>NC_052533.1:94387995-94707995 GCF_016699485.2 Gallus gallus | reverse complement strand
TTAATCTAATATTATCTCATAAACATTTTATATTTAAAACATAAAATGACCATGGATAATAAACAGAAAGGGACAATTTTTAAATATCCATATAGGTTGCTGTTTTTGCAAGGCTGGTTATCAATGATCATTTTTCTCCACATTGATAGGCTTCTCAAACAAGGAAACCAAGTCAAACCTTGTTATAACACCAAACAAATAGCCTGAGCACCAGTCAAGATTGTTAAAAGATTCACAAGGCTAGAAGTACAGAGATAGTGGTGGTGGAATAACCATGTTCTCATATAATTGTCTGAAATTGGCACAAAAATACACTTAAAAAATTGTTCTGGTGGCATGTTAGTGACACAGGGAACGGAATTTCATAAACAGTCCTTCAATACAATATGAACTAGAATAAGAGGCACAACTAGACACTGCTGATCTATTCTTCAAACATATATATACGGACTTTATTTTCCTTTCCTTTTTTTTTTTTTTTTCCTTCTGTTTTCCTTTTAAATTTATGGAGTCTTAAATATCTTCATTAATCAGGAAAAAAACTTTATGTTTCAGCATATTTAGCTGAATACAAGTCATACATAGATTTTAGCTCAAATCAAAATATATTTCCTTTTAAAATAAACCTTGTCATTTGAAACTGTTAAGTTGACACTGAATTTCCTGTCAATAAAATGCATTTATTTTAGACCTGAACATGTCAGATATGAGAAGTGGTAGCACTCTGTGGTGCTACAGACTATCTTTCATTTATTTCCTTTAATTCAGGCCACCACTGGAGAAAATACATTCCATTCCAGGTCTGAACTTAACTATTAGCTGGTCTCATTTCTTCTTGTATGGCTCTGTCAGCTTCTATGATTACTTCAAAAATTTGAAAACGAGGGATTCAAATAATGACAATTTTAAGGTTTAACTGGAAAGTTAACCCTTGTATATTCTCTTTATAACTAGGAGCAATTGCCACAATTAGTGTTTTGATCATTTAAGAGAGAGACATTGAGATGTACTGATACAGGAATTTTTTCTTATTTCCAAATTCTTAGAAGACAGAATCAAACCATTAACCTCATTCTTATTGAGATTTCTGAAGGTACACTTAATCATTTAAAAGTCCATTGTATTTGTGGCTTAGTTTAAACCTAATGTTTATTTAAAACTGGGCCTACGAACCAAATTCCCCCTGTGAGGGAGAGCTCTATTGGTGAATGACACCTGCAGTGAAAGTAATCATGAAAAGGCATACAATTGCTCTCTTTAATGACATTCCTACTTCTAGTTGTTCCTGTGTCCAGTGAAGATAAAGCATTGCTTAAATCCTGAGAGCATTCAACTCAATGTGCAGTTTTCATGGGTTATGAAACCTTGATAATTCTAGTAGATCATGCCACACTTCTGTACTGTTTTCCACACTTTCACACAATTATTAAAAATTATACCTATATTTCTTAACTATCTCGAAGATGGTTAACTTTAAACAAAACTAGTAGTAATATATTTTCAGAGGTGTGAATTATCCATTAACAATAAAATTCACCTATTTTACATGGCCATTCAATAAGCTAATTATATGTAAAACTTATTTGCTACTTGGGTTACTGCTTAACAAAGAGCATTTTTGGCAGATATAGCAACTCTACACTGCCAATGACTTTCTTTCATATACCATATGGAAAAGAAAATCCTGAAATGATGTTTGGAAGAGTCACGGTAATTGTTTTGTTACCGGATGGGGTGGTTGTATTGTATGATATCTCATTATATTTTTAATTGGTTTTCAGCAACATAAAGAAACCTAATCATGCAATGTGCTCCAAATGCACTGTATTTCCATACATTTGGTCTCGTATTATCACAGAAATTGAATTTTTATGATATTATATACAGAACTTGTTGCCAACTTATATTATTAGAACCCATCTCAGTACTAACGTGCCCTCTCTGAAATGAAGAATAAGTCAGAAATTCTTTCTCTGGGTACTAGCCTGATAAAAATGAGAAAAGGAAAGGAAGAGTGGTAATGAAAGGAACTGTAATTACTACAGAACTTATAAGTGGGGATGAAAAAAAATCCTAAATATTTATTTAATACTTAAGTTTGTTCACTTTGTTGGCATTTTGTCTGTCAACCTATATCATTAAACTACATTATTATTATTTTTTTTTTTTTGGTAAATCATGTTTATATTTTAAAATAAAATATAAGGCTTTTATTGAAAGAATGGTAAGAATAATATGCTTTCTTCTGTATTATTAATTGCTGTTGCTTTGTGTACAGGATAGAGTCTTGCACTGTAGCGACAGGACTATAGCACTGTTGGAAGAAGCTGGCTGAGGTCTAACTCAGAGTAGACACGATAGAAGTTTAGGTGTGTTCATCCATTACATTGTACACCTGAAATTTGCAGTAGGTGATTATGAGGATATATGAGATATATGTGAGTGTGAGGAGCAGATAAATGCCTACAGACTATAAATTAATCATTAGGACAGCATCTTTTCCTATGTGAATACACAGCAGGACTTTGAAGCCAAGAAACTTATCTTACTGTATTGCAAGAGATTTATTCTGCATTCCTGCAAAAAAGAAAAAGAACCTTCAGAACCTCTTCAGAACCAAGAATTTTCAACTTCCATCATTTATCTAAATGCTTTTACAATCACTGCCTTTTTAATTTCACAATTCTCATAAGTCTGCATTCAAACTTTCAGGAAGATACTGAAGATACTAGAATAGCAAAATGGAACAAGTAGATATTCCCTTCTCCTATTACCACTTTCTCTTTGTAAATGTGCTTTGTGCAGGGAAGGCCAAATTTCTCTCCTACTATATAAATGAATACACTTTATATAAACAAACAAACAACTAAATAAAACTCTGCATGGTTTGAAATAAAAATGCATTTGTGCACACCTTTAGCTAACAATATAAATATCTTCAAAATAATAACATTTTTACAATGGCTGTAAGACATTCCAAAATAAACATTCGGTGGGAATTCATGCCTAGTTGTACTGATGTTGACTTATCCTTCAGCCCCATAGCTAGCCACAGCACACTAACTATGAATTAATGCAGTTACTGTTTACATCCTACCATATCTTATTTCTTAATTAAAAATGAACTACTTTATTAAGCTAGAGAAATGAAGCTTCACCCCCTACATGCCTGAATGTGTCTTTGAGCAGCACAAAAGTCGCTTTCAACATTCCCCATTTCAAGCCTCTCACAGTAACTATTCACACAGAGATTTGTTGACTGCTCTTGAATACAGTTGCTTCTTTTGCATTGTGGAAATCCATATATTTGCAGGATAATGAGTTGTGGGAATGCCTGGACTCTGCACCCCTACCTTTCTTCTAAGATGTCATCCTGCCATAACAAAACACCTCTAGAAATAAACCCTAAAAAAGTACTTCTGTTACAGCAATACAACTTTCTCTCAGTATTTTGCAGTGAAACAGCACTGCCAATGACTAATGGAACCATGATTTCAAAAGAAACCGTTTTTTTGTTGTTGTTGTTGTTGTTTTTTTTTCCCCCCACAGAGTTGGTTAGGTAAGATATGCCTGAGGCCAGAAGATAAAAGCTAAATGTACCAATAAAGTTAATACACATGCTACAACATTATTTTGAATGTCACATAAGATGATCTGCTAAAAAAGTATACTTGCATTAACCTAGTATTTCCAATAGATCTCAAAGATAAATTCATGTAATTAATAAAGATTATGTTACTACTAGTGTTATTGCTTAGTCATGGTTTTATTCTTTTAAAAGCTTATACTGACTAATTATATTATCCTGCAACTGGTTCATTGATTATTTATACTTCCTACTGCTTTTCTTTGAAGAATTATTTTTACTGATCTACAGGATTTATTTTCCTCTCCACGTCTATTGTAGGAATATATTACTCATAACAAACTATGCTTCCTATGCTATGCTACCTCATTCGGTGCTATACTATGCAATCCTATGCTATATTATACTATGCTATGCTAAGTTACCCTATCCTGTCCTACCATATTTTTCAGGATTTCTTCACTCTGATTCTTAGGAACTGTCAAGAAAAGGTTTACTGGAATACTGTCCACAGTTGAGGAAATCAGTCACACAATACACCAGTACCTTTACCCTTCAATTCTTCATAAAGTGGTCAAGTATCCACATGAGATTTTTCATCTTCCTGCTAGTTATCTACAAATGACTAGGTAGCACTTGAACTACAGCTAGCAAGGGTGAGAAATATGTTGACCCCAGTGAGGTTACTACCTAAGAGCTTTTCACTTTCATTTTAGTCTTTGCAACTCACAGCATCTTCAGCATAAACATTGTTTCTTCAATGAAAGGGTTATCCGCATCAGTGAGACTGCAAGATGTCAAATTTATTTCCATAATTATTGTTCAAATATGAAACTTATTACTGATTTTATACAGTAATGAGTTCTACTTTTTCCTTTATTTTTATCATTCTAAACATCCATCGATAAAAGTCTGCCACTGAAAAACACTTCGAATACATTATCAAACCTTTTGGTAATAACTCATTTATTTATTTATTTATTTATAATTTGCCTAATCAGCATTACACATTTCAATTTTCCTAAATCATTACCCCTTGTGTGTATTGGAATATTACTGGAGTCTATGAATTTAGCCACCAATTCAAAAAATGCAAAACAAATCAAAAAATGCAAAAAAATTCAAAAACATTATTGCAGGCAAATGATTCCATTCTGTCTGAAATATTCAGCAAAAACTGAAGAAAGGCATTTGACATTATAAATGGTTTTTCTTAATACATATCTTGGCCCTAGTTAATATCAGAGTGCTCAAAATAATTCAGTCATATTTGTGGATGTGTGAGGCACAAAATATGGAAATAACTGGATTTAGCAAAGGCATCTAGAAGATCACATAGCTCCTAGTGGTATAAGATTTATATTCCATACATTGCAATTATAATTGGAGCAGATATTGACAGAGTGCAGTCTGTCTAATGCTTCCAGTTCTGAAGTTATGTTCATTTGTTAATAATTTTGCGAGACTAGACATTTGGAGTACATGTTGCATCACTTTGATTACAAGTTCTGATATTAACAAATCCCCAACTTCCATAAGTTTTAGAGCGTTTAGCGAAAAAAAATAATACTTTGCATAGAAAGAAGAGTAAGAATTCCTGGTTATAAGTGACAGTAATGGTTGGTCAAGGGTATCACTAAACAGCTTTTCAAATTACTGCCAGTTCTGTCTACTAAAACATGTTACTCCACACTTCCATCCCATGCTTCAAATCCAGCAATATAACTGGCAAACACCCAGGAGAGATCTATTAAATATTTGCTGCTAAATTTTGGAGCTGAGTTGCATGGGGTTCAGAGACAAACACTTTCTACTTTCTGATGAACAGGGTCTGAAAAATGAGACATATGTTTCCTCTTTATTTGATCATTTCCTGAAAGCTTAAGGACAATAAGGAAAGAATTAAGACTTAGAAGATAGATAATAGGAGAATTGGTGTGAAAATATTTTAAAAGACAGAGGAACTTTCTTCTCAAAGATAATATCTTATCTGAAAAGCAAGTGAAAAAAAAAAAAGATAATCATAAAAAAAAAAAAGAAGAAGAAGAAGAAGAAGAATTAAATGAACAGGTCGGTATTTAATCAGCAGAAATCAACCTTTTTGTGAAGACAAGCAAATTAAATTCATGCTGAAATCCTGAACTATTTTTGGTGTGTTTTAAGCCACGTGTGGCCTACTGAAAATATGTTAGGATAAGAACAGCTTCACTTCCACTTGTAATAAGCAAGCTGTTTCAACAAAATATCTGTGCATGCTTTTGACTGTCAGTAATTACACTCATGTAGAGGTACTCTTTGATTTTAAAGTAATTTTTTCACATTAATTACTAATATTTTATATGGGCAAAGGCTTATTATTTCCAAGATATGGAGAAAATGAATTAGTGTGATTTGGCTTAAAACATTATTTTTCAGGTGGTTGAATTGGTAGCAATTTGCTGAAATATTATTTTGCTTCAGTTTTTCATCCAAGCAAGCAAGCAATGGCTAGGCTTTAGATACCTAGCCACTTTTCAGTTCTTGTTTATAACTGGGTTTCAACCATCTAAGAACTGTTCTGTTGCTCTGGAAAAAAACAAAAAACAAAAAAACAAAAAAACAAAAAAACAAACAAAAAAAAAAACAGTGCCTTCTGGCAACATTTAAGTATTCCTCTAGGAGTGGGAGCAAGTGTGTCGCAGTTAGCAGTCTAGAAGATATATCAGATTTGGCATTACTCTTCAGGCACTCAGCCAATCACTTTGCAGCCTGAAGGTATAAACAGGCCATAGAGGGGATTTACAGAAGTACTTGAACTTCAGTATCATAGGTGACAACAGAGAACACAAATAGATGGGACAAGAAAGCCCTGCTAATAATCAGCATGAAGGAATTGATATTAAAGATCATTTTACTTTTCTGTTTTTCTGTAGTTGGTACCTAGTAGTAGAGGAAAAAAAGGAACTATATTCTTAGGTATTCCTTTATTACATAATTCACAGAGAATATTTCTTGCAGCATTTGGAAGAACATTTCCTTCCTCAGTCAAACAACGTAAAAGCTGAATCATAAGCAGTAATCATAATGAAAATAATGTTCTCTAATGTTTTTGAAGTGGAATTGCTAATAACAGAGTGATTATTAATGACTGTTTTCATGTATTTCTGTTAAGAATTTGAAGTAAGACAGTCTCATAACCCTGTGCATCTACCTTTGCTTCATCAACTGATTTTGCTTTGAGGATAATTTTGTAAAAGAAATTAATAAATGACTTAGAGTGAGACAGTTTTTCCTATTAGATAAAGACATACAATTGGATTTCTGATAAAAATAATTGTGTTCTTCTCCCTTGAATATTGTTATCTGTGCTGTGACTCTCAGATACAGAAGGGAGAATTTAACTATTATGCTGTTTTCAGTATAATATTCAATATTCAATAATTCAATAAAAATTTGAATTTCTAATGATGTGTTAGATTGTTTTATGGTAAGACTCATTTGAGGTGGCTCCTGGACTCAGCCCTGCAGTGCCCCTCAGTGAGGCCACTGGAGCTGGCTGGACTTTGCTTTCCCAGGCAAGAGCAGCCCCAGCCTCTATTCACAGAGGCCTGCCCTTGCAGGACTTTTGTCAGTACCCAACCACCTGCACCTGATACAGGAACACTGTGCAACATTGAGAAAAATAATAAATAAATAAAATAAAATCCTGTACATGTATTTAATATACTACAAAACATTGAGAATGGTTAAAATATCTATTAGTTATCATTGTTGAGAAAGACAGGACATAGCTTTACACAGAATCAATAAGGAATGAAAGAAGCCTATTACTTTTAAAGTTGGTAAGGTTTTTAAATATTTAAATCAGAGAGTTTGAGATGATGACTCATTCTTGGCAGAAAGTGGCCCAAAATGTTAATTAAAACCAAGACAGAGGATACAGAATACCAAAGTAATTTTTTTTTTGAAAAGCTGCTTTTGTTCATTTCACATTTTAGCACAGCAGTAGTAAACAAAATGATCCTTGCTAAGGAAGATCTGGTAAAAATTTGAATGTATTTTGAAATTATTAAAAAATTCATGGAAGTGCTAAGCAAGGAAAGAGAAACTATGAAAGATCACCTGAGATGAGTGAGTGCCATAAGGACATAAGGACATAAGTAGCACCTAGATAAAAACTAAAACTAAATCTCATTTGCAAACACACTTATGCAAAATAATACAGAGCATAGACGAGCTCAGAAGCAGATAAACGCTAACTGTATAAAAAGACGATAAAAAAAAACAAGCAAACAAAAAAAAACAGACGTACCTCAACCTGTCAAAGTTCATTTCATTCTATTATTTTGAACAGTCAGAAATTCCAAGGAAGTGTAAACAAATTTTATTGTTAACCAATATTTAATTATTTTGAAAAACTCCATGTCATTTCAACAATGTTCGGTTCATGTCCATACATTTATTTTGCTCTCTGCAAAAAATGATTATCCTAAAATTATTACATCTATTTGAAGTTCCTTGTCATTTTTCCTTGCAGGAATCTCCCAGGGCACTAATACTGAGGAACATTCATCCTTTACCAAAAAGATGAGAGATCTTCTCTCAGCTTCTCCTCATTACTGGTTTATCAGTTACTCATTATTTAAATGTATCTCTCATTTCTAATTTTTAGCTAAGCATTATTTTCACTTTAAGATACCACTACTATTCAATCTGTTACTTCTCTTTAATTCTATAAAATTTATTTTCATTTGATCTTAGCCAGCTAGATTAATTAAGTTTCATTCAGATATGATGGAGATTTTTGTTTGTTTGTATGTTTGTTTGTTTAATTTACCTTTTGTTCAGGAAATCATTATTTATTGTGGATCAATGTGTACCTATTATTAAGCTCATGCTGAAGCTCTACAGAGATAGAACACAAATGCAAAGATTGTCCTGATTACAAAGACTTGATGTTTGTATTTCTGTAACATTATTCAATAAGCACTGGAAGTTGTGATAAGTTTTGAAATAGAACTGAGAATAAGGTGGAAAAAAAAGGGCCTGATATGTATTTTTTCACTAAATATATTTTAAAGGAAAGTGAGTTAAAACGTCCATAAGTAAGAAGGTTAAGTATTCTATGAGTCAGTCTAAGTTTATTTTTACAATAATACAATTAGCAACACAAATTGGTGAGGATTTAAGATGCATTGGAAGATTTTTACAGTGGAAAGAGTGTAGGTTTTAAAATCAGATGGGGCAATAAATGTTGGAAAGACATATTTTTGTTCTCCCATCATGTCGTAAATAGATTCAATCACACTAATATTCAGTAGAAATCCAAGTCAACATCTTGTATCTGAAACAACTGCATAACTATTTGAGCACATGAGCATCTGGGGAAAGTGCAGTTCCTGAATGATTTATGTATATTAAATATCCAGATTTATTATCTTCAGATATTCTAGGACGGACTTGAAGATATTTATAGTGGGACAACTCAGCTGTTTTTTAACTCAAAGTCTTCATGTAAGACATGTTCAGAGTGTTTGGCTTGGAACTGTCAATACCTTACATCTGTCAATCCCTTACATCTGTCAATCCTTGCATTTCTCTAAACTTCCATTCCAAAAATTTTCCCTTCTTATTCCTGCCTCCCGGCTCCTCTTGCTGTCTTCTTTGGTGCTGGACTCCTCAAGTATGATATAGCAAATTTTAAACTTCTGAGTTTTAGATACAACAGAAAACCTTCCACAAAACATTCATTCACTGCTTCCATACAGAAGCAGCTAAACGAGCATTCTGAATTTATCAGTTCTGAATTTAGTCTATATTTGCATGCAAATATAGAGTACAGTGTATACTTCTACATAGTTAACTGACTATACTGTGTACAGCTAACGTGTCATTTGTACCTTAACAACTGTCAGTGATCTTTATAGCCGTCTCCATTACTGTTTTTTGTTTTCATTGAACTAATAGGTGATCATACTCCAATAATTTTACAACTTAAAGTAAAATAAACAAAGAAAAAAAATACCCCTAAAATTAGGAAACTATTAATGTTTAACATTTATTAATTATTAACATTTAACTATTAACATTTTTTATCTTGATGTTCCTGTTTGGAACATGTTTAGTAGATTTCACATTTAAAATGAAAAATATTCTCCTTATGGAATTCACTGTCCACACAGTCCATGCAACTGCAGTGGTTTTGAAAATGAAAATTGCTTGTTTCATGTCATTTTTGAATAAGATTTTATTCTATTCTCCAAAAGCCATAGGTATCCACATGCTGTTAAAACAAGGTCCTAACTTTAGAACTTCAGGCTTTATCTTCAAATTGATGTCACCATTCTATGTGTTACTGCAATAGGGCTGTCCTATGTGTTTCTTTCTGGGGTGAAAATTGTTATGCTTATGAAGCACGTTGATTAAGTGTCAGACCCTTTTCTTTAGAATCAGACTTTTCCCATTAAAGCACAAATAGCTTGAAACTGACTGCCATGAAAATCTGGGCTCAGAGTTTATTTCACAGTGCTGCCAGTACTAAGTGGCAAGTGTTTATACATATACATATCAATTCATAGCAGTTTCTTTACATTGCAACTGGTACTTGATAAGTTGTGACTACAAGATGAGACAGTGTGAATGCTCAAACTAGTTTTCCATTGAATCCTCGAGTATTTTGTTTATTTGCCTTTAATTTCAAGTGCTAGAATTACCAATATTGTGTGTTGATACCATGATATTTTAAGGTAAACACTGGCTAAAATTTCACATCTGTAAGTTTCTGTGTGACTGCATGGCATGAAAAGAATGAAAAGTCAAATCCCTAGGTAAAAATGTTGTTATTACATAGGTATGATTTTTTCAGCCATTAGGCTAATCAAAAACCAATATTATAAACTACATTTGTATTTATGGAAATGCATACTGGTATACAACCATATAAAGCATATTTAAAGGCATATATGTATATGTACTACCTGAATTAAACAGTTTGGAATTGACTCTTTTTGGATATTAAAATCAATATAGAGTATTAAAAATAAGATTCTAATATGGGTTTTCTACATTATCTTCCTTAAACACATTTATCCAAAGTCTGACAAACAGGAATCTTTTGTATTAAAACACAGGCATATATTTGAATGAATAAATATTACTAAAAGCAATCAGTTGGAACTTAGGAGGCTTGGAGAAGGATAGATAAGTTTGTTCCATTTTGGTACACAGAAATAGAAAACCTCAGTTAAACTATTCTAAGAGGGAAAATATCAGTGTTCTTATCTATATTTAATACTTAATCCCCTGAATTTGCCAAAAGTAGTGAGTTTTATAACAGCTAGGAATGGAATACTTGGTACTAGTATGATAAGAACAGCATTTTCCTCAGGGGGTGACTTTCAGAATGTTTCTCAGTTAAATAACCTGGAACACTTTCAGACAGAGTGCACAACAGACAGGTAAAGACAGCAAGAAGTTTATTATAATTTAGAAAACTGTCTAACTTGAAATTAAATAGTTCTATTAGAAGACAGAAAAACAACAATGAGAAAATAGCCACCTTGAATAAATATGACCAGACAAACTACAAAAAGCCTCAAGATAAAGCCAATTTCTCAGCATCTTTTTTTCTATTTTTTTTTAATAGATATTAGAAAAAAACTTATAAAGGATCTTTATAAGTGTAAGCATTGGACTTGCATTTATAATGAATGAGGACGTTTTGTTATTGAATTCAGTGAATGGAACCCTCACTACATTCCCAAGTAGTGTTTATGTAAGGATATTATCTATTTACTGAAAATATTTTTTTATATTCTTTATTCAAAATTATACCTACACACTGTGATTATAATTCTACTATGCTGAGCTACATTAAATAAAAACAGCTTAAAATTTTGATATTTTCTCTTTTATTTTTTCCCAACTTTTTCAGCTTTTATACTCTAAATGAATCTTTTTCTCAAAATAAGAGCCTTTTTCCTAAATCCTATGAGGAGCTAATTTCCTATGAGGAAAAAACTATTAACTACCATAAATAAATAAATAAATAAATAAATTCTACAGAAAGATATATCTTTATTCACATCTAATGCACTGCTCAATATGAGTTAGAACTTGCTATCACACTTTTATTTAAAATGCAATTATAAGGCACTGCAAGCTTGCAATGCCTTTCTGTAAATACCTTGAATATATCATGGACACGGTTTTCTTCATTTTCAGATATTTCACATTTCCCCCAGAGTGAATTATGAATCAATTTATGCTCCTTATTTAAGTATTACAAAAAAAAAAAAACAACAACAAAACCCAAGCAAACAAGCAAACAAAAAACAACTTCCCCCCCCCCCCCCCCCCCCCCACACACACACACAAAAACGAAACAAACAAACAAAAATACCTGGGCCATTATAGAATAAATTGTGTGATACTGAACATAAATGCCTTTGAGTAACCAAGGTGATGTCATTTCTCAAATGTGAATAAGGACTAAACTTTGAATGTCTTGCATATAAAGTATATAAAAGAGTATGGCAGTATGATTCTCATTTAAAAGAAACAAATAAGTCTTCAAACAAGACTGAAATAATTCCCAACTTTTAACTTGTTCTTGTATATTTGCTGGTGAAGCATACCTAATCAAATACTGTGTTAGCATGGGGTATATTAGAAAAGAGGCAGGATTATTTAGCAAAGGTTAAGCATTATGAGCACGCAGGCTCAGAATATTAATGGGAGCTTCCTTGCATCTGCGAGCTTGGAATTCGTGTGTAGATATTTTCATTGCCATTCTTAAGGAATAATGGAATAGGATGCCTGTGTTAAAAACCTGGAATTACTGTCCAATCAGACTGACACTGAGACTACGAAGTCACAAGCTTGGGTCAGAGCTCTTCAGAGCAAGAGTCTTCTCTCAGGACAAACTTGTTCTTAGTGCTTAAAAGGTCAGAATTGAATAGACTAAAATTTATTTATTTTTAGACTCACAGAATGGTTGAAGTTGGAAGGTCACCTTTGAAGGGCATATGGTCCACCAAGAACTGCCACCCAGAGCAGGTTGCCCAGGACCATATCCAGGTGGCTTTTGAAGGTCTCCATGTCAGAAGACTCCACAAACTCTCTGGGCAACCTGTGCTAATGCTCAGTATTTACAGTAAAAAAAATAGTTTCCTGGTGTACAGAGGGAACCTCCTGTATTTCAGTTTGTGCCCACCACTGCCTCTTGTCCTGTCACTGGACATCACTGAAAAGAACCTTGCTCTATCTTCTTTGCACTGTTTCTTCTGGTATTTGTCAACATTGATGAAATTCCTGATTCTTCCTCTTCTATGTCAGTCTCTTCTCACAGAAGAGTTGTTCCAGGTTCTAGCCATCTTTGTCACCCTTCTTTGGGCTCTTTTCAGTACATCCCTGTCTCTTTTGTACTAGTAAGCCCAGACTGAACTGGATACAGTACTCCAGACTGCTCAGTGCTGAGCAGAGGAAAGCATCACCTCCTAATCCAGCCCAAGACACCATTAACCTTTCTTTTTCTTTTCTTTTTTTTTTCCATGAGCAAGGGCACCAAAAAGCTCAGATTCTTTTCCCTTCACTTCCTTCCTTATCTCCTCCACTTCACAGCACGGCAACACAGCTCCTCCAAGACTGCACTCCTCCTGAATGACTGAGGGCCATCTCTCATGATGAGTTGTTTCTACTATAGAAAGCTGTGTCTGTACTGAAGCCTCTGCTCTAGCTCCAACACCTGACAACCACCATAGTTGAGAGCAAGCGAGATGGTGAGTGACTGACTTTCCCCACCTTCTACACTAACTACTGTACCTTTTGGCTGAGCTTTGGACCTTGTCTTTATTTAGTCTTCTTGCAAGCACCAGCCAAAAAAGGTGCATCTCTTCAACTGGGGCAGCCGCAGCAACAGCTCCAGGCATCCTGGATTGAGGGCAGCTAATCATACTCATTAGAAGTTTTCCTTTCCTCTTTTTATTGCAAAGACCCTGTTGTGATAGTATCCTAGTTTCAGCTGGGACAAAGTTGATTTTTTTTTCCTTCCTTATAGTATCCAGTATGATGCTATGTTCTGGCTTTGGGAGAAAAAGTGTTGATAACAAACCAATGTGTGGGCTGCTCCTGCGGGGGTATCCATGGGCTGTGCCTCCTCCAGGCTCTTGTCTAACATGGGGCAGTTTCTGGACTGATCACAGAGCCACCCCTCACCACTACTGAAACTCTGCCATGTAAACCCAACACACCCACATTCCTAGGCTACTTGAAATGACTAGTGAAGCACAGCATCAACACCTTAGTAGAGTTATGCTAGAACAGTAGGAAAAGGCTAGCAATAAAATTTCTACTTTGGTTTTGCAAAGGCAGTGATATCTAACATATAAGTGAATGCAAGAATCTGTTGTGACTTCGGAAAAAAGAATTATATAAAAGTCATCATAAAACTGCAGCAACTTTGCCTGCATGCTTCCACTGAAGAGTATAAAACAAAGGTCTTGAACGTCTGCAGGAGTCAGACCATATTAGGTACCAGTTGCATATGTAAATGACCAGCTACTGGTGCAGAACTGGGCTGTGAGATAATAAAGCTGCTCATATCTGACAGCCTAATAGAAATGGATTAAGAGTACAGAATGTTCCATGCACAAGTAATGTCACTGAAAGAAATAGTAGCTTTGCATTTGCTCTAGGACTGTTAACTGTGTTTGCTTACTTAAGGACTGGCTGTTAAAGCTGATGAATAAAGTTCTTTTGATTAATTTCTTTTACCTATTTCTTTAACCTTTCCTTGTTTTCAACTGCATACAGTCAGGACTCAGTTACACATCAATTACTTAATGAGAAATATTACTATCAGTACATGGTGGTATAACGATTAGAACACTTACCATTTACATGTATTTAACAACATTTAGTCTGTCTGTACTTGTGCTTAAATGCAGACAGGTAATCTTTGAAAGCAACTCTGGACAGAAATTGAGGGTACAAGCGTCCTGTGGTGAAGGGCATGAGTGAGCAATTAGGTGACAGAATTGGAAGCAACTTAGTTTTAATTCAAACTCCATGAAACTGTAGCCATAAGTATTCAAACATCTAGTGAAAGAAAATTCAGAGAACTTTTCTTCTATTTTGTTAATACATATTCTGCCCTGCTGGAGCCACCACTGTACCATTATATCATCAGTTGAATTACACTTTCTTAATTACAAGCTTGCTTAATTACAAGATGAAGGCTGCAGTGAAGTAGGAAGTCTTGTCAGAAATACACTTGATGATGAAAACCCAACTCAGCCACCTTTTCTTCTGCATAAAGACACAATTTATTGGGAAGGAAGGGAAAGATTATAGATTTCTGTTCCTTAGCTCTGTGTATGAGTTTGCTAAGTGACAGGACTCCATCAGGATTTAAATACTGCTGCTGCAGTAAGACATTATACATTCTTCACACAAGGTGGCTTAACATTGCTTCATGTTTACAGAACTGAGGTACACATTTAAGGATGCACACCATAAACATCCTCATATAGCACACAAAGGAAAATTATCAAGAATACCTTTCTTATCTGTCTTACGCTTAAATCTTGGTTTCTGCTTGATTCCTGACTCTGGTACTTGAAAGTGTAATTACTTTCAGTAAGATTTATGTCTTGGTGGAAGTCTATTAGTATGAAACAACTACTGAGGTAGGAGGGATTTTTTGATACAAGTAAGACAAATGTCAGTGTGGTGAGGACACTTAGAAAAGCTTTGACAATGGGTACAATTTTATGCATACTGAGAGATCACTAAGTATACACATACATATTTATATGTAGACAGATAAAATACTTTTTTTTTAATTTAAAATAGTTTTCTTTATTAAGCAAAATCCTTGTGATAGCACTTAAGGGTGAGTGAACTTTTGAAGTTTTCAGGACATCATGTAATTGCAAGGGATATTTTGCTGCCATTATATTAATAACATTCAATAACACATTCAGTAATAGACAATATAAAATATAATTTCCTTCACTTTTTCTTCTCCTCCTTTCTGTTTTCTTTCTTCCCCTCTTTCCTTTCTTTCTTTTTTTCTCCCTTTTCTCTTCTCCCTTCTCCCCTTTCACCCTCCCTTTTCCTTTCTCCCTTTTTTCCCCATTTCCTCCTTGTAGTGAATTTTTCTGCAATACAAGCTATTTAATTTATTTCCAAGATGAGTTTACTGAAATTACAAAAAATGTGTAAAAAATATTTTAACATGTTCTGAAAACCTGGACAATTATATTAAACTGAGTACTTATATACAGTATCTGTATATCTTGTTAGTCAATTAGTTTCAAGAAAGGAGAGGATAACCTGAAGACCAGATAGCAAACAATTCCAGTTCCCTGAATGGAGGTATTGTTCCTTTGGGATCTCTTATCATCTTTACATCATGAATTCTACACAAGCTTCAACTGTACTTTTTACTGCATTACTGTTACTATCAGCACTGTGGATATGATTTACAGAGGAAGAGGGCTGACAGTTTGTATCACAGACGTGGAAATTAATAGACTACTCAGTGAATGGTGAATTCCTAGTTCTGAGAAAAGCTGCAATTTCACAAATACAAGCATGTCCTTACATGGGGAAAAACATAAAATTATTTGATACTACAATGTTTATTTGAAAGGAAGTATTGCTGAAGGCACACAAAATGATACTTGAGGTTCACAATGTTAAATGAGGAAGCATAATTCCCTAGAAGGAAATAATGCAGTTCTGAATTGTCAGCTAAATTTCAGTTGGCAGAAGGTCACTTTAGTATCTACTGCTTTATCTTGCTGAAATGTAATCAGACTAGCATCTCAGCAGTCACAGTTATATGCCTTTATGTTTGAAAGTACAAGAAGTTTTTCATGTCTGTGGTATGAATATTCTATCATCTTAGTCACAAAGGTGTATTCTTGGGAGATAACTATGAACAGCTCATATTAAGCACACCTAAACATGATGAACTGTTGAATTTTTTAAGTGTGGTTTGCTTATGAAATTTGCAATAAAAGGAAATTCACTTTTTAATACTTTTTCCTTTACATTTTCAACAGCAAAAACTATGCACTTTAATAAAATTACTAATTAAAATTACTGATTTCTATAGTAATTTGTATTCTTTGGCTTTTGAGAAGCAGGTTTTTTTCCAAAAGCTTTTTCTTTTTACATTTTTTATTTGAATCCAGTAAACGTTATACTATTTACTGCTTCAGAAGAGATATTTAATTCATATATGGACACTAATCATTGCACAAGTAAATACATGCTCAGAATAGCAACTGTCCATATTTTTCACTGATTTGCACTCATATAACTTTATTGCAGTGACTTCAGTGGCACAAATGTAACAGAAACAAGATTTCACTTATATATGATAAAGATTAATTCTTGTCAATAAACATTTGCAGATTTGTAAGCACAATTTTAAACAATTCCCACCTGGTTATCAGGCTGTTTTTGGACCTCTCCCATTTGCCTTGATTGTACTGCAGCTTCACTTTATGCATTGTCTCATGTAGATGTTTAAAATTATAGCTGCAATATCATTGCTACTGAATTTTGTCTAAACATCCTATCCTCCCTAAGAGCAGACCTGGGCTGTAACTCAAGGCACTGGAGGCTGCTAATGACTTCTACAGGAGCAAGCACACTGAATAATGACTGAAAGGACAGTTGCTTCAATATCCCAATATTTAGTTATTTGAAAGAAGAAGCATTAGCACCACAAAATGACCTTCTGAGTCTGATTTTTTTTTTTTTTTTTTCCCCCAGATCTGGAAGCAATAGAGCTAGAGAGCACTAGACAATGTAATAGCATAAACTGGCAATGTTAAGCCTGAGCTAAAAATTCATTTGCCACTCACTCGATCAGTACTGCTTCAGGACCCACTTCTGTGTTGGGTAAGAGATCTAATGCTCTAACTTGTGAAACAGGGCTGCCTCTGTGCAGAGAACACTTGCTTACAGTGATTTGATTATTCTGAACAGTTGTCAAAGCAAAGGACCAATTCAAATGTTCAGTTACACAAACAAAACAACAACAACAAAACCAACAACAAAGCTAAAACAAAACAAAGTAACACAAACCTGTTTCTGTTTCCCACTCTGTGCTTTAGTCATGTCTGGTGAAAATACACAGTATTTGAGTTTCCAAAGCTTGAGCTTTCTGACCAATAGCTGCTGAGATGTACTCTGGAAAATATTTTTCATTTCTGCATTGCATACTTAGACTTCTTAAACCAACTCTCTTTCATTAAACCCCTGTATCTTTCTCTCTTCCCTCTTCAATTATATGCTACATTTATAGTCCTGAAACACAATAAGTAATTTCATAAACTGAAAATATTCTAAATGTACAATATTTTAGCTTCTAGAAGATACATGACCATTGCAACAGGATTGAAGGTGAAAGAGAAAGAGGGCATATTTTTCTCTACAAAATGTTCCATGAAGTCTCAACACATGTAAAGCAGAACAGGAAAAGTAAATAGAGACAAATATCATCCATTACCTTTACAAGATTCAGTGAAATTCCTCAGAATCCTGCAGTACCACTATAAAAATCTTGAAAAACATTTCTAGCTGACATATCCTTATCATCAGTGACTCTTCTGAATGTTTTGTAATCCTTACAACATTTTATGTAATTTTGCTTAAGCATAACTTCACTTGAATTATTTGCTACTAAAGCCTCTTATACGAAGACATAAAATTGATAAATAAAATTTAAATCTCGGTTGTCAAAATGTAAGGTAAAAAATAGCTATGCTTTTTTCTCTGAATGAAAGAGAATATAGAGGTGAAAGAAGTCCTTCACGTATCATATATTTACACTTTTGTGTAAAGCGCTAAGGATGCAAAAACTAGAGACTACTGGGAGATAGGTGGAATAGGTGGATGAGGAGATACACCTAGTCTGAATTAGAACAGCATTTTTATTAAGATGGTCTGTAGAATATATATAGATATATAGACTGGATATATAGTAAACTTCGTCTCCTCATTTCCCCTTTTCCCTCCTGTTCCTATGTCTTTATGCCTTCCAGAACAAAAATAAACTAGGGATTAGTTTGTATTTTCAATTACTTAGATCAGCAATTTAGAGGTGAAAAAAATAAAGCTTATTTACAGCTTAAAAAGTCAAATTTATTCCACATAGTCTGAGAGTCTGCATAAGCCATGTGCAAACTCAAGTCTTTCAATATCATATCTGATAATATCCTTCAGATCTTTTTTCTGTTGCAGTCAGCAACAGATTTGTATCCAAGTCCCATGAAGGTCTCCAGTTTAGCTTCTGTGAAAAATATAGTTTTTTGTGATTACACTTCAAAAGAGTAGGATACATTTGAAAAAAGAAAATGAGCTTGCATTGACCTTCTGTTCATTCATATTGCTAAACAGCACCCTCCGGTTGAAGTTTGAATCTGTTCCCTTAGTTCTGGTTGCATTTAGGTTTATTCTGACCTCAGACTGTTGTATGATCATCTTGTATCTCATTCATTTTTGCTATCTTGATTCTGTATTTGAAGCCATAATTCAGTTCATTACAAAGTTAATATGCAAAACTTTCACCAGATTTGGCTTCCCCCACTGTCTACAGTGAAAAAAAAAAAATTGTAGAGTAGAAAGCAGAAAGCATTATCAGTGTGGACACAAATATGTTAACTGGAACATCAACATGTGTTAACCTATGTGATGGTGACATATCTCAGGTTATATCCATCAGTTCTGGTGTTACAGAGCTTGCAATGTCTCCTGCAAGAACTACATAAGACTTTTATTTCCTAATGGCTTGTGAGACAGCTGAAATGATTCTTCAAGTAGATCACTAGATCTTAACCTATCTTTGTATAGCAGCAAATTTTTGCCTTGGTAATAATAATCTTTCTAATAATATTTTTTTTCAATGAAAAATTAATGAATTAGTAAGTATGTTGTAATCTTGCACCGTTAACAGTCATCTGATATCTCAGATGTCAACTCTTTGTCTGAAGTGCAAGATTACTCGTAACAAGCATTTGCAACAAACGTGTTCTCTCTTTAATTAGTAATTTACACCTCAACAAGTTTGATGTACTATTAAGCTGTCATAGTTGCCAAAAATCTCTTCACCAGAGCAACATCATTTACTGGTAGTTAAATAAATAAATAAATAAATAAATAAGACATTTAAGGGAATTAAATTAGTGTGGTATTTTAGAGTTGTTATTTCATGACAGAGTGTGTACATGTTTCCTTACAGACAATAGTTTAATCTATGTTTTCAATGTCTAGACATTATCTGTTTTCCTCAGTTTGGTAACTTAATAAATCATTCCCAGGCTTCAATCAGCCACATCCATAGAGCAGACACTATGACTTAGCTCTTTCTCTTCATTGTAATACACTCTTTTTCAGATGTCCAAAATGTTAATCTCTCATTTAATGACTGTAAATTCATTGTAGCAAGTAGAAATGAATGGGTTACCCCCACCAGGGCACAGACGTATACCCTGACATTTTCCCTGCAGTAATTAATGTAGAACTGTGGGGAAAAAAAATAAAAATGGCCCCAAACCTGTAGAACACTGGCTACAAAAATGAGTTAGGGTTCAAGGTAGGCTATAAGTTACATACAGCATACACGAACAACTTTTGCCAAGTGATTAATCCATAGAGGGAGTCATAGTGAGTTGAAACCTCTTGCTTTGGAAAAGCAAAGAAAACTGAACAAAAAAAAAAATCCCCTCAAAGCTCTGTACCCTATATAGTCTATAGTGTCTTTCCATTTGGATTAAAATTCCTAGTTTAATCACAAAACCCCCTCTAAGTGAGAGGTGAAGAGTGGGTAGAGATAAGCAACACAGTTGTTTACCACAAAGATTAATTAGGAAGCCAGAGATAGAGGGGATATAAGGCCTTATTTGAAAAATTTACTTCAGTCAGAAAATTATTTTCTATCAAAAAATCAAACTGAATAGAAAATTTCAGATTTTTTTTATATGTTTTTCTAATCCAGGTGCCTTATGCACAATGTAATACCAAAAACCCATTGTCACTGTTCTTTTCACTACTGAATTTTGATGAAACTGTTCACAAATTAAAATGCTACTTACTTTGTGTGAAAAAAAAAAAAAAATCATTGCTTTCCTTGACAGGTTTTAATCACAGAATTGTATGTTATAACACTCTTTAACTCAGTCAGAAGAAAAATCTATTGAATGAACCAAAGCATAGGCTGAGTTAGACAAAGATCCTAACAAGAGTTTCAGAGAATAAATTAGTAAACTCAAGAGATACTAAAACGTGGCTTCAGGAACTAGGTGATCATCCTTTACTGATGTTCTATGATGATCCATCTCTCAGAATTATGTGAAATTTTATCTAATCCTTGGGTACAGTTTAATCCTGAATAGCCACCTGTATTCAAGGGGAATTCAGCTTCAGCTATATTCATGGTCTGGAGACATGTATTCAGTAAGAAGCCAATTATTGTTATCTTGCTCTATTTCATCTATATTTTACATTCATTGTTATAAATAAAACAGTTTTTATAGCTTATTCCTAACTGTAACACAGCTGACTCCGTCTGATAAATTATTTTCTGTCATGAGGAGTTAAAAGCTGTTTAGATTTTCACAGTCAGACTTAGCTCTCAAAGGCAATGCATTTTCTAGACCTTTAAAATAATGAAAATATGTAAATTATGGGAAGAGGAGGGGAGACAAAAAAAGGTAAAAAAAAAATGTTTACTTCTGAATGGTGTAAAATTTGGAGTCTCTGAAACTTTTTTGTAAAAGACTTTGTACATGAAAAGTGTCTATTATTATCAGTAGCAGATGTTGACACTGACGCATCTGAGCTAGTTTTCCAGGCATTTTAATGCCAGGTTTCCTTATGCATGACATTTGTTGTTTTTTTTTTTCTGCATCACCTTAGCAGTCAGCCCCTCCCACCAAGAACTACAAACTTAGATTAGATGTTAGGAGGAGATTCTTTACTCATTGAGGCACAATCTGCCCAGAGTTGTGGATACCCTATCTGAGAAAGTGTTCAAGATCAGGTTGGATGACGCCCTAGGCAGCCTGATCTACAGCCTGATTTAGTGGTTGGCAACCCTGGCCAGGCTAGGGGAGTTGGAGCTAAGTGATCTTTAGGGTCCCTTAGAACTCAAGCCATTCTGTGATTCTATTATTAAGACTTCACAACTGTCAGGGGACTCTGACCTTTGCTAGTATCAGCCTGGCAGAAACTTCTTTTAATTCAGTGCTTTCTACCAATTAGTTCCATAAGTGTTTAAGCTATCACAGTATGACACGTCTTGGGTATACTGTAAGGAAATCAGTAGACTTTAAAAATGGATTCAGTGTTGGGAGTGGTGGGAAAAAAAAAAATCAATAATAATAAATATTTTCCTCTATTTTTCTCTCTGTGTTTAAAACTTAGGCATGCTTAAAGAATTAAATAACCTCCAATTCTATAACTTTAATTCCTTGCAAATCCTTTGGTATTCAGCAAGAGTAACAGCACTTCTTTAAGACTCTGTTTCTATACACAAGCTTTTCACTACTTTTTTTATCTGTACAACTTCACTGAATTTAAGGAGGTCATGCAGGGGAACAAAGCAATACAGATCTTGGTGTAATGCCCTTATGAGAGAAAAGCTATACCTGTTTCCATTTAGTCAATGGCAATACTTCACAACAGCTTTACTAAGCTAATACCCTCTGTTTTTCAGTGTATTATGTGTAACAGTAGGAAGCATTAACAAAAAGACTCCCGTAGACATAGCTCATGAATTTGAACAGTAGGAAATGCTTCCTCCCACTAGTTTTATATCAGCACTGCAATTACTGTTGCATGTGTTTCAATGGGTCCTAAACTATAAAAAGGACTTCAACACAATGCTTCAAGCATTAAAAGAAACATGGACTAAGTCTATTTCATGCAAGGAGTGATCTAAACAGAGATACAGGATCACTCTTAAGCGCTCTCTTTGACATATGAATTTTTAAAGCAGAAATATTTTTTCTTGAATAGATTAGAAAACTCCATTACAGTAAGTCTCTATGTCTTACATATTCAAATCCTTCCCAGATTTGTGGGTGTTTGAATTGTACTGGACTGAATACTGCATAATATTCAAGCTGCTGGATAGAAGTATTAGTTTGGATCTTCTGTTGGGCACCATCTCTTCCTTTCACATACACCTAATGAAAGTGTTATACCTTTTTGCTATGTGAGAATATTCATTAGACCAAGATCATAAGCATTTGGGAAGTGTGGGGCATCTGACTAAGCTTAGGTGGTATGGAGGTGTTAAACTTTATTACATTTCTCAAATCTGGGGAAGGTTTGAACGCATGCAGAAACAGAATACTATGCAGGAGCAGAACTTTAATCAAGAAAAAAAAATGCCTAGAGACATCTTTGGAGTAAAGGAGATGCTCAGAAAGGAGATTTTGGGTTGCACTATTGGATCTATGTAATTTAAATTATATTCTGGGTTGACTAAATCCTGGTACCAGATAGCTCAAATAAAGTTTTATTAATATATATATATATTTTCTTCTTGGACTATTTCCTTAAGGAGCACAGATTTCATCCATTTTTAATCTAAATACTTTTCTGGTGCTTTTCTTTACTTCTTTCTTTCTTTTTTAGTTTAGTTCACCTTGTTAGTTGCAAGGGAGGAAAGTGAAAGACAGACTGCATTATTGTTCATTGTGTACTGGCAGTATACCAAGGAAGTGTAATTAAATGAACAGTCTTGGAATACAGCTGCAGTAAGTACCTTAGGCAACAACTTCTAGGGGTGAACTGCAGCTCCAAGGGAGGCCAGAGTCTAGCATACATTGTTATGTTATATGACTAAATGTAAACATGAAAGGGTATGCCCTTGTGAAGGGAAAGCGGAATAAAAATACTGAGTTAACCTACAGTATGTATACTCTTAGTGGTGGATATAAAGTGGTGGTATAAAGTACTGTAACACGAATTTTGATAAAGAACTAAAAACAGCAAATAGAATCAATAGAATCACTCAAGTTATAGTTCTCTTTGTTGTTTTTGTGCCTCTCTCCTCTTGATGTTCAATACAGTTTGAGAATAACAGCTTCCTAACTTTTTTTTTTTTTTTTTTTTTTCAGTCAGAGGATCTGATTCATGCAAGAAGCATTCTTAAAGAAATAATTTCATGGTTTTAAGTAGTAAGACAGTAAAACACAGTGCAAATATGAATGAATGGGCAGTGTCCCATCAGAAGATAATGGTCTGCCCTCCCTTTGGTAAAATTATGGTACCCTTAATATTGGGTTACTTTACAAAGACTAGGCTGAAAATACAGGGCAACATATGTTATGCATGGAGGTTGCTTCAAAAGTAATGCCTCCTATTTATTTCCATGGATATTACAATAGCTATAAAGAGCACAGTAACACTAATAGAAAGAATTCTCAGCTACTGAACACTGTTTTTCAACATAACACCATTAGCTATGCATTTTTGCCAGCAATGAACAAGAGCCCGCATACCATGTTTTACAAATCTGCAGGAGCAGCGGTGACCCACTGTCACTGTTAACACTGCTGAAATGCTCCACTCGCCTCCTCACTGTGCTTAGATCCACTGGTTGGACTCCATAAAAGTTCAACAAGTACTAATGAATGCCAATGGGTGCAATTTTTTCCACATGGAGAATTCAATGACACACTTTTGCTTCACACATACTTCTGTGTTAGACATCATTCTGTAAGATGCCCCCTCTGCTGCCATTTGTTGCATGGCAACAAAATGTAATGGAACACTGGCAGGAATGTTCAACCTTTACTGCCATAACACCAACATCTGCCCTGATGTTGTGGGCTGTCATAATAATACAGGAGGTATTACTTTTGGAGCTGCCTTCATATCTTAGTCCATGCCCTACAACTTTAAAAAAAAACTCTGAAAGAAAATGCATGTTAACAGCTTGATAGTTGTTCACCATCATTTCTTCTCCTGCATAATAGGCGGTGGGACTTTGATTTTGAAACTCCTTAAGCTAATATAAGAGGGTTAGCTTCCTCCAACTGAGTGAAATAATTACTGAAATAATTGAGAAAATTCTTCTTTCCAGTCAAACTACTGTCCTTGGTTTTCCACTGAAATCTTTATAATAGGACAGTAGAATAAGCCAATGTTCAGGTACTAGAAGGTAATTTTACAAAAAATTGTTGTTAGAAAATAGATTTTTAAATAAAACAATCTCAGTTTTGTAGGAAAAAAGAAAAGATTAACTGTCTTAGTTCCATTTTAGTATTGCTCTTACATTCAAGAGGAGAATTTATTTTAGATGATGGGTATGATTTAGAAGTCAAGAAGATAAATAACAGCATTCTTGGATGTTAAAAGTAAAATTAAATACTGTGTTAGTATTAAATACAATTAGCTGCACGATAACTCATTTTTCTTTTTTAGCTTTTAGAAATTTTCAGATTAGATTGCTTGCATAGGTTAATAGCAAATTTTATTGGAAAATGGTATTCAACCACAATTCTAAGGTAATTAACATTCTTCACGTAGATTTTATAGAAATTCAAAGGAAAACAGAATTATGACAATAATGGCACAATTAAATCCAATATAGTTTTTATCAACAGCTGATCCATAGACAGTATTATGATTGTATTTTCAAAATTTTCAAATAGGAATTTGATTTTTTTTGTATATAATTCACATTTAATTTATCTACATAGACTTATTTTATCTCTCTTCTTTTATATCTAATCAGGAGATTGTACTGTCATACTTTTCTATCATTCTACAAGAAATGGAAAAGAGCAAGCAAGACCAAAAATTACAAAATAATAATAATAATAAATTACAGACATTGAAAAGATTATTTGTTGTCAAACAAGTTGGCCTATGGAGAAAAAACATAATCTGTATGTTTATCTATTTTTATAAAATATAGAAACGCCTTTTAATAATTTAAATGCTTCAAGTACAATGAAGTATGTGATCACTTTTCCTTTAGATGAGAACCATGGAGTTTTTTGCTTTAATTTTTATGATTTATCAAAAGGGAAGACTATACATTAATCTCCACATGTCAAACAGTAATATCAAGTAATATCAAGTAACATAAACAGTAATATCATATTGTTCAAGTTTTTATTTTTCAATAATCTCCCATCCTTCAAAGGGGTGCTCCTTTTTCACTCACAGCCAGTTGAAGAATCAATCATTATATTTCACTTGCCAATTCAGTGTGTCAAAATAGTCGGTCACTATATGGTTCCGTCACTCTGAAGTTTTATGAACTCTCTTTAAGTGCTTTAAGGAAATTTGGACATAAAAGTTCTTTTTCAAATTAAGCATAAAGCAGTGGCTTTAAAATGCCTGATATCACTCCCTAACAGCACTGTGAACGCTCATCAGCTTTCATTTGAAGAAAGAAGCTTGTAGGACTTTTAAAGGATATCTGAAAGAATAAAGGAACATTCTAGATCAAATCTGAGTAGATAGTACCAATTCGTTGGATTTCAGTTTGGGTCAGAAAACCTTTGCAATTTTGTGATGGAAGAGCTTAGGTAATAGTTAGCTTAATAAAACATTATTATTTCCCCTAACAAGTACTTTGGTCTGTGTCAAGCTATTATATCCAAATATTAGTCTGAATATCCATTTTCACTGTCAGGCTCTTTTTGTGGGGTCTTTTTTTTGTTGTTGTTGTTGGTTTGTTTTTTGTTCTTTTGAAAATAGATCTTCAAGAAAATACTAAGCTATTAAGCCACTTCCTTTCATAGCGTATTCTAGGTCTGTCAACACCATGTTTTTAGGAAAAAGAAGTTCTAAATTTGTCATAAACATACAGTAACTAGTTCAAAATGATATAGTATATTTCGCCTTTTCTTCATTTTAAAAGCAAACTCTCAATAACAGTAGAATTCTTTTGCAATTTAGCTAGTACCTTTAAATTTGCTACTACCTGGCATTGCTTGAAATTCCCTGGATTCTTCAGCTAAAGAGTAGACATGCCAAGGTGTCTGTGGTAATCTCCCATATTGCTGCAATCATATAATTGCCTTCTGAATTCTGTCAAAGCAGTGTTCCAAATTGACTATTGATCCATCTTAAGGGTGAACAGTACACATGCTGTTAAGATAGACTTTGCTGTGTTTGGGAACCAGTATTTTCCCTCACTTTGAACTAGCACTGAGCCCACTGTACGTCCAATAAAATCTGCTTCTTCATTGCACTGTCGGAGTTGTCATACATGGCACAGTTCTAAGGTCAACACATGCTGAACAAATTATTGGTCCACATAGAGACGATCCTTAAGATCATGGATTTTTTTCTGAGTATTCTGCATCAGTAAGGGCTTTTAAATAGGTTCTACAAATGAAATTTTCTAAGGCATTTTAAGAGAGAAAAAAAAATTGATCTTTTGCACTCCAACAGGATCTCAGTACTTAACTCTTCTATATTCCTCAAAAAATCCCATTTAAAATACTCTTATTTTTATAGAAAGAATGCATCAATTATCCTTTCAACTCTGACTTGATGACTAAGGGGAAAAAAAGAACATTTATTTCAGGTGAATTCTGTTGGAACTGATAGTCTGACTCTAATATTGAATATCAGAGTTCACATATTTAACAGTAAGATGCAATAGCTCTCCTGCCTTCTGAATGCCAGCTAGCAGATATTTTGGACGGTCTGACATGAAAACTCACAGAAATTTAAAAGAAAGATCTTCCTGGTAAAATTATTGACTTTTTTTTTCCTAACCTATGTATTTTTCTACCTTGTGAGCAATTTACAGTTCTTAGTCTCAGTGGTATTATGTGGTAATTAGAGAATTAAATCACTTCGTCTTAGGCAGAAGCATCATCACCAGGGTAACTAAGTACAATAATGAACCAATAATGACAAGATACACAGAAGACTTCTGCCAGATACGGAAGTAGAACCATCTCTATTTTTCACATAGAGGACTGGGGCACATAAATCCTCACTAGTCTGACAGAAAGTAATAGAAATTAAACACCTAAATTCCTTTAGGACCTGGAAAAAACAACATTCAGTGATTTCCTCAATGTCATTGCTCAGTGAGTTTTTCAGTGAAAAACATAATCCCCCAAATCCACATTCTTTTGTGTTTTTTACCAAGCTACTACTCTATGTTTTGGACTAAGGCAGGATGAACTAAGAGAATACTCTGGGTAATGGCATCGTCGTTCTTTATTATTCCTTCATTTAAGAGGTAATGAGGACAGATCTTCAAAAATCTACAGTTGTGACTAATTTCTTTATCCTGTGGATGTATATTTGAAGAAACTTGTTCTGTCCTTTTTGTATGTGTCAGGAACCTAAAGGAAAAATAAGGAAAAAGATATGTTAAATAAAGTTGAATGCTCAAGGTGGAGTTATGGTTCAGAAAGTAAAATCTAAAGTGCCTAAAGCTTCATATCTTAAAAGTGAACATAACACAAACAAGCATCAGCTGTAACATATACCAGCTGTACTGAACTGAAATACGATAGTAAACACACTAGGTGATTCAGCTTTTCCACAAGCAGCCAAGGGAGACCTATGAGAATAATACACTCACTCTTTCAAATGTGAAGAATTTTAGGCGGGATTTTTCAAGAAGCATAAAGTTAGGCACTCAGATTCCACTAAAAAAAAAAAAAAAAAAAAAAAAAAAAAACAGTGGAAAATTTATTTCTTCTGATTTTAAGGAAGTGTCTTTGGAAAAGCTAAGTTGTAAACCTCCATTCGGGAACCCTTATTAAGGCGTGAAAGAAAAGTCAAGAATATGGAAGTGGAGCTTTCAGAGAGGCATTCACTGCAGCAAACCAATTGTTCCTCCCTTTTTACTGACATCTTTCCATCTCTCTAACATTCTTTATTACTCTACTCCATTTCAGCATTCACAGACACTATCTCCCTTAGTCTCATTAAATTTTGCTGTTGTCTTTATCCTTATGGTACTTAGGTGGAAACCGAGACACTGAGTCTCTATGTTCCAAGTTGTTCATGGAGTGTGAGCTGAACCATAAAGGCACCTGTATCCTTGTCCTGATTCCCCATTTTGTTCCTTAACATCAGCAGTAAATTTGTTTTCTAAGGTAACTTATTAAATTATTCGACTTGTGCTCAAAGCAAGTCTTGATTTATAGATGTGCTTTCTGGCACACTATCAAGAAGAAGAAAATCATCCATATAATTGAGGATTGTTGACAGACTGAGTTTCCGAACTATCCAATTGAGACAGAAAAATCAGAGATTAAACAGACAAAAAGGAAAGACACATCTTCCCCTCCTCCCCTATGCATCTCCAGGGACACAAACTGAAAGCTAGCAGAACTTTCAGTATTTCTAAGGAATATCATACCTATATTCAGTCAAAATATCTTTTACATAGTTTAGTCTTTGCATCCACCCTGAAATTACTTTAGTAGTTACTGCTGCAATTTTTTTCCTTGTCTAATTTATCTTTTCATGAATATTAACCATTTTGAAATGCTTAATTTGAAAAGAAAAAGAAAAATCAGATTGTACCACACAGCTAAATGTGATTGTATCATACTGCCTTTGCAAGGATTTGTTGTGTAGTTTCCTTTGGTCTTTTGTTCACAAATATTAAATCCTTCCTTTGACTGTCCTCATAAATTCTTACAGAAAATTTGATTCTGTTGTGAGAGGATTTTTTAACAGTTTAGGTAAACAACAATAAAGCCGTATAATATCATACTCTTTCAGAGCACTTCTGAGGTTGTGGAACATTTTACAAAGAGGTTTACTACCCTTTTTAGAGAGTCTGATACGGAAGTATAGAGGAACTAAAAGAGACTGTCAGAGCCAGACATACAAAAATAAGTTAGTTATGTTTTTTTATACTTTATTTCATATATTTGACTGCATATATTTTATTTTATATATTATCGTGATAAGCATAGTTACGTAAGTAACTTGTAAAGCAGTTTGCAGAGTCATTACATATGCAAAAGGACTAGGCCTGCTCATGCACAAATTCATTTTACCTTTAACTGAGGTGGATTACACTATAATTATACCTCAGATAATGATTCTCAGAACTAGTGCTTTGGTTGTTAAGATGTTGGCAAATAATTGTTCCCCTGGAGTCAGAAGACTGACTCAAAGGTAATTTTATACAGCATGAGCTTATGCATATCTTCATATTCAAGGAAAAAAAACAGGAATTGATAACAGCTAAAATGTTATTTCAAAATATATATGAACACGTATTAGTACGTCACAGGGAGGAAAAATAAGAATCCTCCTACTTCAGAAAATTGCAGATCTCTGCACAGAATGTAAATGCTTGTGTCTCTATGTGCTTATGTGAAGTGTATAAAGGAACATCTGAATAAAGCAATTTCTCAGAGGTTGTAGAGGCTGTTTCTCAAGTCTAACTCACATAATGGAGGTATCCTGCTAACAGGGCATTCCTTAACTGCATTCTTTGTTCTCATGACTATCATCATGGCTTATCCCTTATATCCATTATGTCCTGAGAACAGTTTCTCATGAAGAACAGTTTCTGTGAACTCTTCCTACAATAGTATTTCTTTTTCCATGATGTTATGATAACCTACCCAAGAGCTCTTTTTGAATAAGAAATATTCTTCCACATGAAAACAAAGAAACAAAAAGAAGTGAGAAACATCTTCTTTTGAGAAATAAAAGCAGATTCTTAAGCAGATAATCATCAGCTGGTATAAGTGCCAGCATTTAGGTAATCCAAACTCCAAGTTTTATTCCCATCTTCACTGATGATGTTGATAGTCTTTTTCCAGCTGGCATTTCTGAGCATTGGTTTTCCAAATTGCTTTTTCATATTCTAGGGCATATTCTTGCTATCACAAAACAGCAACATTCTCACATGAACAAATGTGTAATTAAGAGACAACAAAAATGGTGAATATCTTTTTTTCTTGAGAAACAGAGTCTTTAAAAATGTGACATGGAGGTAGTATTAAAAAATAAAAATAATTTAAAAATGTAACCATATCAGAGAATAATGGAATGGCTTGGGCTTGGGTTGGAAGGGATCTTAAAGCCCACCTAGCCCCAACCTCCTGCCATGGGCAGGGTTGCCACTCACCATATCAGTCTGCCCAGGCCCCATCCAACCTGGCCTTGAATGCCTCTAGGGATGGGGCACCACAGCTTCTCAGGGCCAGTGCCTATGCCAGTGCCTCAGTGCCCTCTGAGTAAAGAATTTCTTCCTAATATCTATTTTTTTTTTCCCCTTTTCCAGTTAAAAGTCATTATCCTATCACTATCAACCCATGTAAAAAAGTCAGTCTCCATCTTGCTTATACGCTTTAAATACTATAAGGCTGCAATGAGGTCTCTCTGAAGCCTTCTCTTTTCCACGCTGAACAAGACCAGATCCCTCAGCCTTTCTCTGTCACAGATGTGCTCCAGGACACTCTGATTATGTTCCTCCAGACACGGTCCAAACAGCTCAGTTTGGATTGGAAGGGACCTTTAAAAATCATCTTATTGCAACCCCTGTGTCATGGACAGGTGTGCTTTCCAGTAGACCATGTTGCTCTCATCCCATCCAACCATACCTCGAGCATTTCCAGTGATGGGGTTTCCATAGCTTCTCTACGCAATCTGTTTCAGTGCCTTACCTCTCTCAAAGTAAAGAATGTCTTCCTTTTGTCTATTCTGAATCTACCCTGTAGTTCTGAAACTTGATAGGAATTCATAAAATATAAGGAATACATTGGGAAAAGGTTGCATATATTATATTTGAATATATTATTATAAATGACTTGCTGAGGAACGTCTATTGTCAGCACACTAGCTGATGACCTTCAAATTACCTTCTAGATAATGTAATTGCTTGGATAATTTATCAAGTCACAAGTTTCTTTTTAAAAGAACAGAACATTATTTTAATCTTAGCAACAGCTAGAAGAATGCATATCTATTTGTGGGTAAAACATAAGAATTGTATAAGTTACAATATATTATATTGCTGGCATTATTACTGAATAATTTTAAGATAATTATTAGTATTCAAGAGTGCCAGATGTAATTTATCATGGCTTTTCAAACTGACTAAAAATAACTTTTTTAATTCTCATAATCTGTGATGCTGAAGTCAGCAAAAAGTTGTGCTTCATCTTCTCCAATTACAGCTGTATATTATTTTTTCAGGTTTAGTAGCAATACAATGTTAATTTGCAAAATGCACAAAAATATCACTCAAATTATAAGTATCCATTTCACTAGCTCTTTCTCTGGTCTTATAACCTAATATTAAGCATTTGAAACAGCTTCAGAATTTCTGGGAAGGAGAATATTGGGCTTATGTGGCAATGTTATGGTAGCAGGAGGCTGCAGATGTGAGCCCTGTGAATAAAGCCCAGCACTGCTCCATGTCAGATCACAGCTCCAGCTGCTCCAACAGGGACTCACCACTGCCGAAGCTGAGCCGTGAGCAACACTAGTGGTGCCTCTGGGAGAGCATAAGGGGAAAAAAAAAAAAAAGAAAAAAAAAAAAAATGGCTGCAAAACTGCTGCTGAGAGTGAGGAGCGAAAGATGTGAGAGAACAGCCCTACAGGCACCAGTGTCAGCGCAGAAGGAGGGCAGGAGGAACTCCAGGCACAGCAGCAGCTTCCTGCAGCCCAGGAACGGCCCACAAAGGAGTAGGCTGTCCCTCTGCAGCCCCTGAGTACCTTGCGGAGCAGATCTCCCCGTGAAGCTACGGAGGAGCCGGCGGGGCAGCCATGAATGAGGCCTGAAGGAGGCACAGCCCTGGGTACCCCCGCGGGAGCGGCCCGGGCCGGAGCTGCCGCCCGTGAGGACCGGTGTAGAGCAGTGCCTGAAAGGTGGGCACCGTGGTACGGAGCCCTGTTGGAGCAGTGCTGGGAGAGCTGCAGTCTGTGGGAAACCCACGCAGGATCAGTTCAGGAAGGACGGCACGCTGTGGGAGGGATCCACGTGGAGAGGAGGCAGAGAGAGACCATGGAGGAGCAGCAGAGACCAAGTGTTACAGACTGACCACTGCCACATTCCTCATTACCCTGCGCCACTTGTAGGAATGAGGTAGAAAAAAGAGGATGGGGGAGGAAGGTGTTTTTCATTTGCTATCAGTTCCTCTCTGCTCTAGTGTGTAGGTAGTCTGTACATAGGTAATAAATTAATCTCAGTCTGAGTCTGTTTTACCTGTGATATTTCTTGGTGAATGATTTCTGGGTACTAATCTCAACCACTAAGAAACAGACTTATTTATAACCAGCTTTATTTCTGAAGTTCAAAGCTGTTCTTTCCAAACCTTACGATTTGAAGGACTACTTATGACTGACTGACAGACTATTTCTTCCCTACAGAACAATGAGCACAAGAAAATTTCAGTCTTGAGGAACTTAAAGGGAATGGAGGTGGAAGGAAGAATACAGGCAGACACAGAGTAGAAAATGCTAGTGTTTGCAAGGTGTCACAAAGTCAGTAAGGAACAGTGGTACTTCTGTGATTTAGTGTCAGAATCCAGACAGCAGTCTATGTAGACAATAGATTATCTCATACAGGCATGAATATAGCTCACCAGTAAGTTAGGTAGCGCGATGTGGACAAGAAACTGTAAAATGTGTTTATGTATATTCCTACTTGTTTAATTGGCTAGTGAATTTTTCTTGACTGGAAACCAAGAAGTTTCACATCACATGAAAAATGTAGGATCAACAGAAAACTCAAACTGGGCTGTGATTAGTAAAGCGTACAGATTCTACAATGAACACAAGCTAGAAACATAGGAGAATGTGTCAAAACTGACTTCCATTATTGTACGTTCTTGGTTGATAAAGTCTTTACAAGAGTGAATTCCAACCTAGCCATTACAGGCAAGAAAGCTCTCCTCAGTTCTTTGTTGAACTAGAACAGCATAATCTTTTCCAGTTTTATCTGAGTACTCATTTCATGAACAAAGCTTGTATATAATTCAAACAATGAAATAACGTGCAATCAGTAAAATTAACATAAATCCACTCTCAGAGGAACTAACATGATCAAGTCATAACTCACCATGGGGACACCATTCTGACATATCAAAAGAAAGGTAGGAAGTTAAAAATAAACTTCAAGTCCCATCCTTTTTATGTACACAATGCCAAAAATACTTAAATCAGTAAACTGGAGAGTTCAAGACAGCTAAAGCGACTGTGTGCCCAGCATCCTAAATGAACAATTGACTGTGTTTAGCACCTTAGGATCCTCTCCTTTCTTTCTTAGGACTATTTCTTTAAATTTGTTTTTCCTAAACAATTATTCTTGTATGGTAAAAGATAATTTACAGAACACTTCAAGAGAAACAAAAAAAAATGAAGATCTAACAATTATACTCAAGTATGGCTATTTTCAGCAAAATGAACAAATAATCAAGAAATTTAATTTCTAGTCATTTCAAAGACTAAATAAATGCTTAAAAACTCTTTTATTAATATCCATGCTTAGAAAAGAGTAGAAAAACAATTTCAGAATAAAATTGGCTCAGTACAGAAATGTTGAAAATTAGTTTAAATAACGTAAACAAAATATTCCAACATATCCAAATTATCTCCTTTTTTAAAAGAGATAAAAACAGAAAATTCTAGCATTTATACCGCATCAGTGTCTGGCCAATATAACTTCATTAAGATCTCAGGTGTGATAGCTTGCAAATTTCCACTGCAAGATGAACTTTACTGATCAAGACAACCATGACAGCAAGATAGGGCAGGAAGATATTATCTGTCTCAGTATGTGGAATTGATGTAGTGTAAAAAGCAAATTTGTGAAGAGGAGTTGATGGAAGGCCTGAGATAAAGCACTCTATAGAGAGCATTATTAACTTGCTTGAAAATAGAACTTTGTGGCCATTGAATGACCTAACCGACATGGGACAGATTTTATGATCAACAGGAAAGTTTTGTAAGTTGTCAACACACTGAAGAAGTACTCCAGTGAATCTCCCCTGAGGAATTTGTTCCCAGCAGACCACGGTATCTCAAGATTTTCCCTAACATCTTTGATACATACTATTAAACTATGGCAGACATCTATTCTGTAAGAAATAAGATATTGTTTGAAAAATATAGAGAAATAATGCAAAAATCTATTTCACATACTGTCAGGTGGGGATGTCTTTGCAGTGCCACACCTGCAGAGAATGGGAGGGAGTGAAGGCACTCAGTGGCATGTGATACTTACCTAATAAGGTAAGTGCATTCTTTTGTGACAAAAATAGTATCACCCTCTCTTATAAATGGACACAATCATAGTTTGGTTTTTTTTGTTACAGAACTCATTATGTGTATATACCTAGTAAAGGCTAAAAAATAAGGAGGCTGCTCATAAGAGGTAACTCTTAGATAAAGGTTAGATGGGATGGCACATATTTGAGACAGTAACAGTTTTGAATTAGAAGCAGCTTCCTTGAACCAGAAGTGATGATCTTCTCAAAGATTTAAAAGGACTAGGAAAATGGTTATCAGCTTGAGACTAAAAAGTACTGGCCTCAGCTGCAAGGAATATACTGACAAGCAAAGAAAAGTAGTTCAGGTTCTGTAGAAATGGACTTTTTTAACCTATTACAAAATTATATATAAATTTTGAAACTCGTGAAAACACAAAGCAAAGCATCATATTCATCACTATATATAAAATCAGTCTAGTCTTGGGTGATCCCTATGATAGCTGCAGTACAAAATTAATTGCTTCTGTATGATGGTATGTGCTCCATGAGTACTGCATCAAGTCTTATAATGGATGTAGCCATTACCAGAATTTGATTGAGTTGAGGACACAACTGATTGTTCCCTCTAGTCACTTGGGAGTTTGCACTGGATAAATAGCTGGCTAAAGTAGAAGGAGATGCATTACTGCGCAGCTATTGTGTTGAATTTACTCAATATAGATAGATCTTGTGTTAACTAATGGGAATTGGAAGCAAGTAAATTAATCTTTGTGATTCAATTATTCAAAGTTTTATCTGTCTATCTGTCTGTCTATCTATCTATCTATAATTGAAGTAGTGAGTATAACCTGCTAAGCCCGTACCTGAGTCTCTATTTTAGAGTGTAGCATAGCAACCAAACTTAATAACTAAGGATACTTCACTATCCTTAAGGGCACAATTAAATTGCCAGCATTTGTGAGAGTGTTGCATTATTCTCTTGGTGAATTGATCTTTCCTATAGTCTGGTTATATTAGAGCTCTGAATTTCCTGACATCTGCCATATTTGGATGCCACATTAGTGAATCAAAGAGTGCAAGACATATCTGCTTTGTTTAAACAGATTGTTAATTTCCATTATCTTGTGGACATTTAGGTTTATCAGTGTATCTGCTCATACATGTACAATGTATGCTGAGCTGAAAACAGATGTCAAATAAACCATATTTGATAATTCTGCATGTATTCACTGAGTACCACAGAAATTGGCTAACACTTTATTTCTTTGCTTTCTGCAGCATACATCCTGATTTGTATGTAGATGCTGCTACTTAATTAGTTTACAGATTAGTGATTTGTGTATCTACAATATTCAGGTAATAGTTATAATTAGTAGTTAATTTATATTTAATATTTATTTTGCTGTCCACATATTGGATTAGTCAAAATCCACCGACCTGTTTGTAACATTCTAGAGCTTTTTATTTTCAGTTTATTTATCTTTTCATGGTGTAATCTTAGATTGTGTGAATATTCTGCATTGACAGCTGTAACTAACCTTTTTTTTTTTTATTTTTATTTTTTTTAAAAGACTATGTGAAACACTAAAGTCTTGAAGATTCAGGTCGGTACTCCAGAAGTGAATTTTATCTTTTATCGTGCTTTCATATAAGTAAGTATGTAAATAATTTCTATGTGAATATTCCTCTATTATTAACTTGAAGAAGAGGGAATTAATGAATAATTGTCATATATTTGTATAAAATATGTAATGTTTCTGAGTAATTTTCTTTGAGAACATTTAATAGATACAAAATAAAATAGTGTAGTTCACTTTTGGTTCTTAGAAGTTCTGTCAGAAGCATTCAATTCACATACCGGATATTAAAAAGAAGTAGATGAATACTTACAGCTAGAATTTAATACTGCACTAGATCATGATTTATTTTCTAATTAACACAGTTTAATTTACTGTTAGCTTTATTTCCAAAAATGAAAAATATTTATCCTTGCCTTTTACACCAATAGCTGATTGATGACTTGTATTAGATGTCTATTGTAAGTTATGACTGTTTTTTTTTTTTTCCTAATCGATTACAGTACTGTTAAGGATGAGTTGTATAATACTTCATATAATATCATTTTCCACCAAGATCTGGCTCATTTCTGTGTACTGAACAGGTTTTTGGAAATGTGTTAATATACAGAAGGAATTAATAGTGCTCAGCAATTCATTGTTCTTCCTTCCTTTCCTCTCTTTTTTTTTTTTTTTTTTCTCTTTTCATCTGTTGAATTTTATATCAAATAGTTACTAACTCTTACTAAACTGTAGCATCATTTCTGAAATTGTCAGTAACAGAAATTGTGAATTTGGTATAACTATGACTTGCTAATTTGTAGTAGCAATAGAATTCCTATATTGTCTATGTTGGACATCAGTTCAACTCTACAATCCTTTCATTTTTTGAATTGTGAAAATGTATTGTGAAACGTATAGAATAAAGTACAAACTGGATTACACTCACCCCAGTGGACATGAGAAATCACTCAGGAGGATGTAAGCACTTCCCCAGAATTCACCTTCCAAGTGAGTTACCACCAATTATATTACATTAAAGGTGCCTTTCTCCTTCAAATTCATCATATATTTTTGCCATTCAACTGCTGCAGTACAAAACAAACAAACAAACAAAGAAAACAAAACAAACAAAAAAAAACTCCACAAAAACAGATCATGAGTCCAAAATCTTTGTTGCTTGTGTTAGTCTGTAGTGGCATAAATGCAGAAAATTTAACAGCATGGTTTATGTTGGAGGGTTATCTTGAAATAAGTTTCTCATTTTACCTCCAGTCTTTAATCATGTCAGTTTTTTGTTGATTTTTTCACATGCATCAGCACACAGAAAACAGAGATTAAATTTATAAAACAATTTCTTGGATTTATTTTCACAACTCGTGTAAATTACCTTTACAAGAGAATCATTAAACTCTTTGCATTTTATAGTTGGTATCCGAGGCTATACCATAATATGATATATAGAAAAATATATGAGAAAAAACAAGGAAACAATTATGACACACAAGAATATTTTTGCATGTGCACCTATCTGTCTATATTAGATAACTTCTTTAGAAAACAACTTTGCATCTCCTCCTCTTCCACGTCCATCCTCTGGAAAACTGTACTGTGTGTTTGAAGTGAAAGCTTAGGGACTAGTGCTCCATTATCTTTTTTCTATTAAAATTCCTGGACCTAGTAGAAGTGTTTTTCATTCAACACTGCAAAGTAGTGCTATAGGTTAGATGTAGGCTAAGGAGAAACTGAATTTTTTTTTGGTCCTCAGTGTATTTCACCAAAAAGTAGATGGTCTGTCTTAGCTATGTTGTGAAAATTGTTAAAAGTTTGTCTGTTTAGGACTCTTTAGTAAGCAATGCTTGCTAAATTATTCTGGGTTATGGAGGCCTACGTAACTAGCCCTTTCTCATGCTCTTAGTTACTAAGCGGTTCTTTGGCTCAGTGCTGCAGGTAAGTTGCAGGTAAGCAACTTATTTATTGCTTTTAGACAAGTACACAATGCTACTGTACAGAATGTATACCTTAAGGTAAGGCAGACATTTTAGTCCTGGCCAGACAACTTAGCATGTATTTTCAATTAATTGATTTCAAGATGCAAATTACAAGATTATAAAAAAAAAAAAAAAAAAAAAAAAGGATCTTGTTAATTTATTGAGTAAAATCTTACCTAAGATAGAAAGCAGAGCAATAAATAACTGTAACCTTTGCTTGGCATAGCTATTGGTTATGTGAAGGCCAACACCTTCTCATGGGACTAAAGACTATCTTAGTACTAATTACCATTCTTATATGAAATGTTAACTGTCTAAGAACTAATGAAACAAATCTTTTGTGTTAATCTAATGTTTCAGAAGTTCTATCATTCTCAAACTTTTGAAGTTATTCTGTTGTTAACCAGTAAATTCATGGAGACTTTTAAGACAATCTGAATGTTAAAGACAGTTATCAAGGGATGTGTAGAGCTCTGTATACTTCTATTTGAATTTCTTTTTAGTGGAGGGGGGGGGGGCATTCCCAGCTCGTAATGGTTCTGGAGTTTAAGAATTGACTGACACAGCGCTATGAAACAGATTGGTCTTTGCTCGCACTTACTAAGCCATCAATCCTAACGCTAAGATGAGGCACTCAGGCAAGCGTGGAAAATGGTACCTTGTTCCTGTCATAGCTCCTGAGAGCGGGTAAGTTTTGGTAGGCCTGAAGTCATATGTCATACCCCTGGGCATGGCCAGACTGCCTGGGAAGTAGAAGAAGGGGTACACTGAATATGTTCATCAATCACAGTGGACTCTACCTTCAAATGTTTTATTGCTTAGAAGTACCTAAAGCAATCTATTCCAACTTTTGAACTTTATACACGCAATTAGGTGAAGTTTAGAGCCATAATCTGGCATCCTTAGAAAAATTATAAAACCTATCTATGGAAAGTAGTAGATATTATATTCCAAGGAGCATTCTTGCACTGCTGAGAAAATTCAGCAGGGATTCTGATTTCCATAGCTCTCTGAAATCTTTCTGGTAATTAAACGTATGTTTAACTAAAAATCTTTTTTTTTTTTTCCTCTCAAGTTTTTTTGAAAATATCTACAGAGAAACAGGTTTTCAAATTAAGCTATTATCCAAGGTGACTTGTTTTTGCTAGTTAGGTTACAATTTTTACATTATTTCTTAATGAAAAATTATTGCTTTAATATTATTTTTCTACTAACGTAATTTGGGAACTTCCTTTCTGCTACCGTAATTTGGGAACCTGAAGTGTTTGAGATCATACTGGCTACTTATTTGAAGGGTGGGAGCATGACTAAGGATGAGAGAGGGAGCCTGCAAGACAACTCTCTGTTGTCACAAATAAAAGCAGTGGAGCAAACAAAATTTCTGCTAATGAAACTGTACAAAATTATTTGGTTTATACTTGTGTTAAAAAAAAACTTGTGTACCTGTCTAAAACAGAGACTCTACAACTCTCACTTGTCAAATAGGTCACTGTTGAGGCAGAAAGATAGCAAAGAGGCAGGGGAGGGACAGGAAAAGGGAAGGTGAACTTATCTCCTATATCTTCACTGACTGTTTCTATTTCAGCAGCAGTCAAGCTGAGAAATAAAGCGTTGTATTTGAATTGTCTAGATCTTTTCTCTACCCCTAACCTCAGTAACCTGTGTGATGTGTAACTGGTAAGCACAAATTGCCCGTACTTCAACAGATATCACACAGGATTTGCAGGTGCACTGGAAATTTTTAAAGGAATTGGACTTGAAAATGGATCTTTTTTTTTAGTTTTGGTAATTTGAAGGACTGGAAAAGGGGTTGGGATGATTTTTTTTTTCTATTATATTTACTAGAACTTTACTAAAAAAATAGATATGCAGAAGTTCCAAGTAGATTGCGATGCCTTCCCTGAATAAATATTTCCACTTGTATACCACATAATTGTAGATAAATTAATTTTTTTCTTGCATGTTTCTGTACTGTCCTATACTACAGTTTTTAAACAACACTGTTAACACTGTTAGCAATTTGCCTGAGGCTAGTGGTGAAATTTATCCTTTCCTGTGGCATACATGTCTACAAACAGAGAGAAAACAAATCTATGAGGACAAGAACTATAAAGTCCTTCTAAAGAGAGAGAAGAAAAAGAGAAAATACAGTGATCACATAGAAAAACAAACAAAACAAACAAAAAAACACCACAAAGCACATGTTAATGCTCCTGTTTACTAATTTGCCTTTATTTCTTAATGACTTTTCAATGAGAAGTGAGTAACTACAGAAGCCCAGGAAAGATAGAGCAAAATTACTGGAGTAGTGAGTAGGGAGTTATGGCAAGCATCAGGTTTCATGAGGAGAAAAAACCGTCTGCAGAGGATTTTCATTCAGACTGGCAGTCAAGAAATAGGAGGCAGTACTCAAGTGACAGCTTCTTTATCAGAGTTCAGCTCCAGCAGAAAACCTCTTGGAACAGCTTTCCAGCCTATCCTCACTGGCCTCAGAGGACCTTCACCTTGAGAACAAAGGAAGATAATTCTAGTTTGGATATCGAGGCCTAATCACAATAGAGTACAGTGATTATTCCTACTGCTGCTTCTTGTGTTTATAAATGTGAGGGAAGGACACTTTGAGACACCTCCACACCATGAACAAGATGGGAAATAAAGGAGGATGCCCTGCCTTTCCCTCCTCTGTGTCTTCCATTCCAGTCAGCAGCTGCTTCTTCAGCTCTCACGAAGTATTCAGATTGTCCATTTCTTTGCCAATTTTTCCAGATGACAATTGTAACATACCTTTAATCCAATACTAAATGGCTGTAAACTAATGTAAATATATAACTATTTGCATTCCTACTTGCATATGAATATTTAACAATCATAAAGACATTTACACTGAAAGAACTGCCTCGAATTATCAAACAAATGAGGTGTTTGATTAATAATTAGATTTAGGAAGGCAGAAAAAAAGCACTGAGGAAGCATGTGAGGGTGTGAAGTTAGAGCTAAAAATATGTAACTTGCAAAAAAATATGTAACTGTGTAGTTTGGTATAACTATAGTAAAACTGTCATAAAAATGTTAGGTTTTTAATAAATTATTTTGAAGACTTATGTCTACTTTTTCAAACCTGTAATTAAGATGATTTTGGTGCTTACTGTGATAGAAACTTCTAAAAAATTGCTATTTAAATTCCTGCTGGATGATGTTAATCACTTGTTGTGTGGATATTTCTCGTTTGAAAAATATCTTTCTAAAAGGTGGAATTTTTTAGCCAACCATTGTAATATGAACAAAATCTAGGAAACATGAAAATTAAATTAGGTATTAAGAAAATACTTCAAAGAGCAAGGTCAATTAGAAAGTGACATACTTTGCCAAGGGAAGTTGGTGAAGCAGAGTCACAGAAGATATTCAAGGCTATCCTAGTAATATATGGGACTAATTATATTGCACTGAGTGCTTTCAGAGTGCTGTACAGACATGAACTAATTAATCTGCTCAGTACCCCTCAGAGATGGCTGAAGAAGTATTGCAAGTTTTAGTATCACCTGCCACAGCTTCTGTTAAAAGACAGAAAGAATGTGTGTCAAATAATCACCCTATCCTGGGCTCTTTCTCTTTGTTTAGCTATATGCACATGTTTGTATGCAAACTGAAGCAATTGAAGACATGTACAATTTAGAAAAACAGTTAAAAAAATGAAAAAAAGAAAAAAACGAGAAAGGAAAGAAGGAAGAAAGGAATGAAGAAAACCGAAGATCTAGTTTGTAAGATTAATATACATATACTTGGATTAGTGGAAAATGTTACCTTCCTTTTGTTTGTGTTCCAGTGGTGGTACTAGTTCTCATAGTTAAAATCAACCACCCAGCCTCATTTTAATTACTATGTTACCCTATAACTCATTACATACTGAACAGTGGAGCTCCAGAAGTTGGGGTCTATTTTTTTTTATCTTGCGCAGATCTGTGTATTACTAATCTTTTTTTTTTTTTTTTCTTGCCCTATTACAAAGAATAAGAACCCATTTTGCTGTATGTTTTATAAACAGAGAGTGTTTAGGGAGAAGAAAACAATTAGAGAAAAGACAGAAGAATATACACAGATAGAGCATATTGATTGCCTCCCTGTACTCACCTCTCATGAGGCCACAACTCAAGTACTGTGTTCAGTTTTGGGTTCTTCTCTACAAGAAAGACATTGAGGCCTGGAGCATGTCCAGAGAAGGGCAATGAAGCTGGTGCGGGGTCTGGAGCACTGGCCTTACAGGAAGCAGCTAGGGGAACTGATTTTATTTCATCTGGAGAAGGGGAGGATCAGGGGAGATCTTATAGCTTTCTACAAATACCTGAAGAGAAGTTGTGGCAAGGTGAGGATCAGCCTTTTCTGCAGCATAACTAGCAATAGGATGAAAGGGAATGGCCTCAAGTTGTGCCAGGGTAGATTCAGATTGGATATTAGGAAAAACAACTCTGAAAGAGTGATGAGGCATGGGAATAGGCTGCCCAGGGAGGTGCTGGAGTCACTGTCCCTGGAGGTGTTCAAAAAACATGTAGGTGTGGTACTAAGGACCATGTTTTAGTGGCCAACATTGGTGATATGTAGACAATTGGACTATATAAAATTAGAGGCCTTTTCCAGTCTTAGTGATTCTATTATTCAATTATATCTATACCATAATTGGCTGTGAACTAAGCATATCCTAAATTCTCAACATTTAAACAAAACAGTATTATTTTTATGGTCTCATAGTAGCTTCTAAAATGATCGCTCTCACCCTAAATATGCAGAAGGTACAGGAAGCGTTCAGCATTAGTATTTGACTAGTGTTTGTCTTCTTTCAGTCGTCACAGAGCACAGAACCTTAGAGAGTTCCACAGTGATGTACTTGTAATACAGACATAGTAATGATTTTGTCCAGGAAAGAGGATGAGTAGTAGTACTGAACTTAACTGGGGAAGTTATCTACTGATATTAATCTTTATATGTATGGAAGGATTACCTTGCTAATTTTTTTAATTAAATCGGTAGCAAAAAAACTTACTTCTGTCTTTCTCTAAAAGAAAGACCTGTGAACGTTGTAAAACAATTTGAACCACATTTTTCATTTACAGTTAAGTAGTGGAATGTCTAGATGTTGAAGTACAGCAAATTCTCATTTCTTAGTACTTTTTTTTTTCTTATACTAAAGGTTAAAGGCACTGTAAAAATTTAGAATTACTAGACAGAGATGCTATATCTGTACATATGTACCATAATATTTTGAATTGTCAGTAGATTACATTAAGAACATTTTGAGCATTTTGTTCCTGTCTGGTTTTGAAAGCATAATCATTTCTGTGCCATGCTTCCTTTGGAAGCCTTGAGGAAAGGTTAATCAGAAAACTTAAGTTAAGCTCTATCTTTTGCAATGGAGACACTCGTCCTTTTAATCTCTCAAGTTGTGAATCACAGAAGAACAGAGTACTTTCAATTTGAGCCTTGATTTTAGAACCCTACAGAGAAAGGATGATATTATCACACCTCTGCTTACAGTGCCTGTCACCATCCTTTTCTTTTTTTCTATTTTTTTTCTTTCTTTCTTTCTTTCTTTTTTCTTTTTTTAATGTTGAAGCCACTTATATTTAATGAGCGAAGATTACAGGCAAATAATGTTTTATTATTCATTAAAGAGAATTCAGAAATTTCTGAACTTGATGTTTTTCCACAAAATGTAATTACTGTATCTAGCAACTAGCTAGTCATGCGATTAGTATGAATCCAAGGAAGTCTCAGAGTACAGTTAATGAGGATTCACAGCAACATCTTCATTTTCTTTTAAACAAATTTAAAAATAAAAAGAAAAAAAATCACCTAATGCATAATAAAACCATTGAATTTATTGCCCCAAGCCATAAGAGAGGCCAAAAGTTAAGTAGAAGTAAAGTTGCACTAGTTTAGATTAAAAAGTGAAGGCTATAAATCTTCTTGCATTCAAATATAAGCTAGGCACTATCTAATAAGAATTCAGAAGAAATTTTCCCTGTAGGCAGATTTTCAATAGAGATTTTAGTATATTTTTCTGATATATCCAATCCTGACTACTGAAGATGAAATAAACGGACAGAGGCTTGACTCGTTATAACAAATTCTGTATATTTACATGTTCTTAAAGACTACTTGGGCCTTGAAAATTCAGTCAGACTGGAGGCATTTCAAAATTGCTATTGATGTGAAAAAGGGTTCACTTCAACATTTCAAAATGTAAAATAGAAATAGGGCATATATCCACATTAAAAGTAGGCTAAGTTTGAATGAGAGTATGCTTGCTGCATTCCCTCTTTTTTTTTTTTTTTTTTTTTTTTTTTTTTTCCCTGTATTCTTGATGGATTGTTGTCTGAGTGCTCTAGACATAACACATGCAGAGCTATTTGATATCCATCATTTGGTCTACTGTAGCCTGCAAAACATTTTACTCTAGAAAGCCTTAGAATAAAGCTTTAGCTTAAAATGTGAGATCATAGATCTGTCAAAGCAGATCTGCAGTACACGTGAAAATCTGTTGTGGAAAATACTTTACTGAAAAAGTTTTCATTTTCATAGTGCTCAAATTTGATCAGCTAAATGGTATTTTATTTGTTTCCCATATAAGAGATAATCATTTTCCCAAAGAATATAAAGGTTCAAGTAAATATTTTAGCAGCTGTTCATTCTGCTCTGCTTTTACATGTGCTACTTTTCAAGTAAGAAAGTCCTACTTTCAAAGGCATATCAACCAAATAATTTTCTGCCACCATGTAACTTGGGAAAACAAACAAACAAATAATAATAATTATAATAAAAACATTACAAAAACCCCACAGAAGAAATTCAATTTTCTTTAGCTCTAATAATGACTATTTATGTCATTACTTATATGCATGAGTTAACTGCTAAGATAGGCTTTGCAGAGACTTAGGTAGAGATCATGGAATCATAGAGTGGCCTGGGTTGAAAAGGACCATAATGAACATCGAGTTTCAACCCCCCTGCTATATGCAGGGTCGCCAAAGTATAAAAGTAAAAGCTGCAAGTGATATTCAGAATTATGTGGAGCTTGAGAATATCTTTCTCTCGTGAAATCTTATGTTCACAAATGTTTTCTAGAGAAAAAAAATGGACTTTTCCACTAAAACAAGTGATTCTCTCTATAGACACACTAACCTTCATCTTAGAATGAATTCTGCTGAGCATCGTGGGCCCAAATGTAAAATCCCTGCAATGTGAGATTTTCTGGGAGATTCAATGATTTTTTTTTTCCCTGTACCTGAAGGCTTATGTTAATCCAGTCTGTAAAGCCAGGAATTTATTGAGCATACAAGGATGGTAGTCATTTGGGTCATCTGTGTTTATTCTGCTTTTGTAAACTACATTTAATGGAGAGTGATTTCCTGTGACAGCAACTGTATCTCACTGCAGGAAGTGTACCATGAAAATCCTCCAGTTTCTTCTGTGCAGAAAGGGACAAAGGTACTTCTTAATTACAGGCTTCTTTCTGCTTATGCTGCAGCATATCCAGTCAAAGAAAGCTCTCCATCCACAATATAAAGCTCTGGAGGGAACATATCCTGGTTTAGAAGAAATATCAACATTAGACAGAGAAGGAGGAAGAAGAGAAGTCTGGGTTGTGAGATGGTATTTAGAGCTCAACTTTAGTAATCAAAAGGTACTAGTGGTGTTCTGGTAGAGGAGACGAAGCATTTATACTTATTTTCTCAGTCAATACAGCTGAAGCAGCTAAGAAAACTGCAGATAATCCTCTACTTCAGGGACAGAATTCCCATTTTCACAAATAATGAGCTGAAAGATTCATCTAGTGGTTTTGTTGGTGGTGGTGGTGGTGGTGGTTTTGTTTGTTTTGTTTATGAGCTTTTTTTTTTTTTTTTTTTTTAATCAAGGATTCTGGATGCGCAAGGGAAGCTAACAAACAGCACAGTAGTTCTAAACACTGAGTTTCCTTGGAAAATAGTGCATATTTCCAATAAAGGGCAAAAATAATCTGATTTCATATAGAGTGGAAAAGACGAAATAATGTACAAATACTAATGTCGTTATTGTCTGATATGGAACCCTGGATATCATAAAACACGTGTGCACTTATTGCCTAAAAGAAACTCTGATGTTTAGGATGCATGCATGCAAATTAAACCCTGAAATTTCATGAAATATTTTCTCAGAAAGTAATGTATTTCTCGAGAAAGACAGATAGTAAGGGTGGCAGTCCAAGAAGACTACAAACAAAATCGTTCAACTTTAAAGAAGTGAAGACTTGCAAAAGGTTTTGGAGGATAATTATTAGAACTTCAGTTTCTTTGGCAAAATGCAGTCCTGCAGAAGGGAACCTTAGATGAATCAAGTACGTAGCCTCGTTTTCATCTTTCCTGCCTGATGAGTTTTTTGGCACAGCTCTAACATGAAGAACTAAGGCAGAATAACCATTCACAAAGAAAGTTTCCTAACTAACTTTGATTTATTTTAGACCCAAATCTTAGGATTTATTTTCTGATTAGAGATCAGTTCTGTTGAGGGTACACATTTATTCATAAATACCTTGTAGGAGAGTTTCTGAAAATTTTGTGTAGCAACAGAAAATGATAAATGAGAAACCCTCAGTCATAATAAGAACTTAATTTTACAGTGTTATGTGTGGGTTATTGCACCGCTGGGAAAAACAAAAACAAAACAAAAAGAAAAACAAACCACTACAAAGGATGCAAACAAGCAAATAAATAAGTTGGAGGGGAGAGGAGGGGAGGGGAGGAGAGGAGAGGAGAGGAGAGGAGAGGAGAGGAGAGGAGAGGAGAGGAGAGGAGAGGAGAGGAGAGGAGAGGAGAGGAGAGGAGAGGAGAGGAGAGGACAGGACAGGACAGGACAGGACAGGACAGGACAGGACAGGACAGGACAGGACAGGAGAACTTTTTCCTGTTCTTAACTGTGCATTCTTATCCTGCATAAGGACAGAATCACTTTAAAAATAATGAAATGCAACTCCTCACTCCATTAATTCTGGAGATTTAATTCAGAGTTTGAATAAAATTCCATTTGGTAATCAATAATAATAATAAAAAGAAATGGTACAGTCTGGCCTTTTCTTAGAGTTTTTCATGGCAAAGAATCATATTTTTGGCACAGTGGTAGGACACTTGTCTGTACATGTTACTTTTGCAGATCACTGATCTGCTGTTTTGGCAGATTTAAGCAAGCCATATGAAATCAGTTTCTTCTAGTATTTCACATTACTTAAAGTTTCCCATTACTCTACCCTCCTTAATGCTATTTTTCTTTAGTTATTGGATTTTTTATTATTATTATTATTATTTTAACATTATGTAGTGATTTTGCACGAAATTCCTATCCTTCTTCTGGCTAACCTTTGAAGGCAAGCTGTCTTACAGTGATAGCCTTTCTTCAGCCTCGGAGTTCTCTCCTTGAATTTATCGACTTTAGGTGGGAATGTTCAGAGTTACAGTTTTACTGCCATCTAGTGACGGATTTAGAAAAAGGTCTTTGCAAAAGTCCTTTATCGTGTGGTTTGGAAGAGAGTTAACGTTGGCTGAAAGTGAGACTATTGTAAGTCCTGGGTAAAAATTAAAAAAAAAAAAAAAGTAGTATAGCACGATTAATAAAGGAAATTCTCTAGATCATCGAGCTTTTATTAAATGCTAAGGACAATCAACAAGAAAATAAAGTATATCATGCAAAAAGTAATACAGGATGCACTAAACTGGCACGTACTTAAACCTGCTTTATCTGTTGTTTGCTCATATGCAAATACAACAGTTTCTTTATCTGCTAGTAAAATGACAACGCTCTGTATTCAGCACAGAAAACAACAGTGAACAAGAAGATAAACAAAGCTATAATTTTATATGAACAAGGTGGGATTTTTATTTAGTTAGAAAAAGCAAGTGAATCTCAGACGTTAACAAACCGTATTATCCCATAAGAGAAAAGAGGAAAGGATGAGATAAAATACTAATTCCAAAACTGAAATGATATGAGCAGGTACCTTTACTGTAGGCTCTAGGCCCTAAGATGAATAGTGAAACAAAATCTTCCACAAATGAAAAGAGAAGGAAAAAAAAAGAAAAAGAAAAAAAAAGAAAAAAAAAAAAAGTTGTGTGTATTTGGCATTTAATAAGAAGGAAATATCAGGAACATTAGCAGAAATTTGTTAATCAGGTTCAGAGATTTCATGCCTAGAAAACATATATCACAGCCTATTTTTTGTTGTCCTGGTCTGTCATAGGTAACTAGATTTTGCAAAGCTCTAGAGAGGTCATTGTAATGTCATAGAGCATTGTACTGCAGAAATACAACATCCTCCCAAATTTCTATTAGTATTGTTGATGGAATCATATTTTCATCTTACTGGTACATCAAGTTTATAGTAGCCATAGCACAGGCAATTTTGATGGCAGCACAATTGGCATTAACAGTAGAACTGCATTATTTCTGCTTTGACTATAAAATTTGCTTTGAAACTACACAAAGCCAGCCTGTGAAAACCATTGAGGCTATCTACTAAGCTATCTATAAAAAGCTTGCAAACTTTTAATGGTAAATTTAGGGGAATATTGCATAAAATACTCCTGTCTATACCAAGAATATTATTCCTGGCACTAATAGATAAGGTAACAAAATGAAAGGACATGAACTTACTTTGCATAGCCTATTTCTACACTGTACTTACTTTATTGTGAATTTTCAGTAGGTTGCTGAGAAATAGAAAATGTAGCTAGAAACAAAAACTACTACAATAGATTTTATGGTTTCTACTGCACGGTAGTCTTGCTGAAAAATTGTCTTTGTCTTGTTCTACTATGTATTGGCTTTATATTACCACTCATTCCTGAAAAGAATTTCAGAATAACTCATGCCAGATGAATCGCTCCTCAAATGAAATTTGATTTGTTAGTTTAGAAAAACAAATAGAAGAAAATACAAGAAAAAGTAGAGCAAAATATTGCTAGTCAGAAGTACAATGATTTACATTGGCATCGCTGTTTGTAGAGTTCAGATCAGCTTCGTCTTGTAGTACATTTTGTTTTGAAGCATAACACTCACAAAGTAATTGATTCAATATATCTATTAACATATATGCATATTTCCCTAACGGTCTGGTTCTGTAATTAGATTGCAGATCATGTTGAATGCAATTAAACAATATGAATATAAAACATGCAAAGCTTTATAAAGAAGACAGCATTTGTAATTCAGTTACATGGATGATTTTTTCTATACTTAAGTTCCTTTAAGAGAACAGAAATATGTTTAAGTAAGCTTAAAAACTAAAATTAATTTCTTGCTCTCCCTCATCTTTGCTAATAATTTAGCATTCTTTCCTGAATTTTCACTGAGAAAACGAACACTTGAACACAATACTGCATTTCTTCTGTGTTGATGCAAAGGTAATAGACAGAAGATCATTCAGTCAATGGATATTAAATATGGGGAAGAATAGATTTTCAGAGGAAAAGCATTACATTTCCATCAGACTATTAGCTTAGCAGATGCACTTTTCTCTGTTTCTGCCCCTGCATTCTCATTCAACTCATTGAAAAGGTACATGGTTGCAATATGTGACCTTCTTCGTCCATCTGTCTTCCTCCTTTAGTGAATGCTATAACAAGACAGGAGATATCCCTGTGTTTGTTGTGATATTATTTTATTTTATTTGGCTATTCAAAACACATCAACTCTTCAAGGATTCCAGCTTCCATGACACAAACAGTTTAAGTCAAATTGTCAACACATGTACTCGACTGTCAGCTTCAGTAAATATTGATTGCAGAATTGTACTGCACAGGCATATAAGAACAAATTTTACACTCATGCAATGTCCCACTTCACCCTTTCATCAACTCAGATTAATCCTAATCTCATGATGAGGTTACTTATGGTGAGAACTGACTGGACACGATCTGGCTTCTGATGAGCTAGCAAGCATTAGCTGCAGTGAAGAAAGACAGAGATGTCAGAGACAGAAGACAGAGACCTTCTATTTTTCATAGAATTATATAGGAGCTCACAGCAAACAGGTTCTCTGTATCTTTGTTTCATTTTTTACTTGAATACATCAGTTTAACAGCTTTCAGTAAAATACTCTATTATTACTGTTATGTTGACTGTTCGTTCTTTAGGCTGGGAAGCAATAACTTTAAATAACCGTAATTTATTTTCTGATTTGAACTGTATATATTGATCATTAAAAATTATCAAGTCTATGTCCATTATTGTGACTTAGACTAATCACACACTGTGAAAAGTTTAAATGCTGAACAGGTAAGGGTTGCTTTCTTTAGACACAGATAGCATTACCAAAGACTAAAAGGAAAGAAGATACAGCAAATGTTTTCTGGACTGTTAATTTCTTGTTACAGTGTCATCAAAACGTGGTCAAGATGATGCCATCACCTGTTTGAACTGACCTTGGCACTATTGTGAAATAATAGATGAGTAATGAATAAATGTTTATAAAACTTTATTACAGAAATCACTGTGTTTAGTTTCATTGAATTAAAAAAATAATCAAAATATTAATAAAGGAAACAGGAATATGAACTTTAATAATAGTGGTTTATCTAAAACAAAAGAGAAAGCTTGGCGAACATTCTTGAACTGTGATTTTTGTTTGATTGCGTGTTGGTTTGTTTAGTACATTTTTCCTTGTATTTAGCCAGTTATTTGTGTCCTCTTTTTGTTTAAAATTAAAAGCATTCTGGACTGAACTTCCTAGATGTATTGAAGTGCTTCATAATCTGCTGCGATTTTGTATCTCTGCTTTCTTCTATGTCATACTGAAACAGAATTGGAATCTACAAACTTGAAACGGACAAATATGCCTTTAAGCAATTGCTAATATTTATTTCTATTTAAAGCTGTATATGAGGAAATAGGATCTTCCAACTAGGAACTTGAATTTCATCTTTTAAAATACAGTTCTAATTTTAATATAACATAATATACGCATTACAAACTCTAAAACCATGAATTTACCTTATAATTACAGATAAATTACTGATCACTGATTCTCAGCAACAGAAAAGCAACACTGCTTAACTGTTTAATTGAAACTGATTAATTGAAATTACCGTATTGCTCAGTTATGCATTACTTTTTGTCTCCAAAATTTAGGTTTTCAGTTTTACATTCTGTGCTGTGGCCTGATTTTGAGTTCTTTGTTGTTTGTTTTTGCTTGTTTGTTTTTCTTTATTTTTCTCTACAGCTGTGGTTTGTTTTGTTGTCCGAACTAGAGAAGAAGGGTTTTTTTTTATTCTACCTCTGAACAAGAGAATAAAAAAAAAAAATCCTGCTAACAACTTACTATTATGTTCTAACAGTTCTTCAAATCTTACTAGCCAGGAGTGGCTTTAGAAGGTTGTTGACATGCTCTAATACATTAAGACAACATGTATGTGAATTGCAATATTTTACAATAAATTGTGCTTATGCATAAGAAATAATTTTTTGATTTTTGATATTTTTGCAAACATTTGCAAGGTAAATTTAAAGTGTGACTGCTGCAGAGCACGACACAGCTTTCACAGAATACGTGTCTTGGTAAACAAAATAATCATGAAGAAGCTGAGAATAAAAAGTTGTTAGTTAGAAATAGATGTGTTTCCAAAATTGTTGTGTTACAACAATTTTGCTGAAACTCTTATCAAAATGATTTAATGAGTTTCCACAATATAATTGATTAGCATTATTATTTTTGCTATCATGTCATATAAACTATGTTGCTACTTTGTTTTCATATTCTAAGAGTCTTTATTATTATTATCATTATGAATAATAATTGTAATAATACTATTAGTTATGGCAGATCTTTTCAACAGTTAGAAAATTTCTGCTGCCTTCTCATAACCTACAGGACAAGACAGAATCTAAGTCTTCAGTGATTTCTGTATTTGTCAGCCAGAAGAAAACTCTTGTAAGAGTACTACCATAATAACAGGTATCAAATTATTTTTTGACTCACTTCATACTTTGATTTCCTTTCCAAACCAGACCTGTATCTTCACCTTCTGAAATAGTTTGTATAGTGGCTGAGGGAGTTATAAGTAAATTTCTTTTCTGAAACAATAAGGGCAAGTTCAGCTAATTAGATTTAATTCTCCATTACAACTTTATGTGTTTCTGTGATATTACTGAAGATTTTATTCAAGTAAATGGATAAGTGGCTTTAAAATTGGAGTCTAATTACTAATCTCAAGTTTTCCAGTGGAACAATATGACAATTCATCCTATTGTTCTGTCTTATTTATTATGTCATTTAGATGAAAAATTTCACAGTCTTCTCTAGTCTGTGGAAGCACTTCCAACTCAACAAACTAGTTACAAGGTACAAATTAACAACAGACAGAGTTAGTCCTTAAAAATTTCAAATATATTTTGATAGACTATATGTAATTTTTGAAATAAAAGAGATTTCAATATAGGTATCCAAAGCTTAGATAGGTATCTATAGCTTAGATATAATTTAAAAAATATATATATATTTCAAAAAAATTATTTCAAAGAAATAATTTTCAAAATCTCTTAAATCTCCTACTGTTCCCCATGGAACTTTTCACAGCACTGAGACTCACATGACTATAAAGAAGGCAGGATCCAGTTCAAGTTTGGAACATGTAAGTTAAGTACTAATCTAGATGCAGCACACTTTTTCTCCTTCCCCCCAAAAATGCAAAATAACAACATAATGGAACACAGTTATTCCTCTTGTTCTACTACATAAAAATAATAAAAAATAAATAGTATATAATGGAAAAAAAAAAAAAAAGGACAAATACCACCTTTCAAGTGGTATGCCAAGGCAGGGCTAATATCCACAATATTCTTGTGGTATATTCCTCATGTATAGGGAATCCACAGAACTCAGAAGAAAATGTTTGAACTGGATTCTCTTTTTGATCACAGAATAACATCCCCAGTACAGAATATTTTTAGAGTCTCTAAAAAGCCTATACTGAAATCTGTACTTGGCATGATTTTAGAACACTATCTGTAAGGATCTCAACTTCATTCCTCTTTGTATTGCCTATCAGATTTTTCCAGCAACAACCCAGTGACTGTTAAAAAAAAAAAAAACAAACTGAGTATAGTTTTCTTCATATCCAAAAAATGACAAACTCTTCACAAGCACACTAAAAGTTCTGCTTCAAGGTTGAAGTCCCATCAAAGTCAGAGGAGCTATGCTCTCTTTGCCTCCTTGATATATCTTATATCAATTGTGGATTTAAGTAATGGCTTCCTCATCTTCTTTGGCTGTTGTGCTAGCATTGCCTTGAGACAGTTTAACTCAGCAAATAAGACTCCTGTGAGATCTAAGCTATCATTAAATGAATACATACATGTATAATTTAAGGCACATTGTCATTTTTTCTTATTCTTTCCAACTGTTTCTTAAATATACAAATCACTCATAAAATCTGTGCCTTCTTTTTCTTCTATTTAAAATCCATTTCACTGTAAAGTATTTTTCAAGTAATTGTCTTCTTGCAAACCACATACAATGTTGACAAGACATGAGTGATTGTTTTAGGTTTAGCTGAGGTTTGTAAACAATTTGTGTCAGAAGAACTATTTCACTTTGTTGACAACAGAGTTAATTGTCAACAAAGAGTGAAATGTGCAAACAGGGACAGCATATTGAAAAACAGACTGTAAACACACAGGCAAAGACAGACTTAAATCACGGGAAATAAAATGTGTTGGCAGAGTAAATTGCTGGTGAACAAACTTGATTAAAAAAAAAAAAAAAAAGAATCCACACACACAAACTTGTCGATAATCTTATACCAATAATACCAGAGCAGCTCCAAATGTAATGCCTCATATTTTATTATGTCAGCCCACAATGTCCAAAGGTGGATTTGGCGATATAGTAGTAGAGGCTGAATCTTCCCACCAATATTCTGTTACATGTTGTTGCATGTAACAGTTGCAAAAGAAGGCAGCAGAGGGGCAGTCTGACAAATGGCATCTGACATGGAAGTGCGTATGAAGCACAGGTGTGGAACTGAATTCCTCCATGTGGACAAAATGGCACCCACTGACACTCAGTGATGCTTGCTGAATGTTTATGGAGACTAAACACTGGATGTGAACAAAGTGAGATGCTGGATGGCGCGTTTCAGCAATGGCAACAGCAACATGAACAGCAAGGAACATTCCAGACAGTCATGTGCAGCTGTCACACCATGAGATGAAGAGCATCTCAATCTGCTCATCTTTGTGAATTGATGCAATAGTGCCAGGTCCCCTATGAGTTTTACAGCTGTGGAGCACACTGCCAAACTTGGCTGACTGTCCTACCACACTCATTGTACAATAGGGATTTGGTGCCTTCTGATTTCCATCTGCTTGGGCCAATGAAAGATCGAGCATGCAGGCAACATTTTCCCAGCACTGACACCACCATAGCAGCTGTGAAAAAGTGTTTCACCTCCACTGGTGCAGATTTGCATGAATGCAGCACACAGGCTCTTGTTCATCACTGGCAAAAATGTATAGCTACTGGTGGTGACTATTTGAAAAATAGTATTCTGTATCTGAGAAATTGCTCTATCAAATAGTGTTATGTGCTCTTCGTATCTGTTGTAATTTCCATGGATATAAATAGGAGGCATTATTTTCAGAATGACCTATATATACGACAAAGTAAGCATCAGTATCAAAATGGCATTAAGGTGACAAGAAAATACTTGAGAAAATAAGCATGAATCCAGTCAGGCTATCTGAGTAAATCTAATAGACTGTGATGGTTAAGATGCTGTAGTGAACTGATTTAACCTACGGAAAAAAATGTAACAGAAACAAATAAATTCAGATATAAAGAAAACTTGGAAGCTTAATAGGATCCCGGGGCTGTATTTTACTGATATGCACATTCTTATGGCTCTGCTTTGTTACCATTAAGTTTCATATCTCAAACATAGTTTGTCAGATAAATAATCCTCCTGTGAGAGCTGTAAATACCAGCCTTTCTGAGCGATGGCAACTATGGAAAGTATTTGAAATGAAGCGGTCATGTCAGTTAATACATAGTGTGTAAGTTGTTTCATCCAAAGCATATTGCACTGCAGAAGATAATTCATTAGGGTGATTCCCCCTGCTTATTCAGACATGCACAGCTCTCATCCATCACTCATGTAGGATTCAATAAGAGCGTAAGAGAAACAAAAGCCCTTGTCAAGGTGGCATAAGATTCTTGTCTAATATCTAGCTAATAGGAATGAACAAGGTCACAACAGAAGCTAATTTGGCATGCCAATTTGAAAAGTGCCAGCGTACTCCCAGAGTTAAAAGTAAGACACATTATTTTTACCTGTGAACTGACGTGTGCATCCACATGAAACCCTTCAAATAATGTGCATTCTTTAATGCTCTTACTGAAAAGGCAGCTGTCATTTCAGCTGTAGGGCTCAAAAACAATGTTTTCTGGTTTGTCAGTCGAAGAACTGGTTGCTCCTGTCAGCAGTTATTGTTGGAAGAAATGAGGTATATACCTGCACTATATACAGTAACTGCTTCCAAATGAGATGCTGTCACCTGAATACCAGGCGATTGCTTGGGCTGTTGTCATCTACCTTCTGTAACATTCAAATCTATCACAACTCATGCAAAAGCAAAGAGGTCTCCATGGTAACTTTGTATCCCTAAACTTAATAAGAAGGAGCAAAACATACGTGGTTTTGTCTTTATGTCTTTACAGATTTATTTATTTTTGTTTTACTGGATGAGAGATAAAGGAAGGGATGTCCTTTAGACACAAACATAATTAGAAAGTATTTGGAACCAGATTACATTTTCCTTTGTTCATGATGGAAATCTTTTCTGTCTTTCTCTCCTGCTGGAACTTAGTGTATATGTATATTGTATGTACATATAAATCATCAACTATTTTGAGAAAGTTGATAAGGAAAGGAACATATGAAAAATTCTTGCCACAGAGTATCAATAGGTCAATAGTTATCTTTAGATAGAGGATTAGACATTAAAAAAAAACAGTCTTTTCAAAGGATCTAAAGGTATTATACATCCATATTTGATTGAATTCACTCCTTTAGGCTCTTTGTAAAACTTCAGCCAAAAGTGCTAACACAGACACACATGGACAGATTTTTTTTCTGCATAAAAATTAAGATAATAGGAATAAATCATTAAGCTTTAGGGTACAATGCAGCTGATAACTGATTAGGTTAGTAAAACATTTTCCTTTTCTGAACATACCATAGGTACTCCTGATTCCCATTACCTGTGATACACACATCAAAGGGATTTCTATAATTAAAAAGCATTCAAATTTCAAGTGCATCTAAGTAGCTTAGGTCTTAGGTACATTGCACTCATTTTCAGGGAGAAGTAGTTAAAGTTTTCAAAAGCACCTCCAGAGATTATGTTTCTATCCCCTTTTGACTGCATGTGGCAGATAGACATAGCACTTGCATTTGATTTTTGGAAGCGTCTACGTCAGTAAGTGAAATTTCAGAAAATAATGAAAAGGCTTTCAACTAAGATCAGTGTGAATGTTAATGGTCATACCCCCTGAGTTATCCTCAGTCAGCGAAATAATGGCTTGTGTTTTCCTTCTTTTGTGAGCATATCAATAAACAGTGGTTTTAGCAAAAGCATTTTATCAGAAACTATTTATTGCAGTTGCAGCTTTATATATTGCTTTAACAAATCCATATAAACTGGCTGGAATTTTCACAATTTTAAAATTGAAGTTTTATTTTCCATAATGTAAGCTGCTTATATTTGTATAAATAAATAGATGTTTTGTATTCTACACTTTATTATTTTTATTAGAAGCATTGTTCAGAATTGCATAGGACTGCACATGCATTTGCACTGTGATCACAGAATCACAGAATCATAGAATCTGAGTTGAAAGGGACCTTTAAAGGTCACCTATTCCAAATCCCCTGCAATGGACAGGGACAGCTACTGCTATATCAGGTTGCTCACAGCACAGTCCAGCTTAACTTTGTATGTCTTTAGGGACAGGGCTTCCACCGCATCTCTGGTCAACCTGTTCCAGTGCTTCACCAGCACTGGAACTTATTTACAATAAGAATAATGCAGACAACAAACTGATGTTTTGGCTGTTACTGAGCAGTGCTTACACAGGACCAAGGACTTTTCAGCTTCTAATGCTGCCCTGCCAGCAAGGGGCTGGGAGTGTACAAGGAGCTGGGAGGGAACACTGCCAGGACAGCTGACCCAGACTGTTCAAATGGATGCCCCATACTATACAGCGTCATGTAGAACACTAGAAGTTGGGGCTGCTGCTTAGGGTGTGGCTGGTCATCAGTCAGCAGGTGGCGAGCCATTGCATTGTACATCACTTGTTTGGTATATTCTGTTATCATTATTATTATTATTATTTTCCCTTCCTTTTCTATTAAACCCATGAATTTTATCTTCCACTGATTCTCTCCCCCAGTCCCACTGCAGGAGAGTAAGCAAACAGCTGTGTGGTGTCCTTAGCTGCCTGCTGGGTTAAATATCAACAATATATATATATTTTTTTAAGTATTTTGGCTCCCTACTAATAAAACAGTGTTTAGCATATGGTAATTCTACTGGCAAGTATTGTGGTTATACATCTGAAAGCTGAGAAATTTAATAAAACTTTCAGATTGTCATAGTCAACTGTGCAAGCAGTAATATAGAACAGACTTTTTTAGAACATGTGTATTACATTTGATGTCAGGAAGGATCTAAAAGTTTTCAGCCATCAGTGGTAAATTTCTCTGCTATATCACAAATACAACTGATCTCTTGGAAAAGTTTCAAAGATGCAGGAATTGAGCTTCTTGGTCTGCACAGTTATGCATGCTTTTTATGTTCACGGTAGTTTGCTGTGAAGAAAAAAAGAGAAAAGTAGAAGTATCAGAGCCTGTATGTCTATACCTTTATTAATAGGAAAAAAAAAAAAAGAGTTTTTTTGGAAACTATAGGATATGGAATTTACACAAGCTCTGATTCTGTTTCAAATTTAATTTTAGCTTCATCTATATTCAAAATACTGTAAAAATAAGGTCAGATTTTTGAATACCGTCAATGTAAGTTAGACTGGCAGAAGCTGGACCACGGTAAAATTAAAGAAGAGCCACATGAAATATTGAATAGATTTTGATCCTGATATTAAATAGATATTTTATTTATGAAATAAATTAATTAATTCACTAAGAACTCACTTATGAGCCTGGATGCAAGGCCAGATGAAACTCTTTTGCCTGCCTGAAGTTATTTGCATTGCTAGGTAGGGTAAAAATGGGTGGATAGATGGATGGATGGATGGATGGATGGATGGATGGATGGATGGATGGATGGATGGATGAACAGATGAACGGATGGAGGGGTGGATGGAGAGATGATAAGTAGATGATAGATAGATAGATAGATAGATAGATAGATAGATAGATAAACAGACAGCATTAATGACAATCTGTACTTTTTCTCCCTATCCTACTGAGTTCATTGACAGACAAAAACAGGATCTCTGCCACTGTCCTAATGACTATTTAATTTTTAATTAGCTAAATAGAGTTGATTTGCGCCTAATTTCAGCACTGCAGAATGCAAGTAGTGCCTCCTCCTTTTCCACCAGGGAGCACCTTCTTTACTCCAGGTCATTTGGTGCAGACTATTTCATCCTATTTAATATATTTATTGATTACCTGGATGAGGGGATTGAGTACACCCTCAGTAAGTTTGCAAGTAACACCAAATTGGGAAGGAGTGTCAACCTACCTGAGGGTAGGAAGGCCCTTCAGCCTTCTGAGCCCACCCTCCTTTATATATAGATATATAAGCAAAGCATTTCTATGTTTAGAAATTAAGATTCCTAAACAAAAGCAACTGAGTAACGAGTATGGCAATTTTTGAAAAGCTAGCAGATAGTAGCAACAATTTCAAAAATTCTTTCAAATATTCTCATGTTTATGAAAACATTGGTGGAATATTCCTATAAAATAAATAAATGATTGTCATTTTGAATCAGTAACTGAAATCTTCAAATGTATGTGCTGCTTGTCTTACTTACCAACAGAAATAACTTTGCTACTGATAGTGAAATATTTTTTTGTTGATTTTCTTGCAGTCACAGTTATTGTTTTCTTAAGTACATTTATTTAGCGTACTTCTTCACAGTGCAAATATCTGCCAACAATTTTCTTATGTTCAGCTAGCAGAGATTCTTACTCACAAAATTCCAAAAGTACTTCCATCTACTGTCATAACTTAGGAGATAACAAGTTAGAAGACACATTCTCTATAAATTTGTGCATGAATTTATGGATGTAAAGATATGCTTCAGTTTAGAGTATGACAGTTTCCACAGAAGTACAAAAATATAGACAGAAGATCATTGTTTAGTCTCTAAAGTTGGTATATTGACTGAGAATGGTATGAAAATGCATTATGGTATGAATAACCTGTAAGTGACTGAGAAGTTGTATCTAGCTGAAATTGTCACTTACATGTGAGGGAGAGGTCAGAGAAGTTAAAAAAATAAAACAAAAATAAACTATATATTTCTTAACTTTCTGTCTGTCTCTCTGTCTACAGCATACTAAAACATTTGTAACATTTCTTCTCAGCAGTCCAGCCTGCTTCCATCCTCAGCAACAAAATAAAAGTTTCCATACTTTATGTACTAGAAAGTAAGGAGAACATTATTCAATTTACAGTCCCAGTTTTCTTCAAGACATTTGCAAAGCTACAGGCAGTTATAAAAATAAAATAAAATAAAAACATGGAAACACAAAATTCTGTAGATGCCACAAATGTTTCTTCAGAATAATAAGGTGAGAAAGTTTTGCTAGAGAAAAAAAAAAAAAAAGTGCACATTTATGTACTGGCCAAACCATTAATTTACATTGTATAATTCAAAATTGTAGGTATATAGGAAGGTAAAAAACGAGTAGAATCATAACACAATCAGGGCAGTGAGCCAGATTCTAAATCAGTACTGGGTCACTGATAATAAACTGTTATAGCTGTAAAATGAGAGCCTTGATTCATATGCATGGAATACAGTGATGTTCATAATATATTCATTTCAATTTAAAAAGGTCATATATAATAAACAAATATTATTCTATAAATTGGATAGCAACTAAAATGTCAGGGGTTCAGAGTTGTCGCCAGCAAAATGACTGGCTTCTCCATGCAATTCTGTAGTAAAGGTCTGGGCGGAGGAGAGGAAAGGGGAATGAAATCTCATTGCTTTCACAGTGTGGTTCCAATTAATTGGCCAATTGTTAATTGGCTTCCCTCTATTAATAGTGTGAAAGTCCTTATGAATAAAAAGTAAATGAGCAGAAATAGGATATCTAATCTCCTGTTGTGTTCCAAAACTCTGCTATGAAGAAAATCTTATGCAGTCTTACAAAAGAAATGGCATTTCCCTACAGTCTCACTTTTTGCTTCTTGTCTGGCATACTGTGGAACATATATCTTAAAAGTGCTCTGTTCTAGCTAAAATAAAAGATATTGTTTACTTTTCAAATATCTAGACTTCCTTTGTGTCCCACCGAGCTTCTATCTAAGATGTAGGCTTTGATGGTGGATTCCATGGTTCATTTATATAGTCCAAACAGGACTTTCATTTTTCAGTTTGAGATTATTTGCCATTATGTCTCCTAATTACATTCATGTCTGTTATCTCACTGTGTCATGTCCCTCCTTTACCACTGATGGATCAGTGAATACTCATCACTTTGCTCAATGGCTATTGCTTTTTTTTTTTTTTTCTCCCCTTCCCCCCCCCCCCCCCCCCCACCCCCCCCCAAACAATCTGAAGTTTCCAAGGGTTATTCAGTCCTAAATTCAATGGGCACTTCTATCAGACTTCCTCTAGAGGACGGGAGGATTGTAGTAGTTTGAGACTTTCAAAATTTAGTTAGAGACTGATGTAATTGTCCCACTATTTATGGTGCTGGTCTGGAATAAAAAAGCTCAGTCAATGACTGTTCTGCCAGAGTTGGAGCATGAACTTGATCCTGTTGATTCTTACATGAAGTTTTCAGATCTGTGCTCTGTGTGCTAATTTTCTGTTTTGATGAAAAATATCAACTCTTGGTAATTTCAAGTTGCAATTAAATAAAAATGTAGGCAAATTTCAGAAAGGCACTGTCTTCTATTTCTTTTTTCTTCACAATGGAAAAGCCTTATTTTTTTATAATTTTGAAGTTAATCATGACTGCAGTATTTTGTGTCAGCAAATCCTGATTTCATGTTCCTGCTCTGTATTATTGTTTGTGTCTGTATTCTTCGTAGTGACTTAGTTAGGGCTACATTTCAAAATCAAGTAAGTATAACAAATTCATGCATTTTTCACTAGCTCAATTTACTACAGGTCTCAAAGGGCAACAGCAGAAGAATGAAAATACTTTTCTCGTGAAATGAATGAAGAAATAAAGACAAATGCATATACTATTGTATCAAAGAAAATCATTTTTTAAGATGTGGAATATTTTGCTGCTTAAGGAACAGAAAAAAAAATGAAATAGCTGTCATTTTTAGATGTTAATTGTAGAAATTATTGTAAAAAAAGAAATGAACCTTGTGTGGGGTCTACTGTAACTGCTACCCACTAATTTTTGTTTACAAAACAGTACAAGACTAGGTTGGAATATGACTCACTCTGGAATTCCATTACTCTATCAACTGATATATTGACAATATGTTCTTTTATCTCCTATTTTCACCCAGTGTAACCATTGATTTTCCAAAGCAGAAAAATGGGATTCTAGAATGTCACGGAGTTATCTAGATCAATCTATGCTCATGACAGGGGGCAGCAGGCCCGTGGGCCCCCTGTCCCCAAAATGGGAAGGGAAAAAGGGGAAAGGTAGGGAGATGGGAGATGGGCCCAAAAACAGAACAGCAGCAATGATCTAAGGAGGAAAACTTAATTTTACTACTATCATATCAGAATGCAGGTTAACACAATATAATACAATATAATTGAAATTGAGGCTAATAATTCAAATGAAATAATGGAGAGAGTGTCCGAAACCAAAAGGCCTACTTTGAGCTGAAGGCATACAGCTGGGGAGCACACACACACACAGTGCCAGGTAGCGAGTGAGAGAGCTTGAGCCTGAGAGCAAGATCCCGTGACTTCCTCCCGTCACTTATTTTCCTCTCTGACTGTGAAGTCCCCTGGGATATGTAGCTCTTCTTCTTTTCTGAGAACCAGGTATCCAGAAAGTTGCCAGTCCATGGAACTGGAGTATTAACTCTTTAATTAACCCGTGTTTTACATGATGTTATGATGTGGAATACTGATAGCAAAATTATAAAGCCATGACATAGAATAAAAATAATTATTGCTTGGTTGCATTTAAAATATTTCCCAGTTTTAATATGGTAAGAATGCAGGTCCTTAGAGACTCATTTGGTGTGCATAGAAATAAAAGGTCAATTATTGCAACTAACAACTTAATCTAGATTGATTCCAAATTGAGTCTGAGCATTCAATGACGCTGCTGTGACCCAGATGATAAAACCTTCATAAATTAATTAAAAATTAGATGCAACTGAGTAGCTAAAAGGCCTGTTTGAATAGTTAGTTAAAAATAATTTTACACTGGAGATTACTCATTTTTCAAATCAGAATTGACAAAAGTGATGCACATCATACAGAAAAATGAACTCTGACCTATGTCATGTATTTCTAAATTCAGTATCTTATTTCTAAGCAACTAAGTGCTGCTAATTTATGGTGATTTTGATTAAAATCAATTGGTAGAAAATTGATTTATTCCTAAGTTCTAAAAATGTCTTTCTTTAACTTTTAAAGAAATTACTAAGTGTAGCAGTCTGCTATGCATCACCTGTTACTGTAAATGTCAGAAGAAATAGTATCTAACTAATGATATAAAAGAGAGTGAGAAATATCTCTGAAAGAGAAATTTGTGTCTTTGATAAAGGTAACAGAAGTTTGAAATAGACACACACGTATATATACATAAAATATACCCAATATAGAGTTTGATATCTTTCTTTTGGTTTATAAGGCAGTTATATACTGCAACTCATTTCAGTAGCAAGTATGAAAACAGAATCAGAACATAATTTATAACTCAGATCTTCAGCAGCCTTTCAACCAAGTATTGTTTTGTTTTGTTTTGTTTTGTTTTTTGTTGTTGTTTTTTTTTTAACAGATGTATCATGGGACACCGTACAACACAGTTGGGTGAGAAAAGTGGTAAGCAGAGAGGGATTTAATATGGCTTGAGTGCCAACAAGGAGGAATATCATAGTCAACTATGAAACTCTTCTGGATTTAAACTAAGACCTTAATTATTTTTAAGAAGTGGGCCTTCGGTGTCTGGGAAAATCTCAGTGTGAATAGGAACTCCCTTTCATTTTAGAATGTGCCCTGATCAAACCAATCACTTTATCTTAGAGGTTCAGGCAACATAATGCCAGTGTAGTGCTCCTGTGATTAGGGAAAAATACAAGGATCAGAAACTCAGTGTGCTTTCCTTTAAGGAAACTTAGACATACTTCAGAATGTCTATGGCCACTCAAAACATTTTATTTTACTTGAACCACAAGATACTTTATTTTAAGTTTTAGGTTGTTTAATCTTTTTTTTTTTTTTAAACAAAACAACACTCTTTCCTTTAAATTCTTCTAAATTCTTAAATATCCAGTGTAGATTAGGAAGGAAGGAGGAAATCAGCAACTAATACATACAGAAATGAACTTCTTTAGAATTGTCCCATCCAACTGTCATGGTTTTATGATTTTTGGTTATCAGTATTCCACATCATAACATCATGTAGTACTCTGGGAGTTAAAGAGTTAATGCTCCAGTTCTGGGCACCTGTCCAGAAGGGAAGAAGAACTATGTTCCCCAGGGGGCTTTGCAGTCAGAGAGGAGATAAAACCTCTGGAAAAGTCACCTGATGTTTCCTCTCTTCCCTCAGCTCTCCACCCTTTTGCTCATCCCGACCGCATGCATCGCCTCCGCACTACCGCAAGGCCTGAAGAGTGAGAACAGGACCCTGCAGTTATAGAGAGAAGGGTCTCACAGCAAGAAAAGGGAGAGTAGCTTCACACAGTAGAAATAAGGGGCAAATAGAGATTATTATGTAGAGAGTGTTAGAAAACAAGGGGTTCCAAGCACTTTCACAGACACTAGGTCTGGAATAACAAGGAGGATGAAGGCCATAAAGATAAGGACAGGAAAACAGCTTGAAAACATTTGGCAGGGAGGTGATTAGATGTCTACAGGGCAAGCTGAAACTGGTTCGGGGGATGCCCTCCCCTTCAGGGTCAGAAGTTTGCAGCGAGGAAGACTACGAGCCTTTGCGAGGAAGACTACAAGCCTTCATCATCACGACCTACTACGCACGCGCAACGGGGGGAGGGGCTGCATGATAATGGGCTCTCGGGAATGTAATGAATGTGTATCCTAATTCCTGTCAACTATTGATTATTTATTAGCTCGACCTATATCTATAGCATGATTTCTCCTGATGGTGTGCAAGTTAGGTGGAGTGATCCCCCTTGCACCAGGGTGTATGTGCGTCACCAATAAACACATGCCTGCTCTATATCCTTACTGGCTATAGGGTCTGATTGCCACACGTCAGGCCTACAGCTTTCAGATACTCTCTCATAATATTTGATTTATTTCTTTAATTCTAATTATATTTTTTTGTAGTGTGTTATCTTGCATTCCAATACCTTATTTAGTAAATTAGTTTGTTTCTCCTCAGATTGTAGCCGCTGTTTTTAATTATTTTGGGGTCCCCTGTTTCCCTTTTCTGGAGGCATGGATTCTGCAAATTCCCTCCACCCCGCTAATCACAGAACCGGGCTGAACCAGCCCATAAACCGTTGACACCAACATTTTTTACTTTTTAAATACTTTTCAAATTCATAAATACTTCCAGTTTTATGAGAACTAATTTCCTTTGAAATTCTGTTATTTAACAGATTTTTTTTTTCTCTTTATGTTGAGCTTAATTCTTGTAGGAAGGATCCTTGTTATAGATTCAGAAATTAGATTCCATGTACCTCAGAGGAAAACAAATCCCAGTCTTGTAAAATCACCCTGCCTCCTTTTCTCCAGTCACAGATGCTGTTACTTCACTGTTCCTTCTCTCATCTTTCTTCAACATTTACACAGTGCATTGACTCTACTGTGGCTTCCTAGATCAATCTTCACTCAAATGACACATTAAGAAACATCACATTTTGTTTACTCCTTTTAAGTGCTTTCCATTTATGTTAGTTGTAAAGGCAGAAGTGTTTCATGCTTCATTTTTAATTTATTGTCTGTTTTTTATAGATGAGAATTATTGAAATTTGAAAATGTAAAGGCATACTAATCATCCAGAGAATTTAGTGTAAGTTTTCACATTTATTCCAAGGTGATGATTTTAAACAAAATACATAACTAGATCCAGGGAAGAAACATCTGTTTGAAGAGAGCAAACCTGGGAAGTTCAAGTTAGTAATCACTAGAGATACATAAGGAGGGGCTGCTAGCAATCATTTGAGGAGCAAATATTTAATTTCTGTTGCTTGCTTCCTCCATATACCACAGATCAAGTCAGTTTTTTTTCCAAAGCTATCTGAAAGTCATATTTCACTTTAACTGTGTTATTATATGATATGCTGTAGCTTGCTGGCAGGTCACTATTTTTCAAGATCAACATTTAACTCTATGTCTGCATGCATTTCTTTTAATCTTTTATTTCTTTTAATCTGCTTGATCATGGTGATTCTATGATGGGAAAAAAAATAATTCTGTCAGTTTGCAAGAAGATCACAAGCAGCTCTTTGTAAATACATGATTATGTATATATCCTTCTTACTTCAGATACTTCCAGAATTACAAAAAAAAAAAAAAAAAAACACAAATGATGTATATGTAAAAATGCTCAACTGTTTTCTTTACTATTTCTTATCTTACCATTCACTGAAGGACAAAAAATGTAAAATGTTTCATGATGATTTATTAAGTGTGACATTTGTTAGATAATAGTATATATGCTAATTTCTGAAATATATTATCTTCTAATAAAGAAATGTATACACTTGTTTGTAACTTTTCAACTTTCATTATATTCCATGAAGAATGACAAAAAAACTTTCAAGGTATGACAAGATCACAAATAAGCAAAAGACGTATGTAGATCTGTTTCTGTTACACAAATTCTCTGCTTTGTTTTTCTCTGTATCAAGAGGATTTAAAGATGCTAGAAAGATTCAAGTTTACATAGTAAGATCCATGGTGTTGATGATAAAATACCTGGTTTTGAATTGTCACACATGTATCAGAGAATTTAGAACTTTTATAATCAGGATTTGGTTTAAGTTACTTAAATTCTAACTAAGGATAAGCATATAAAAATATTTGTAAATATTATTTCACAAAACAAAACAAATGTACTTCATCATTGCCAAATAATTTTACAGTAAAGTCTGAGATTTTCACCTGGATCATTTCACTGTACACAACAAGGAAGCTACAGACACAACATCTGCCTAATACAGTCTAAATTGGTCATAAAGTCCATAGACACTTATCTATCATTTTTTAATGTTACAAACATGCAAAATAAATAAATAAATGCATACTGAGGAAAATTTTTCATATAAATATGAAGTTTAGGAGTCCTGCAAGTTAGTTTTGCAAAGAAGTCTCAATGTGTTTTCAAAAATTCCCGAATTAGGATTTCCTGAGCAGCTTTGAACAGTTAATATGAATTTGCAGCTAACAGGGCTCACAGCCCTTGAAATACTCTGTAGAAATTTACCCTGTCCTTTCTACTGTTTTCTCTCCTCATTTTTCCTCCTGTCAATGGCAATTATGCAAGTCTGAAGCTAACAACTGCTGTTAGCCTGCCATTCTTCCTTTTACCGTTCTTCAGCATTTAGGCAGTGCATTGACTGTACTGTAGCTTCCTAGATAAGTTCTCAGTGAATCTTTTACTCATACTAAGAAGTATCAAGTTTACTTGACCGCTTACACACTCTTCTATTTTCCATTAATCTTTTCAGAACAGAAATGTTCCATGTTGATGATTCAATCTGTGTGTTGATAAATACTCCCCGTTTCCATGTTATGCAGCAAGTACTAATATAAGGTAACTTTGTACCTTAGTAACATTTCATAGGTTCTACTCGTCATGACAGAGTTAACCCAACATCATTAGGAACATACTGAAATTACTTATCACTAGCAGATGGAACCTACAGACCTTTTTTTTTTTTAACGCAGAAAAAGAAGGCAAGCAAAGAGATTGAGAAGTTCCAATTAGAAGGATGCAGAGATCAACTGAATGATTTAGAATTTTTGAATGAATTTACTGCTAAACCATTTGCATTGCTGCAAATCATGTATAGCAGGAAGTTACAACTGAAAATACTTCTGAAATCTGTGCTATTCCAGTAGTGAGATACACAGTAAAAAATACATTTAGTTCACAGCTGTATTTTATAAGTTCAGTTATCTTACTAAGTGATGAAATCAATACCTTAAATAGTCATATCCAGAACAATACAATTTGCAAACAATTCATAACTTAAAAGCTGTGATCTCTTCGAAGACAAAAGAATTATAACAGCAGTATCCACTATATAATTTTATTTGCACTGCTTGCCTAAGTACAATGAGTTATACTAAAATCATCAATTCATTCATTTTAAATCATTTTTTTTAATTAACTAGTCATTGCTTAAAAAAAAAGAGTCGAAAAAGCACTTCATAACATTGATTCATTAACCAGACTGATTTTAAAGTTATTACTATTAATCATTTGTTCTTACATAAGGAAAGCTTGTGTTCATGGCATTCACTTCCATGCACAGAAGAAAAATTTACTTAATACACTTAACTGTAAGGAAGAATTAAATGTAAAATATAAGACAAATATACACACTTATAAATGAATTTGCCTCCCAAAACAAATATTCCTGAAGTTAATTTTGATAAAGTAAAACAAATATTGAAGAAGCTTTTTCTTCTTATAAAATAGTTAACTGAATGTCAAAGGAAGAAAGAGCTGAAAATAACATTTTTTTGCATCAGTAGTCAGAAAGTATTCCATGAATTTATGGGTTCATGGACAGTGATTTTACATCCCTGCACATTTCAGGTATTTTCTGCATCTTCACTCTTGGCAGAGAATGCACAGTGAATAGTATTTTGAATTATGTTAGATATAGGTTGGCTTTTGTGAATTTTTATATACATATGTATAAAAAATGTGTATCTTTTTAGATTTTATGATAGTAGGATACATTTTACATTGTATTTACTTAAAAGGTTACAGGAATGGTACTTTCAAAAACGTAAGATTGTAGTTCAATCCACCCACTTTTTTTGAATTTTATATGTCATTAATTGGGAATGAAATACCTTTCTTAGAATGCTTCTTGAAATCAAAACATGAAGAAATGCTGAAGTCAGGTGTACTAGAAGATAAAATAAACATTTATTTTGTCATAAAAGCAATCAGGGACATTTCAGTTTTTGGGATATTTCAGTTTTTGTTTATCACAACTTTTGTCATGCTTCCTTTCAAATTTCCTTGTAAAAGTTCTAATCAATGTGCCATTTTTCCTTCAGTGTTATCTGTCTGCCCATTCTCTACCCTTTGTTTTAGCTGTTCTCTTTAAGATTAAAACTGCTGAAGACAGATAGATACATACCCACATATAGATATCATTACATATTTCACCATGAATAAAGTAACAAAATATGCATCAATTTAATTTCTTATTGCAGAAAGACTATCTTTCCCCTCATTCCTGAACTGTTAATGCTCCTCTGCTGAACATGAAAAAATGCATCTACATTTGGTTAATTTTGATTCTTAGCTTTGAGGGATGATGGAGTACACACCTGAGAAAAAGTGTTCCTTAAATAATGTTGAAGACTCAAGTTAATCAAATCTACAGTTCTCTGGAGAGATACAGGGTAGAAGACAAAGTTTCCCCACTTAAAAAGAAAAATTTTGGAGACAAAGATTTGTTTCAGAAGAGAAAGTCACAAGCTGTACAATTAATTCCTGTAGGAAATGCAAGCTGCTTCAAACCATGGCACATCTGCACTTTTGCAAACGATACACCTTCATCTTCTTTTCATATGCAGAAGTATGAATGTGATGTGTATTCTGTAAGTAATGACACAGATCCATTGTGACTGTTACCTCTGTTACATTTTTTCTCCTAATTTGAATATAAGAGAGAAATCACACATGGCATATACACACTTCAACTGTAGTATTTAACAGCTTTTTTGTTCTTGGAGCTGGCAAAGGAAATAGCATGCAATCATGCCAACACAGGCTTGGAAGCTCAGGAAACATCTCAGCATCTGGATCTCAGTAAAATCAGTGGAACAGCTCATAAAATTTCTGGATATTCCCCATAATTCCTGTGTTGAGAGCAGAGCACACTATTAAAAGATGGATTCCCAAAGGAACTGAGGAAATTCCCTAACTAAATATTAATGAATCTGGAAGGTAACGTTGTAGCTACGCTGTTGACCCAGAACAGATTTTAGCAGACTGGATAACAGAGGTTCTTTTTGTGGAAAGAGGCAGCAGATTATTAAAATTTCATATGGCACAACTTATCCAAGTCCATGGATGAGCAATGCCAAAAGACAGTGTAGTGGTTTTGGTTTATGTGGGAAATGTGAGCTGAGCTGTCTGCCCAGATTCAATGAAGACAAATAGGGAAATAATTGGTAATTTAATAGTTAAAGTATCTTTCTAGGTTAAAGAAAACTGTTAATCAAATTCTTACTGTAACATATTTATAATTATTTAGACAATTACTTGTCTTAAGTGCCTCCTAAAATAACAAATAATTTGTGGTTAGAAAACCAATGACCCGGAAAATAGAGATTTAAGTCCTGTTTCCTGGAAGTTGAACAAAGAAGAGTATCCATACTGAGAATATTCCCAAGAGATTTTCAGTTTAGCAAAAATGCTCTGGGTGCCCTGGTGGACAAGCTGACTGTGAGGTCACATGAATTCACAGGATGCTGAGGTGAGTGAACCTTCCCACTACTGTGAATACAGCAAGGAGTCACAAAAATGACTGAGAGTATGAGGTGTGTGAATCATATCAGTAAAGACTGAGAGAGCCAGGACTTCAATGGGAAGGAGGCTCTTATTAATCAATATGCTTGATGGGAAGGAGGAAATAAGACAAACCAGACTCTTCTCTGCAATGCCCGGTGACAGAAGGGGTAATAGGCACACGGCTATTCCTGTAAAGTAGACCTAGACATCTGTAATCACAGAGTGAAATGATTAGGAGTAGTGAGTTACAGTTACCTGACACTTCATTTGATCCTGGATATAATTTACCTATAACATTACCTGTCAAGAATATGTTTGAAATTTTGAAGATTCTCACACTACAGAAAAAGTCACATAACGGTTTTCATATTTAGAATATTCTTTGAAGATGTATGCACAGTTCCAAGTTTTACTGTAAAGTGCTCAATACTTTAAAGTTCTCAGATACTTTATCACTCCTCACTTCACTACCAGTGCTCATTACTGAAAGAAAGAAAAATGCATTATACAGTTTCCTGCTTCATGGTATCAGGTTTTGTCCACTAGCCACAGCAAGCCACAACAGTTTATAGTGGCTTGATGTTTTTTCTAGGTAGCTATAGTTGCTGCATCTGTTTTGTTTGATGTTGAAACAGCAGGTCAGAAGAATTATCTGTAAAGTGTAAACCACTCACTTAACTAGAAAATGTATTAAATGTATTTTATTTATTCTCTGAGTATATCACCATTGATAAGCAGTGACTTTACAAGGAATGTTTTAAGAGAAACGCCACAGAAAGACATGTTACTGACAGCTTCCTAAGGGGAGGGAGAAGTCTTAATTAGAAATAAAGAGACATTCAGAACATTAAACTTAGAGTGGCTTTGAGAATATTTCTGCTGAGAGGAGAAGATAGCAGGTGAATCTGTATTTAATTTTCTGTCACTCTTCTGACCTGTGCTAAGAGAAATTATAGAGACTTGTTTTAGCTCTTTCCTGTTTTTTTTTTTTTTAGTCATCAACTTTGAAGCTCTCATTCTTCTGACACTGCCTCCAGCAGTCAATTTGTACAAAACTTCACATAGGAAATGCTCAAAGTGTGATTTGAGGACACTCCCACTTCAAATCACAGGTCAAAAATAAAATAAATAAATAAATAAATAAATAAATGAAAAAAAAAAAAAAAAAACAAAAACAGATTCTCTATGGTCTTCCAGTTTCCAGTTCAGAGAACAGCTTGAAAAAGCAAATATATATGAACCTTCTCACAGTGAATCGTTTTGACTTCAGCAGACCAGTATAGGTCTGTCATCCACCCAGCATGGCAGCTGTATTTGGCTAACAGAAGTAGTAAAGATTTTAGCACTGTGTGTTCCCATTTCAGCGTGTGCTAACATAACTCGAGCCAAAGATGAAAGTGCATCTTTTTCCTTCAGATCTTGAAACCATAAAGAAAAATAGTGAAATATGCATGGGAATAATAATAATAATAATAATAATCTTCTGTCCTAACAGGAAAATAACTAAAAAGCAGTACAAACAGGGAGCCAATCACTGTGAGAAAACTTCTGTCTTCTCAGAAAGCTTGCTTTTCAAGTGCACCTCAGAACTAGTTGAATTTCCATTATCGTTCAGAAGTTGTCCTAGTGTGAAGGCTAAATCTGAGTCATTAATAAACTCAGTTGACACTGCTGGCAAGAACAAGTGTGGTAACGTGTATTCAGAATTTCATTCAGACCACACTGGAACAGCATGAGTATTTTGCCCACAATTAACTGAATAGGCAGAAAACAAGCATCAAAACATATTTAAATCATCTGTTAATGAGCAGGTCGATGTATTAATGCATGTGTTGAGAAAACACAAATCTGCATCAAATAAAATCTGCAGCCGTGCCATTAATATTGCCTGATTTAAGGAAAAAACAAAACAAAACAAAACAAAAACACACACACACAATCACAGCATAACAGGAATAATCCCTGCGTAGAATCACAATTTGCAGAACCAAAATCTCTCCTGAAGCTCATAGAAGCAAAGAAGATTGACACAGTTTTGTGCTACTCATGCATGACTACTCATCTCCTTCAACTTCAAAGAAAAAAGGGCACATACTGAAAATCTGAACATATAAGAATACAATTATGAAGGAAATTCTTGTGTACCGATCAGAAGTGCAGAGTCTAGTTGGAGGCCTATAGCTAGCAGTATCCCTTGGGTACCAGTCTTGTACAATCTATTCATCAGTGACCTGTATGAAGGGATACAGTGTACCCTCAGCAAGTTCACTGATAATACAAAGCTGGGAGAAGTGGCTGACACACCAGAAGGCTGTGCTGCCTTTCAGTGAGATCTGAGTAGGCCAGAAAGGTGGGCAGAGAGTAACTTCTAGAAGTTCAGTAAAGGCAAGAGCTGAGTCCTGAACCTAGGGAGAAAAAACCCCATGTACCATAACAGGCTGGGAGCTGACTTGATGATATATATCTGTGTGGTTGTCCTGGTGGGCAGCAGGTTGGCCATGAGCCAAAAGTGTGCCCTTATGGCCAAAGGACAATGATATCCTGGGGTGCATTAAAAAGAGCCTGGCCCAGCAGATCAAAGGAACTTATTCTTCCCCTCTATTCTGCCCTGGTGAGGTCACATCTGGAGTGCTGTGTCCAGTTCTGAGCTCCTTAGTTCAAGAAAGTCAGGGAACTTCTAAAGAAAGTCCAGAAGAGAGTCACAAAGATGTCTGGGGCCTGGAGCATCACTCCTATGAGGAAAGACAGAGAGCTGTGCCTGTTCAGCCTGGAGAAAAGACTGAGAGTAAATCTTAACAATTAATCTTAATATAAACAAATACCTCAAGTGAAAGTGCCAGTAGTATGGAGCCAGACTCTCCTCAGAGTCTTTGCAGCTATAGGATGAGAGACTGTGGGCATAAGCGGAAGCTGAGTAAGTTCTATCTAAACATAAGAAAAAACTTTATGATGAGAGTGACAAAGCACTGGGACAAGCTGCGCAGAGAGGTTGCACAGTCTCCTTCTTTGGAGATATTCAATACCTGCCTGGATGTTTTCCTGTGCAATGTACTTTAGGGCAAGCTTCTTGAATAGGGAGGTTGGACCAGATGACCTTCAGAGGTATCTTCCAACCTCACCCATTCTGTGTCTGTGGGATGAGATCTCTCTGGGTGCTCACTTTTGCAATTATAGCAACTCACTACTCTTCTATCACTGCCTGTTCATTCACTCTTTAATTTCCTCTGCTCCCACAGGGTAATACATAGTTTGATCCTGCCATGACAGAACTCTTATTAGTGTAGAATATCTGACACTGATATCTGGAATATTCTAGCAACATCCTTTCCATAGGAGAGCTATATGAGACTAAATTAATTTATGTTTTCACATGTCTTTAAGATCTTGGATAGAAATGGATTCACAATAGTATGTTTGATTGCTTACAGGTGCAATTACCTCTTTCAAATTAAAAAATACTGTGATTTGCCTTATTATCAATTTTTGTATATGAGCCAACTGATGATGAAGTCGTTATTTACAGTGATAAAATAAAGAGAAGGTTTTTTAAGTATGAGCTAAAGCAGACTGGAAATTTTACAGAGTAGGTTCTCAATATGTTGTTATTCATTTTGGTGTTTAGTCATGAGGGAGTAAGCTGTATTTTCCGAGAGCTGAGAGGTGCATTGTATGGACATGAAGATAACTTCTCTTGCAGTCGTAAAATCTTCTAATAGATATGTTCTTCATAATAAATAAATAAATAAATAAATCTGATTTCAATAAAGCTTTCCCATGTTGGAATCAAATACTCTCCTGTATTAAGAAAAATAGAAAGGATGAAAACATTTTTTTATTTCATCAAAAATAATTGTTTTCTTATGATCAAAATATACAATATCCTTGATTATCTTTATCCACTCATGCATCCCTAGGTGTTATTTGACCACTACTGTTGCTACAATAGTACAATTTGTTCTGATTCCTACATAATGCTACAAAGACAAAATGAGAAGTGTTTTCATTTTCTAGCATTTCTATATACTATGAGTTAAATTACAAGTTTCAGGCTTTTAATGTTAACATTTTAATGTTTTAATGCTTAACTTAACAATTTGTGCCTCCTTGTGAACCTAGGTCACTCTTCTTTTGTTTCATTTTTGTTTCTTCTTCTTTTTTTTTTTTTTTTTTTTGGTTTACCTTAGAAAATTACAGCTGTGTGTATTAAAAGTGTGTCTGTGTTTTTGAATGTGTAGATGTGAAAGTAGTTTACAAGATGCTTGTTCAAAGAAAGAGAATTTTATACTGGAGTTCTTAAAAATAGAGGTTTGAAATGGAAAAGCTGGCAGACCTTTAACTCGATCCACACTACCAGTCACCACTGTAATATTACAATTTTTATAGTAGAAGTAATAGCAAGCTACAGACAGTGTCTCAAACAATACCATAAAAATTGAAATACCATGAAATTAATTTTTATTTACTATATAGTGCTATATCAATGGACTGTGAATTGAATCTGTTTTCCACAAGCGTAGCAGTTCAAAGATAACCGCTTCATCTGTTTATACATATTAGTAGATTTGGAACTCCTATATTTATATGTTATGTAATTGCATAGTAAAGACTACGTTTCAAAATTAGCTCCTAAAACAGCAGATGTTTCATTGAACAGAATCATAGTATTTAAATGTTTTCTTTTGAGAGGAATCCCAGAGGTTTAAATTAGACAACTCATGAGAATAAAGCTATGCATCTCTCTTAAGAGTATGTAGGATCAGATATTTATGAGGCTAAATTTAGAAACAGAGTTAAAAATAAAAGTTCAAGGTGATCAAATACTGATTTCCATTTTCTAAGTTACTTATTGGCTTACCAGTTGCTGCCTGGTCAAGACTTGTTAGGCCTCTGCTTTTTGAAAGTGTATCAGGAGTAAAATGCATTCTATCGGGGTTCTTCCAATCCAAATGTCATCAAATCTGCCTTTATGGATGGTTTCCATCTGATTTTGAGTTGAATTTTGTAGGTCAAGTTCTAAGAACTCTCTCAAGTGTTCAGTTCCCATAGCTAGTTCCATGTAGTTATTATTTCTGTAATAACATCATCAAAAGCATGTCAAATGCCTACCTGTGGCAGCTCAACAGTAGGAAATTACTGACATAATTTACTTACGTATAAATTCTCTGGAGAAATGTGTTTTGAGGAAGACTTCATTCATCAGTACTAAACTATTTAAATATCTGTTTGTCATCTGATTCCATATAATCAAAGGGCTGGAGCACCTCTTCTATGAAGATAGACAGAGGGAGCTGTGTTTGTTAAGCATGAAGAAGACTCCATGGTGACCTCATTGTGGCCTTCTAGTACTTGAAAGGAACTTAATAGGAAGGAGATCAACTTTTTACACAGGCAGATAGTGACAGGACAAGGGAGAACAGATTTAAATGAAAAGAGAGTGGAGATTTAGATTAAATATTAGGAGGAACTTTTTTACTTAGGCACTGAAGCAATTGCCCAGAGAAGATGTGGGTGCCTCATCCCTAGAGGCATTCAAGGCCAGGTTGGATGGGGCCCTGGCAGACTGATCTGGTAAGTGGAACTAAGGTCCTTTCTAATCCTAGGCACACTATATTCCATAATTCTATGATTCTGTGATCTGGGCTTCTGATGTAGTAACTGGAGAAAGAAGATATTCTGACAAATTTAGTGTATCTAACATGATGGGATAGGATAGGAAAGGCTGTTTTAAAGTTTCTATTACCATAATTATCTTTAGGATAGATAAGATGAAGTGAGAGGAACCAATAGTTTTAATACAAAAGAGCTCATAATTTAGCATTATACCTTCAATAATAATGGTAATGACATAATTACTTCTTAATTATACATCTTTACTGAGTGAGGTAACTCAGGGTATATCTATATAATATTACCTACTACTGAAAAATCAACAGTTTTAAATCACTGAATTTTCCTGTGTTCAAGAAGGTATTGTTGGTTGTGGTTTCTTTTTAATTTCATTTTTTCTTTGCTTAGTACAGTTGTTAATACAAAAAAAAAAAAACTAACTTTTTTTTTTTATTAAGTAAGTATAACATTGTATCCTTTCCTATCCTATGCATTGTTTTTTTATATATGTTGATCATGTCAATAGCAACCCTTTAAAATTAAGTGAATCTGCGTAGTATGTGATGGAATATGTTCATGAGAACACTCGAGTAAATTAACAAAAAATCCTTGTCTCACTGAGGCCACTAGAAGTTTTGTGACAGGCAAAAGAATGCATCCTATAATTAATAATGAGCTGTGTTTTTAATAAGGAAGAAAGATTGCATTTTCATTCCAGTAGTACTGGCTATTTCTTTAGTTTAACTATTAAGCATGAAAACTAATATCACTGGTTAACCACCACTGGCTCAACTCCATGTCTTGTATGAAGACTGCTTTATCAAGTACAGTATGCATATATATATTGCATTTTGAATTCTATTGTTCTTTGAAAGAAAAATAATATCCTTTCCTCTATTAGTATTTTTTTTGTTTTTCTTAATGCATCAGTTTAATAAATGATAATCTCAGAAGTATTCGTTTCATAGTAATTTGTCTTTGGAAACCATAAGGTCTTGACATTTCCACCCATCTGATGATTGGTTAATGTAATCGGGCTTATTTCTGTACCATTAAAAAGCACATACGTATAAATATACAAATACAGTTTAATTCCAGTTCTACTCCATTCAAAGCACCATGCACTGATACGTATTGAGTACGTTTGTGTATGTGTGCAACTATTCTTCATGTTACTGACAAAAACAAGCAAACAAACAACAACAGAACTCTACTATTTTAAATTAAACTATGTATTAACCAAATTATTTTCTTTCTGTTTTGATCACCTTAGCTCTTTTTACTTTAATAAATCTCTATGATGGCAAAGGATACATGTGCTACATGCACATTATTTAAATTCTTATATCTTCAATGAAATTGTAAAAACTCAGCACTGAAACATTTACCAGTATTTCTAGATGGGGCACTTCTTTGATTTTCATCTCACAAGGGGGGCAAGAGTGTAGAAAAGAAAAGGAAAAAAAAAAAAAAAAGACAAGAACAATTTGTTTTATTAATAGCCACAGGTTGTTCATGTGAAATGAGAAAAGTTTTAAAAGAATGGGTGAAACTATTTTGCAGTCTGAGGAAATCTATGGAGTAGAATTTTGGTCATTGATGCTGTAGGAGGTTTGTAATTTTAAAGAGAAATAAATGAAACTCAATGGGATTTTCAGAAATGAAAGTTAAAGTTGCTGGGTTTATTAAATAATAACCAAACAATTATTTCTATAAAATACTGCACTATTGAATTTCAAAACAGATGTTTCTGTGCATGTATTAAGTACCTTGTTTTGAGCTCATGATTCTAGGAGACTAAGAAGGAAAAAAAAAATTACAGACTTTAGTAGCATTTGTGTGATAGCAATTTTGTGTATGTGGGATGGTTTAAATCACTCACCAGAAGGACAATAAATAAATAAATAAATAAATAAATAAATAAATAAATAAATAAAAGCAGTTTAAATTATTTTTAAAAGAGAAATAATATATTTTGAATTAATTTATTTAACTAATGTTCCAACTGGAATAATCCAACATGAAAGTGTTTTTATTTGAAGAGTAATGATACGGAAAGTGAAGAGAAATAAATGGCAACATTCATTAAAAATGGTGTTGGATTATTTTTTTAGAGTCATCTTTTGTAGTCTTATCTTTCTGCTCTCTCATTCGTCTACTTTTTCAACTTCATGCAATATTTCTTGCACTTTTGTTGTTTCACAATCTAACTTTTAACTTTTGGCTTTTTGTTTCAAAAGTGCTTTGTAATAATAAAAGCTTGATATGATAATATTAATAGCTTCTATTATGAAAGAAACAAAAGTTTTTCGGAACTACTGAATCAATCTAGCTATCTTTCATTCCTATCATTATCAGATCTGTATCTTCCTTCTTACTGAGTTCTGCATTTCATGTTTCAGTGTTTCATGGTCTATATTTCTTTCTTTTTTTTTTTTTTAAATTCCCTATGAGAATTAGATGCATACATATGTCTGTAAATATAGGTGTACAAACTTTTTATAGTGCTGCAGAAATAACAGTCAAGTCACAGTAGAAATGCAATTAGGCTAGAAACAGCACAGTATGAAAAATAGAAATGCATATACATATTCATTTTGATTTGAAAAGCCAGACAATCAAAAAAAAAATCTAAATTTTCTGTTATAAAACATTCATTACCATCATCAGCAAAAATAACTAAGGTTTTGCATGAGGATTCTGAGAGTTTTGCTTGACTTCACTATTGAAATTAGGGTAGAGATATGTTTTATGTAAATACATCATTAGGGATTTCTCTGTGATTATACAGAACAGATGAAAGCTTACACTATACTGTACAATATCAAAGAGATGTCTTTCTAACCAGAGAATACACATGGTAATAGTGTACATAAATATGAACTCTGGGTTGGGTAGCAGAAGTCAAAGGTTAGGTATGCAAACCATTAACATTTCATTTCTATTTTCCACCCTTGATACCTTACTGTGAACAGTAATTGCCTTTTGATGAAAGAATGTCTGTATAATAATCCTATCACTGATTCAGTCTTCTTACTTTTATTCTACCTAGTGACCAGTTTCTGCTGTTTACCACCATTTATTAAACAGTTACCACCATTACATATTTAATAATCATTTTCACCTAATTTTTCATTATTTTAAATTGTCTTTTTTTTTTAAATCCTGAGTATATTCTTTGAACTCACTTGGATAGGCTTTATCCAGTCTAAATGGCATCTAAAGGTTGGATAGAAGTATTAACAAGGCTGCCTTTATGCAAGTTTGTACTCCTTTCCATTTACTGTAAAGTATTTCAAGGATGACTAGCTTAGAAATTTATCACTTGCCCCAAAAAGTTATAAATATTATATGAAGTACGGTGTTTGTTTCCATGCTAGACACCTTCATTTAGCCCATATTTGCTTCAGTAATCTATTTAATTGCAACAACTGAAAACATAAAATATTTCATCAAGGAACTAATCTATAATGCTTTTTGCAGTTCTGTGAAACCTCTATGTTAATTTTGACCTCCATATCACAAAGATATACCTTAAATTTATGGCAGACTTAGTAGTTTCAGTTAACTGAAAGACTGAAAATGTCTAGAAAATATTCTCTTCTCAAAATTTCATTAAAGTGAATTAATAAAAGTTTATTATTGTAATACAGACATAGGAAATAAATCAATTCCTTTGGTGTTATATTCAGCTACAATTTTACCCAGGGCTTACGTTTGTAACATTTTACAATTAATGCACAATGAAGAAACAATGTGGATGCATTTTCCTATTGATTTTAGTTTATAATTTTGATTTTGAATGAATCTTTCCCTTTATTCATCTTTAGTTAATACCCATTTCTGCTGTTAACAGAATTTCACCTTCTGCTTCAGTGCCCTGGAAACTGACTTATAATGTCTTGCCACATTAACTCAAAATTATTATGTTCTTCATCACATTGTCCAGAATATTGTGCTAAATACTGTGAAATAAGTAAAATCGCACAAGCATTTGGTTCATGCTTCCTGGTAAGGTGGACATGTTTTTGTCTTTCTGAAGCAATCACAGTGCAACAGAAAAACCCTGTCATTTGTGCTCATGGAAGCAGTGTCAAAATTCTTTCCATCTCTTAAATTTGTCCTATGCCATCTCCTAAATGTGAGTACATTCTGAATATTTGAAGAATATTTTATTTTGTCTTGTAAATTTCAAATGTGTATAACTTTTATACTTATGATACAGTGTATCACACTAAACACATAAGATCAATCTCATCTAGACAAAAGAGACAATATTTTAATAGATCTGCTTACTGAAATAAAATCCAGTATTTATGAATTAAAATAAATACACACACCTTTTTTTTTTTTTTTTTTTTTTCTTTCTTCCTGCAGATTGCTAGGCAACAAAAATTAAGAGACATCTGTATTCATACTATTTGGCATCTATGTGAGATGACAGCTTCCCAATCTACTGAGGATAAGCACAGTTAGGTATCTTATTTCCTTATCCAAAAAAAGAATATAAGAATATGTGTTGGGTTGATGATAGCTGACTGCTGGACTCCTACCCACTCTATAACTTCATCTTCTCAAGAGGGAACAGTGAGAAAATGGGACAAAAAAACACATGGGTCAACATAAAGATACAAATATCAATTAGTAATTGCTGCATTTTCTGACAGGAGCATGCTGCTTCCTTTATGACACATCACTCCCTGCAGCCCAAGAGAGGCCCATGGAGGAGCAGGCCATCTTCCTGCAGCCTGTGGGCACTGTGCAGAGCACATCTCCCTGTGCAGCCATAGATGAGCCCGCAGGGCACATGGATGAGGCCTGAAGGAGGCACAGCCCATTGGTACCCCTGCAGGAGCGGCTTGGGGTGGAGCTGCTGCCCGTGGGGACCGGTGTGGAGCAGTGCCTGAAGGGTGGGCCCTGTAGTATAGAGCCATGTTGGAGCAGTGCTGAGAGAGCTGCAGCCTGTGGTAAGCCCACACGGGATCAGTTAGGGAAGGACAGCATGCCGTGGGAGGGACCCACGTGGAACAGAGGCAGAGAATGACCGTGAAGGAGCAGCAAGATGTTATGGAGTGACCACAGCCAGATTCCTCATTCTCCTGCACCCCTTGGGAGGAAGAGGTAGAAGAGGCCAGACTGAAGGGAAAAAGTTTTTAGTTAGGTCTTATTTTTTCACTGCTCTAGTCTGTTGTAAGAGGCAATAAATTATATTTATCTCCCTATGCTGAGTCTGCTTTGCCTGTCCTTATCACAACCCCCGAGCCCTTTTTTGAGCCCTTTTTATTATATTTTCTCCCTCTGTCCCTTTGAGGAGGAGTGTGAGAGTGGAGTTCAGTAGTCCATTAGCTTGGAATCACCACACATTGAAACAAATAAGAAGTTATAATGATGTCAATTAACAATTTATTTGTCATGACTAAGAAATGTGCAAAAAGTATGTTTGTTCCCATAACTGCTCAGTTCAACAGGAATCCATCTCTGCAGAATGAATGCGCAATTGTGCACTTCATGCTTAGACATGTATGTGCAAACTTTGGCTAGATTAGTCTATTAAATTTTTTTGTCTCTCAATTAACAAGCTCAGTATAAATATTGATGATAAATTATTAAGGAAATGCATGCGCTAATGCAAGTTCTATATGCAACATGAAGTTTAATCCAGATTCTGAGGTGTTCATTGAGTTTTGTGACTTTGCTTAAAGAATTCAACTTAATGTTATTTGTTTATTTTTGTAGAAGCAATTAGGAATTATACTTATGTCATTTTAATATCCCTGAAACACTAATATATTGGAAAACAGAAAGTAAAGTAAAACTTACCGACCCAACATAGAAAAGAAAAAGTTTTTTTTTTTTTTTTTCCACATTAATATTCTTAAAAGGTCTTACAAATTGCAAAGTAATTAAAAAAAATTAAAAAACAACCTCTTTAACACTTTAAAAACAGCAGTCAGGCTAGTTCCACATTTTTATTTAATGTCTAGCCATGCACTGTCACTGATTGGAATACCTGGACTCAGTAGGGGAAAATAAATAAATAAAGAATTTATCATTTTAGGGAAACACTGTTCTCATTACATATTTCAAACAAAATGAGACCTGAAGAGGTTTATTGATTTACTAGTAACACATAATTAATCTTCAGACAGCAAACTATGCAGAATCAATGCCAGAAGTACTGCAGATAAACTATGAGAACAACATTATGAAATATTAACAAACACCTACAAAGAGTGAGCAGAGCTTGTCCCTGCACTCGTCCTATGAGAGTGAAGATGTTGATGCCATCTGGGCACCTTCAGGCAGTGCTCAGCATGATGTGCCCTCGTTCCTGACTTGCCCAGGTTGTCTCCCTACCTCTTGCAAATTGTTATTCTTTCTTTGCACCTGTTTTTAAGCCCGCTCCTTGGTGATCCTTGGTAAATATCTGGCCACTCTTTAACATGGCTGCTGGCCATTTTATTGTTCAGGGTGATATCCTCCCAGACTATTTTACATATGCAATCCACCAATGCTGTTTACATTTGCATTTTCATCTTCACAGGTGCTGTTGTCCTTAAGGCACTTTCCCCTGAGAAAAGGTATGTAGTGTTTATGTTTATATTATAAGTATTCAAATGTACCTGTTTGCACCCATGCCAAAATCCTTCTACTGATTACTAGGCTAAAAAGAAAAATCCAACACTTTAAATGGTCTTTGAAACAAAACTGAAAAATAATCTTGCATTAAAGATGTCTTGGGCTCCTCATCTACTTATTTTTTTTCTTTGGTATTCTTTTATGCAAATGATTCAACATATTTGTGAAAAACAAACGTACATCCTATCAAAACTGTAGATTCTGTTGAAATACAATTATATTGTTGTCTTTTGTTATGCAACTTTTAATTTATTAAGACATAATTTTTAGAAGATATTTTAGGAGATATTTTTAAAGTCTTAGATATTATTGATATCTTAAATGTGGTCATGAGAGGCTAACTTTTGCTTAGGTCTTTTACAATGCTTAATTAAACATAAGAATAATGCAGGGGAAGATGGTTTTCATACCTATTGTTTTTAATTCATTACAATAAAAACAAAATTGTTTTCAACTGAAGCTCTAATTGAATGTTGTTTGGTGGTTATTTTTGTTTGTTTGTTTTTTAAAATTGGTTATTGGCTAAAGATATTAAGAACACCATTCTTGTAATTCAGCTCGTCCTAAGTTCAGAGGAAAGCAATCAAAAGTCTTCTGATGCCAGGATGAAGTAAATATTTATTATCGTTAGTGTGGTGGCTTTTTAAAAAATTCAGTTTGCATTTTTAATCTCTTGCTCTCTTTTCTTTTTCATCTGTTCCTTTTTTCCTTACTGCTGATTTGTGTATGATTCCTCTGTACTAGCTTCTAGAATGCTTTGAGCTAGTTTGTGTACACTGGAATGAACACTACTCCTTTCAAACATTTTTAGTGCTTCCCCAAACTATCAAAACTATTTCAAGCAATTAGGTTATTCAAATGAACAGACAAGCCTTCCGTTTTCTCTAAAGGACAATGCTTTTAAGTTCTTTCTCACAGTAATTCAAACAGTGTTTTTGATATCTTGATCTTTGGATCCTGAAACTCTTTCTCTTTTGCCTAGGAAGTCAAAAGAACTTCCTAGCAGCAGTTGTACTACAGATACAGTTATCTTGTGCTTTCCTTCTTGAAATATTCACTTCCTCTAGTCATTCTATCATTTTCTGCCTAACAGTTATGCATGTATTTTATCTCTTGCTCAGAGAGCCCATTCTACGATCCAGCTTGACCCTTAAAATAGATGTTATTAATATATTCACTTCTGTAGGAGCTTTATGAGTGAGGAAAAGGGATGGAGAGCTTTCTCCTTCCTCATCCATATTCACATCCTTTACTTTTAGATATCGTGAACATTTATGGGTCTCCAGAGCTGAAATTCATTTTCTTCCAAGATAATAAGACATTAAAAGACTTAATTATAAAATGAGGGGAAAAGCCTGGAGGACCTCTTTGCACACTTTTTGCACTCAATTGTGTGCAAATATAAATAAGGAGAAAGGAAAACTGTGTTCCAGTTACTCTCATATAGACTATGAGAAATGTGCATAAAGACCTTATGAGAAGCTTATATATGAAGAACTGCATAGCTTTGAGAAGATGAGCAGCAAGGGACAGAGAAGCTGTGGAGTCAAAGCCTGTAGCAGGACATGCTGCCACTCAGCATGAGACTCTGTTTTTCTTTTTTTGGAAATAAGGAAATAAGACTAGCCATATGTTCTTTGTTCGAGCTCTTTTTAAGCATCAGTGAATACTAAGTGAAGGAAAGATGTCTGGAAGCAAACATTTCAGGCTCAATATGTAAATATTTTCACAGAATAATTCTAAATGAAACTACTTTTAAGGGATGTTTGTATTGTATATTCTTGTTGTTTAAAATAAAACAGGGAGTTCTCTTATTCCAAATATTCTTTCTTTAACACTCCTGTCTCACAAAATGGAGACAGGAATATCCTTGCTTGTTTTATATACAAAATCCTCTTCCTTTCAAAACCATAAACCACCCACCTTTGTGTTAAGCTACACAAATAAATGAAGAAATACACCAGAATACAAATTTACCTAAGTCCAAAGTATGAAAAATACAATACTGTGTATGTAGAGGTATTGTGTCAGTTTTCTGCAAATCTATTTCATAATTGCACTCTGATCTTTCACTGAACAATTAGTTTTGTCTGATATTCTCTGCAAGAGTACATTCAGAGGGTTTTGCTCAAACTTATACTGCTGAAGACCTGTACATTAAAAATTTACTCCAATTTTATTGCTCACTATTGTGTGAAATACTAAACAGCAAATGTTAAGAATTACACCTGCAAGCCACTAACTTAAATCTAGGATGTGATGTGATTCTATTTGTACAATACCTCCTAACTTCAATCTAAGATGATAGATGGAAGATGCTGAGAAATCAAAGTTATAGAGTATTCATACAGGTAGATACCCGGAATGCTGTATAATTTTTCACATATAAAAATAGAAAACACAGGAAAGTCCTGCCACTGTTGTTAAAGAAGAAAAACATATACAGAAACAAAACTTTGACAAGGACAGCAAAGGAAACTTTGAAGAGGTCTACTTCAGTACATTCTTTACTGATGCACTCTTTCTTTGCTTGTTTGTCTATATGAAACACTGCTATTCTCCCCACTAGCTATTTTATATTCTTCCTTTCAATTTTAAAATCTATGGTTGGGGTGGAGTTTTGTTGTTGTTGTTGTTTTTAGTATCACTAGAATCGTTTGCAAATACTTTCCAGATAGAAGTTTATAGTAAAGATAAAATCTAAACTTCTACATCTGTGTTCTGTACTACAGTCACTAATCTAAAGTTTTGTAAAGGAGATTTCTCAAGGTGGAATAATTTCTCAATTAATTAACTGGCTATAAGCAAAGAAATTCTCTCATGTGGCTTTTTGTGTGTTTGTTTTGGGGTGGGTTTTTTCTGTTTGTTTATTTTGATTTTTTTCAGTGTTACCATGAAATGGATAAATATTTATTAAGAACAAAGTCCACTGAGATCAATAAAGACTGAGGAAAACTAGACTTTTTTTTTTTTTTTTTAACATATCTGAAAATACAGGTCTTCCTGAGAGCACTAGTATAATTCGTTCCAGAATTAGAAGTGGAATTATCCTCCAGGCACTTGCATTACCTGTGACTGCCCCACCCTCATCATTTAAAACAGGGGAAGAAACAAATAATCTATTGAATTGTGTCTGAATGAAATGTAATTTTCCATTTTTGCATATAGAGTTGTGCACTAAATTTTCTGACTTATGTAAAGCCTTTCACATACCATTTTTTTTTTTTTTATGAAATGACATTTTCTTCTATGAGGTACTTTAGCTGTAAGAAGAGAAACACAATTGTATGAGAGGCCGAAACAAGTATTCAGATTGTACTGAAGAAGTTACAGGTCCTGTTCTTGTAAAAATCTGTCAGAAATAGCACTAAATTTGCTCACCAAATGCAAGCCTATCTAAATCTGCTTGAAAAAGCATTTATAAAAATAATTTTTTAAAAGAGGCATATTTTTAATCTTATCTATTGAGCTTATCTTGAGATAATATAGAATTGTATTCTGGTATCCTTGCAGTATCCTTCAGATTTGCTTTTTACTAAATAAAACAGTTTTATTTTAGCTACAATATGCAGGAGTTTAGTTAAATTTGAGTTTTGGTCAAGATTATAAGTGGAGATAAACTTCCTGAACTGTTATCTCCATCGTTCTTTTTGCATAGGGTGGTAGGTGGGAAGGGAGATGGATTTAGTTAAGTGCAGTCTGAAAATAATGTTAGAGAATTTCTAAGCTATAATATTGTAATATGCTATATCATCTGATGGGAACATACAACACTAACATTGGATACCCTGCTGGGTATCTGTTTATTCTTGGATCTACTTTTGTTTTATTCTTTTGGGGATAATCTGAACAAACAAGAAGCACCATAACATTTACTACCACTCTGTGCTTCTGCCTATTTTCTGATTCTGCGTAGCAGTTAAGAAGTAGAAGTTCTTGTACTTTCATATGATTTGATGGCTATTAGCATGAGAGATAAAGTATGTTTTAGTTACATATCCCCTAACTGTGGACATTATTTCTACAGCATAATTTGCATGTCAGTTGTATGAAATTCAACGAACTGCAGGTAGAAAAAACACTACCTTGTTTTCGCAACATATAGCCTGAAATGAGGTGTTGAAGAGAAGAACATATTACTACTGAAATCAGAAAGGGAAATACTGGATTACATTTAACATCTGCCACCCTGAGAAAATATGATAAGTATAAAATGGAGCTTAGCTGCTTTCAGTATATGAACATCTCTCTGTCATGGATCACTTGTACATGAATATTTTGGATCAAGTATTTCTAACAGCAAGATAGCTAAATTGACTTGATCTTGATAAAGGAATAAGAGAATATTGAGAAGCATGAAATAAAACTAAGCAGTCAGAAAAGAGAAAGTAATCTGTCTCCATCTCAAGAAAAAAAATTTTGCTCTTTGGTTTTTCATTAATGTGGACCAGATTCCTGTCTTCCTTATACCTTCCATGTTTTTCAGTTGTTGCCGAGTATTTGTTCCAGTTTCACTAATACTTTAACTCATAAAAGAGTTTCTCTGTTTTTATTTTAGCTATTCATTCCATATAGCATCTTACCAGATATGGTCTATTTGCCTACACTAATATAATAAGCAGTTATTCATTCCTTCATTGCCTTCATTGGTTCCTTGTGGCTGATTCCATCTTCTTACCAACAGTTCCTCATTTCAAACACTTTGCTAAAAGGCAAAGTCTGGAAAAGATCATTCTTTTCCAGAATAAAAGAAACCAAACTCAACTGTAACAATAACTTGATCTACAAGTAATTATTTTGCCTCTTTGTAAAGATCTCTAGATCTGAACACTCTATACCTTTATCAAACAACACAGATCAATTAGGCTCCTTCCCTTAAAACATGCAAAATCTAACCTGCATCTTCCTTGCAATTTAAACCTATTTCTCCTTATTTTATCAAAGGCATTATTTAAGGAATTTCCAGTAAACTTTTACAGTAAATGAAAGGCAAACCAAACTTAATTGTCAGCATTTACCCTTACCAGATTGTGATTTGAAATCTCGTAATTATCCTCAGTGCTCGCTTCTAGGCTTTCTGAAATTGACTAATGTATTAACTGTAGTACCATGGTCAAAACTGAGTAAAGCACTCAAACTAATTCTTACATAGTTTGAGAAAAGTTGGATATACTGAAGGTAATACATCCCAATATGGTGCACGCCTTCTTTAGTAGTAAAATCATGTTGTTTTAACTTCAGTAATATCGAACATATAGCCTCAAACAACTTCTTACATTGTGCTACTTGGCCCATTGTTTTCCTTCCTGTATTTCTGCAGCTTGTTTTTCCTGCATAGGCACAACAGCATTCCTATTGTCTTTTCCTATATTTCAGCACATCTGGGCTTATTTAAAACTTGGATCCTGTCAACTCATGTCCCTGCAGTCCCTCCAAGATTTTCTTTTTTGCAGTAATTTCAATAATATGCATTCTGTTTTTCATTAACTATGTCATTAAAGACTCGTACTTAGTGTAAGACATATGCTGGTGGAATTGTATTCAATAAATATTCCCATGTTGATAAAAAAAATATTGATAATTATCCTTTAGAAGGGGTTTGCCTAACCAGTTTTCTACTCACAGTGTTAAAGTTTCATTTATTTCATGCTTGATTATCAGAATATCATGTGCAATTTTTGTAAGCTTTGGAAAGTCAAAATAAGGCATTTGTTAAATCTCTTATTCTTACACAACAATATATCTTTTTTTTTTTTTTTTTCTTCTGGTGACATCATTTTTTCCTTTCTTTCTTTCTTTCTTTCCTTTCTGTTTCTGATAAACACATACCATACTTCTGGTTGTATATTCTATAGTAAGACCTACTTTCATTGTCTGATTCCAGTTAGCTCTAAAAACTCATATTAACTGAGCTCTTTGCTGGTTTTCCATCCCAACCCACTAAGAATTGCAATGCCAATCTTTGAAATCCAGATTTATTCTTTCTGCCCTCTGAAATGATGACTGAATTCAAGACCAGTACATCTTCCCAGGATCAGTGTTTAAAATGATGCTTAGTGTTCTGAGTGCTTCTGCTCCTCAAGTGAGAGAGATTAGTATTGCTTATCTGAATAAATGACTACTGCAACATAATAATAGCAACTGGCAGAACTGAACCAGCAGTAACATACAAGTTCTATTAATGTCAAATTATTATTTGAGAGGAGCATAGATACAGGTAACGTGTTGTATAAATAAAGTATGCCACTTTATTTAATCAATACAAGAATAACAGGCCTTCCTGTAGTGAAAATGCTGCCAATTTTCAAAGAAGGCTATACAAGATGATTTGTAATTAGACTCCCTCCAGCTTCTTAACAATGAGCTCAGAAGTATCCAGTATGAGTAGTGATAAATAGCACATTTTCAGAAAACAGCAAACAATTATGATAAAATCTATTTAAAAGCTGTCAAATGCATTTAATTATTCTGAAAGCAAATCAAGCTGACCTTATATGAATCTACAGTGAGGCATTCCTTTTACTAGGAAAACTCACAGGTTAACTCCTACGCATCCTTGAAAGGCTGTGGGTGAACAGTATCTCTGCAGTTGCCCCACATATCATGTTTTATTAAAAAAAAAAAAAAAAAAAAAAAAAAAAAGAACAAAGTTGTAACCTCATTTCAGAATCTGTTTGGATTCCAGAGAGTGGTGAGACATTACATTATACTTGCACCACATATAAGAAATAACTGATTTTTATTGTGATTTTTTATCACGTATGTAATTATCTTGTATGAAGTTACCCTTTATTTGGACTCAGTAGACTTCTAGTATATTCACCCCATGTCAAAATTTTTGGCCTCTTTAAAACTTTGTATACCCCATTTAAAACTAGAGACAAATTTTAATTCCCATGTACAACTGGTTATATAATTCACCATGAAAGTCATCAGTGAATTTGACCTTATGCTTCATAATTTCACAAAGATTTGCTAATAGCACTGTGCTTTTAGAAAATAAAACAGATGTTTTCCCATTTCTTCTTTATAGCAGGAGACATTTGGAGATCTGTCCTTAAGATCTTCTCCTGCATCTACGGGAAACAGCAATGACACACCTTTCTTACACTTTTACAGTCTGTAACATTCATACAAAGGAAGTTGTTTTTTATTTATATTTTTTTTTCCTGAAGTTATTTGGTTTTTGTTGTTGTTGTTTTTTGAGCCACTAAGAGAGCCCACCATGGAGATTTTAAATGCTTATTTCAAAATAAGGTTGCAAGTCATCTAAGAAGTTGATTCATGATACTAAACTAACTACAGAGAAGAATGTGTATAATGAATGTGTTAATATAGCTTTGTATGCAGTATATCATGCTTTGTCATTGTACAAGAACAGCTGGTCACTTGGTCAAGGGAAATCTTATATTTCCTTGTGCTGAATAGCAGAGTAAAATAAGTGTATATAAGAGCTGTCTTGATGCAGCAAAAGTTAGATAGTGAATCATAAGTAGGATTTGGACTCCATTCTTGAGACTTGAAATATCTGCAGACCAGACCAGAGATTAAAAATTTTATTTAAAGGACTGCTTTATTAGTATTATTTACTTACCTCTGCTAACCAAGATGCTATAAGATTTATAGAGAAGAGCTGTATTAAAGAAAAACTACAACATCTGAAGTCCTTATTAACTAATTTCTAATTTAGCTGCAGAAGTATTACCTGTACATCACTCTTGCAAACATCTTTAGTTTATACCAAGGGAACTTTTATTTTAAAAAAAATAGCAAAAAAGCCAAAGGAGATTTATGTTTTTTTTATCAAGTTGCCTTGTATGGGAGAAAAATGTCTTATGTTAGATGTGCCTGCAAGGGAAAAAGAGATCAACTTAGAAAATACAAACAAAGACTGGAAGGGTTTTGGTAAAAGGTTTTCCTAATATTCTCTGCTCTAGAATGCTTTGAAATGGGTAAAATAATACAAAAATAGTCAAAGGAAAGGAATGAGATCCCTGGGAAAAGATTCTTTCACTACATGCACTCAGAGAGCAAATATTCTCATCTCCTAACCTGATTTCAGCCAGCAAACCTGTCAGGCAACAAAAATCGAACAGCTTTTACAAGCTGAAAGAAAAACGGACAAATTGTTTTTACATCATTGCAACAGCCTAACAAAAGGCTGGAGGTAATAAAAAAAATATTGAAGCATTTGTTATCCTTTTACAGGGAAAGCATTCTAATAAGAACATTAGCTAAGCCTCAGTAAACTCATCATTTATTGTTAATCAGAGCTTTCTGTGAGGATTCAGACAAACCCCAGAATTTTATCTGCTCTAGTTTGCCATTTGCATTTTCTTAATTTGCAATATTAAGTGTAAAATCTGTCCACAAAAATACTATGTAGATTTAAAGCAAACAGGAGACAAACTCACTGCAAAGAGTTGGTCATTTTACAAAGAAAAGCATAATTAATGGAGTCAGTGGAATTGTCCATAATAGCTTATGTAAATCAATGAGTGTATGTAAGTGAAAGTGAATGTTGTGGTTTAAGGCCAAGTAGACAGCTAAGCGTCACACAGCTGCCTGCTCACTCTCCCACAGTGAGATGGGGAAAATGATCAGAAAGGTAAAACTAAGAATTAATGGGTCAAGATAAAGACAATTTAATAGGTAAAACAAAAGATGTACACACAAGCAAAGTAAAATTAGGAATTCATTTACTGCATCTCATCAGCAGGCAGATATTCAGCCACTTCCATGAAAACAGGGCTCATCATGTTTAAAAAAAAAAAAAAAAAAAACACCTGGAAATATTTCTGTAAGTTTTTGTCCCCATTTTGTTTTAGCCTGAGCTTTTGGTATTTTTTAGCTAGAACTTCCTAACCCAGCCTTCTACATTGTCTCAGATTGGTAAAATCTCATTCTAATTGATTGAATTCACTCTTGGGAATTCTTACTAATTTTTTTCTAAGCAGAATATGCAATCAGAGAGAATCAGAGCTGAATGGAGTATTTTCAGTGCATAGATTACACTGAGAACAATGGTGTTCAGAATGAGCAAAGATTTATAAATACCAAATTTGAATAGGCTGAAAGACTGAGAAGGGACAAAAGAGGGCAAATGAAAATAATCGCTAGGGTATCACTTTGAAATATGAGGGTTTTAATTAACTACTGGCTTAAGTTTTGAGTTTTTATGTTTTGAATATGTCACTTTTAGGCCAAAACATCTGTCTGATTTGAAACAGTGTTTAGTCCTTTATGGTTTTCCTTTACACAGATTGGTCAAAGATTCTATTCATGTGCCAGATTGTGCTGTTTTTTTTTTTAAAAAAAAAAAAAAATTACCTTAGATACAAACTTATCTTCATATGATTTAAAAGTGATCCAGGAGATGTGATATGACTCCATCTGAACCCACCCACCCTGCTTCCTGAGATCATTCCCTCCCCTGACCCCCCCCCCCCCCATCACTCCAACACAAAACAAAACAAACAAACAAAAAACATGGAGGAAGTTGCTTCATCTTGCACTTCTTTATTAGGTCTTAAACATACAGTGCTTCAACAAAATTTAAGTAATTCTCCTCAGCAGATAATTAACAGAAAGAAGTCTACTTTTATTCTCAGCATTCCAGATTGTACTGAAAAAAAAAAAAAAAAAGTTTCTTCAAAAAGTATTTTACATTAACATGTCAGAAGGATAGTGTCCTGCTTTGCTATTATAACTTTGGGATATAAACTTTCCCATTCTCTCTTCTGGGTGGGGAAACCTGAAAGGTCCTCAAGCATCATTCAAACCCTGACCTAACAGTTCCCCTACAGCACTAAAAGTGATATTAGCCAAGTAATTCCAGAGCTGTATATGATTCCTGCAATGTAAAACAGTGCTAGAGACCAAAAGAGACCATCTCTCTAATTAGAGGTCTAGGGTCAGCACACTACATGAGGCCACGTTCAGACTTGGTTAATGTTATCATTTCTATGAAAAAGTTGATGTTAATGCTCTGGTTCTAATCAGAGCTGCAACAGAGATTCAGTCCAACAAGAACTGATAAGTACAGATGAAAGCTGGAATAAAACAGTCACCAGCCTAGTTCATAAGGAATATCTGGGTATGCTTAGATCTCAGATGTGTAGAAGTTCCTAAGACAGACTTGAGTTGGGCTAAAGTTTCGTAGTGATGAAAAAATGTGCCCCATACAAATTTGTTTGCAAGTACCATCCCCAGCAGTTCTGCAATCCACTGGAGTAGCTATCTATCGTAATCACTTCAGACTCCTCAAACAACTCTTCACCCTCTTTTGGGTGCACTATAGGTTAGCTATGCTTTGGACACATACAGGTATCTTTCTTAGTTACACTGGTGGTTTACTGAAGTGATTTATTTCACTTTTGTACCCTCGTGGGTCAGTCAACAGACACAACCTCAATAGACATCTGCGTTATGAATCATTATGCCAAGCTGAGAATTAACACAGGGCAAATATTTTCTCTGAAAACTTATCATAATGAATAGAAACAAAATGCAGCTAAATATATGCAGTATGATAGGAGAACAACACAATGACAATTTTAATAATCCTACTTGCAATAACTGCCTGTGTGCTTTCTTTCAATACAACTAGCTAATCTTTGTAGTAGTAAACAAGGTTCAGAAAAGAATTGTACATTTTTTCTACTTTGTGTTTCTGCACTACATATCCTTCCCTTTTCAATGCAGTAAAGAGTTAAAAGCAGTAAGGAGCCCACTTGGGATAGTGTAAATATTATCATTGCTTGCCGAAGATAAACACAATAATTTAGTTTTCTTTCTTTTTTACTCCCAATTTAGTAAGCAAAATAAATGAAAGTACACTAAATCATCCACTCAGCAAATGCTGTTAGTGCCTTGAGTGACACAGATTTTATGAATAATTCATTTCATGATCAGCATACCAGAGCAGAATTTCTTCCTGGAGAAATACCTGGTCAAGCATCCTGGACCTTTGATTTGAACCTGTCTGTGTATATTGTAATCTTATTAATTTTTGTTGGGCTATTAGAATTAATGCAGGAAAAGAAACATTATTTCAAATTTTTAATTGTGTAGTTTCTTACTATGCAAGCAGAAGGCAGAAAAGAAACCTGTGTAGAATCATAGAATCATTTGAGTTGGAAGGGACATTTAAAGGCCATCTAACTCCAGCTCCCCTGCAGTGAACAGGGACATCCACAGCTAGATAGGTTGCTCAAAGCCTGGGCCAGACTGACCTTGAGTGTCTCCAGTGATAAGTCATCCACCACATCTTTTGTAGCCTGTTCCAGTGTCTCACCACCTTATTACAAAAACTTTCTCCCTTATATCCAGCCTTAACCTCCCCTCTTTTAGTTTGAAACAATTTCCCCTTGTCTTGTCACAACAGACCCTGCTGAAGTGTCTGTCCCCTTCTTTATTATAGCCCCAGTTTAGATACTGAAGGCAAGCAAAGCTTTTCCTTCAATCTCCTTTTATTTGTAAAATAGTGAGCCTGAACAATAACATGTTATGAGCTGATGGAGTTTTGTTGTGGTGGTGATTTTTTTGTTTTGTTTTATCAGCAGCAATTTCATGGTTTGATATATAGTTTTCTGATCAAAACTGCATGAAAGTGGCATTGATAGAATCAAACGTTCAAGATGCTTCAAGATGTCAGTGAATTAAACTGTTAATAAAATAAAAATGATCCTGAGACTTCAGAAGAGGAACCATCCCTTCATGGTGATGGCTGATAATCTCTGTATTTAACAATCAGTCAAGCTTTCTGTTATGAAAACTCTAATTTTTTCATCAGAGTGTTCAGAGCAGAACATCTCAGTCTAAGTAAGGTAAATGCCATTGCTTTATGCATGAAATATAGTTATGGCTGTCAGCACAAATATTTTTTTCATCAAAATCAAAAGGCATTCAGGGTTATTTTTCAATTTATTAGAATACTGATGACAAAAACATATAGATCAAATAGTTGGTATTTTCTGAGTCCTCTTATCTACCTGAAGCAAAAAAAAAAAAAAAAAAAAAAAAAAAAAAAAAGCATTGGAGGAGTATAGCTCTGTTAGCAAAGATACTAAAATGTCTTTTAAGTCCTACCAGCATTTATTTGTGTAGAAAAATAACTATTCAGATAAGATACAACACTTCAAAAGTATTTTCTTCTATACTTACTGCCAGAGTCCTGCTGTACATGAAATTGGCTGTGGTATATTGTTACGTTCAATAAAATGAGAGAGAATGAGTCACCCCAGTGACCGAGATGGATCACAGCACTGCATTCAGATTGGAAAGCTAAAAAACAGTCACGGAGAAGATAACGGATTTGTGAAATAAATTAAACAAAATGAAAAATGTTTGTGACAAGAAAAACTAAATCTCCAATTTGCCATTAATAAAGGATAGGAGGAAGGATTAGGATGAATGGTAGAGCCCTAGTTTGCTCTGACAAGCAAGGTGTCCTACAACGAGGTTTTCCTACTGGAATGCTTCATTTTTTATAAAAAAAATACTGAAGAGGGGATTCAGAAGCACAGCTCACATTCCTAAGGGGTACACAGAAACCTGTGAGACAGTGGCTCACTGTAAGCCATGTTTCATGATGTCTTTATTTTTTCTCTAATGAAGAAAATCTTTGATGTTGAAAACATGAAGGGTTAAGCGATTTCCCTTCATCTTCAAGTTCAATAGTCTGTAACCAGATGAAAAGCTTTAGAGAGTGTTAGAATATTATGGTATGGAAAATGGGGGAGGGAATCACCTTGCAATCAAATATTCCTTGTGCATCTGCTAATACAACTAATAATGAAGATAAGAAAGGGCTCTAGTGCCTGCAGTGCTAGCTGCTCAGTGATAAAAAGGGAGAAATGGGAATATCTTACTTTTTTAATGAATACAGTAAAAAAATACATATTTTTAAAAAATAGCAGCAACAAACAATTATCTTAATTACAGCTATAAGTATATATTAACTAGTTCTAAATTATTGGACTAAATTATTTACTTTTCCATATTTAGAAAGAAATGTGTTTGAAAGAGGAATAAATCTCAGTCTTCCAAATGATACTCTTTTTTTTTTTTTTTTAATTTACTTTGCATTAGTACTATAAGGATCAAGGATGAATGCATCAGTTAATTTAAAATTTCAGTGAACAGGTATCAATGATCAGAGGGCTGGAGTACCTCTCCTATGAGGAACGGTTGAGGGAACTGGGCTTGTTTAGCTTGGAGAAGAGAAGGCTCTGGGGAGACCTCATTGTGACCTCCCAGTACTTGAAGAGAGCGTATAAACAGGAGCGGGAATAGCTGTTTATGAGGGTGGATAGTGATAGGACACGGGGGAATGGTTTGAAACTGAAACAGGGGAGATTTAGATTGGATATTAGGAAGAAGCTTTTCACACAGAGGGTGGTAACACACTGGAACAGGTTGCCCAACGAGGTTGTTGATACCCCATCCCTGGAGGCATTCAAGGCCAGGCTGGATGGGGCTCTGGGCAGCCTGGTGTAGTGGCTGGCGACCCTGCACATAGCAGGGGGGTTGAAACTCGATTATCATTATGGTCCTTTTCAACCCAGGCCATTCTATGATTTTATGATCAGAAAAAAGTAAGTAAAGATCACAGCATGGTCCTGAGAAATGGAGTTGAGCTGTATGCTATTCTAGTTTCATTGTTTTGTTAACTTTATTTTTCATTCCATTTATTTATTTTTACTAAATTGAAATTCTTTTTAACTGTCTCTGTCTCTGTTAAAAACTTGTTTTTAACAGTTTTTAACTGAAAAGAAAGAAAAGAAATAAACGTATATCTATACAGCAGAAATATTACATATATAATGGGAATGTAAAGTCTTGTTTCTGTTTGTAATTAAGCTTTCATTTCCTCATTATATATACTCTATGAACATTTTTCAGTCATCCTTTGTTAACCATACACATAATGAATATTCTTATTGAAAACAGGAAATATAGATTATGTTACACGTATAAATCTCTGGAGAGCTGAAGTACACATTAAATTGATTTTTGTAACTGAAAGAACCTGATGTGGAAGCAACGTCTGAACAATATATAAATCTACTTTTTTGACTGTTAATTTGTTTATGCGCTAAGCGGTAGCTAAGGATTCCAGACACAAATAGATCACATCTCTTTTTATTTTATGGCTTTCCATTTTCTGTAAATCTTCCTTTCTTCTGACAAATAATTGCTCAATCAGCATATCTCAGTGGTTGTTTTCCAGCAAACCAATAACATGCTCAGTAGATGTAAGAGCACTGTACTTGTAAGTTATTACTGTAACTTTGCATTTTTTTTTTCTGTTGTTATTAAATACTGTGTTCAGTTTGGGCCCCTCACTACAAGAAAGACATCGAGACCCTGGAGAGTGTCCAAAGAAGGGAAACATAGCTGATGCAGGGTCTGGAGCATAAGTCTTATGAGGAGCTGCTGTTGGAGCTGGAATTGTTTTATCTGGGAAGAAGAGGCTCAGGGGAGACCTTATCACTCTCAACAATGACCTGAAGGGAGGTTGTGAGGATATGGGGGGGTCAGCCTCTTATTCTGCGTAACTAGCACTAGGACTAAAGAGAATGGCTTTAAGTTGCTCCAGAGGAGATTCAGGTTGGGTGTTGGGAAAAACTCCTCTGAAAGAGTGGTCAGGTGCTGGAATGGGCTGCCCAGGGAGGTAATTGAGTCACTGGCCCTGGAGATGTTCAAGAAATGTTTAGATGTTGTACCGAGGGACATGGTTTAGTGGGAAATATTGGTGATAGGTGGTCAGTTGGACTGAATGATCTTGGAGGTCTTTTCCAACCTTGGTGACCCTACAGTTTTAAATAACTTTGTATATAAGAACAGTACAACATTCTAGTATCTCTCTAGATTTTTTTCTACATTACGTACATTTAATAGCTTGTGTTTAGAGCTAATAGGAGCATTTATTTTATTTTTAATCTCATTCAAACTTTATATAATACAGTTTTGTTATGATTATTTAAATAATTAAGTATTTACACAGGTTTTACCGTCTTTCTCTACCTGGAAACTGAAGTTGAAAGAATATTTAAAAATTATGTTTGTGAAGCATGGAACACGATACTGTAACGTAACATTGGAACTACTGCATTCCATCTGATCTGAAGTCTGTTCAAAGCAATATTAATTCCTGAATGCTACCAATATGCTATTTCTGGATCTTTCTGCATCATGGATATCAAGTTTGAAATAGTCATATTAATATTGACATTTTGCTGATAATCAATAAGAGTTTAAAATTCTGAATTCAGGTCCCAGTAACATGGTTTCTCTTTGACATGAAGATTATCCATCTGAAAGAGGAATTCATATAATAGAATCTGTGGGGCATAATTGTCCTGTAAGGATGAATTTATCTTCCTCTTATCTGGAACACTGAAAAAGTACCCATTTAACAGATGGAGATCTCACAAAGTCAGAAGGTCTCATGAGGAATATCCAAAATAGAACTGAGTCTGGGTTGTGTAATCAGTTTAGCACCATATATCCAAGTACGAACAGCTCTGTCTTTGTGTAGTATGAATAGGGAAGTATGAGTGTCTATCACTGTTTCCCCTAGGATGTTAGAATGGATTAAATATGAGCAAGTCAACATGAGCTATATTATCTACATACATTTGTAGCTTTAATTGTTAAAAGGTTATACTGAAAGAGTACATTTATTTATCATTTTAACAGGGAAATTGTTATGGATGTGGTTTCAAATTACAAAATAATTTTAAACAATATTAAAATGTTTTTTTAATAAATGCTTTCTGATTAATCATTGAATAAACTTGCCATGCACAAAGAGAATTGAGATCTGTAGCAAGAAAGCACTTTTAGACTGAAAAATGTGCTAGTGAAAGAACATCAACACCGCATATTTTCTAAGAGAACTCTTTTGATCATGATATAAGGTAATCTGCAAGAGTAAATCCATGATGCAAACATTTACAGTTTATTTAATTACACTTTGCAGGTCTTGCCACCTCTGTGGGAAACGTCTCTCAATCATGTCTTTGAGGTCTGTACCAAATTGTGAGATTTGCCAGGCTCAGATGAATTTAGAGACTGGTTTTAAAGGATGGCAGAGACAGTTGGAGAGCTAGCAAAACTCTATATATCCTAAGTAAAAATAATAATAAAAAAATAAATAATAATAAAAAAGTTAAGGATCTTAAAACAAAAATCTCACATCTGATGAGATCTTAAGTGATAATTTCTGAAATATATTTCATCAAAAAAGGATTTGCTTGACACCTTTTCTTTACCTGTCCGAAGTTTTCACTGAGATGGTCTTGATGCCAGCAGCTTCCATTATGTCAGTGCTTCTACTGCTTCTCTGAAAAAGTAACATAGTCTTTTGAATTATTTGTAAATTATAAAGTAGTAACAGCTCAATAAAAACATACTTAAAATTTATTATAACTGAATTTGTAGACTGAGTAGTTATGTAGTTGATGATCTTGTTAATATGCATATACATATGCTCCTACTTACCACTTCCTTTTAGAAACAGAGGGTGAAGAAGACAAGTGCCTATTTTGCTAAACAAAAGGAGAATGTAGGAGAAAATGACATTTTTCATTTCATTGCAAACAATGAAGTGTAAAATAGAACAACTGCAAAGTCATCAACTGCAATTTTCAGCTCTTCAGGATGTTATTGTTTGCCAGATTTTTGAAAGGCCTCACTGCTGTAGCTGTGGGGCTTTTTTCTAAGTTTGGCCATAAGTATTACAGTGGGAGTAATGATATGCTGAGTTCTATTGAAAACCATGCTGGTACAGAACAACTGAGTGAAAAAATTGGGTGCTGAGCCCCTTAGAATAACAAATCACACATTGCCAAGCTCATGATTATAGTTTATAGAACCTGACTGCTCTGATTCAAAAAAATTGAATATTGGTCAGGAATACACGCAAGCATTTAATCATATCATTCACCTTAGATATACCTTGGGAAAAAAAAAAAAAATCCCTAAGGCCAACTTTTTGATAACATCCACATGTTACTATAAATTATCATAAAAATAAATATGAATTCTCAGACATTATTAGTTAATGCATAGGATTTTTATCATGTTTTCTTAGTTTTTTAATTTTCTTCAGCTTGAAAAGAGATAAAAATGAAAATAAATAAATAAATAAATAAAAAAGAAATGCCAAGCAGTGGGTAAGAAACCAAGTTATCTAAATGAAATTAGGAATAATGCTTAAAAAAGCAATTACTTAAAAAACAATCCAATTACTTTCTTAAGTCATTTCACAAGTATGAAATTTCTAACTTTTTCTGTGTAAGATTTTTCATGCATTAAATATAGGCCATTTACCATTTGGACACTGCACAACATAAATGTTCTTTAACGCTTATCCCCTGTGTAAATTTTCTTCTCACAGGGTCTACCTAATCATCAGTGATTGCAATTATTTCCCTTTTATCTGTGTTTAATCGGTGCCTTCACACTTTGAATATGAATGCAGTTCTGATCTCCTTCCTTTTCTTTTCTCCCCCCTCTCAAAGTACAGACAAGGACAACATGGATGAAAAGACACTGAATAATTTCTGTTTAGGATAGAGAAGGTATGACTTAGAGAAGATATGAGACATCTAAAAATCTAGACGAGCTTAGAGAAAATCATTAGGAATAACTACTTCACTCTTCTTCTTATAATAAAAGAATCAAAGTCATCCAATGAAGTTAGATTACAGGCCCAGAGCAAATACAAGGGATTTTTGTCTAATTAAATTTGTAAGTCTTTGCTAAGGGGTCTTGTGGAGTTTAGGTTTTCAAATTACTAAGTGCTGCATGCTATCTGCCCTTTCTTTTTTTTTTTTTTTTTTTTTTTCCTTTCTTTCTTTCTTTCTGAAAAGGCAGTGAGGATATGAAGTGGCACATTTCGGAAAGACAGAGAAGTTTTCCTCTGAGTATGATAAAAAGGTAGCAAGAGTGGTGAAAAAATGGCTTTTAAAACATTAGAATAAAACAGGCTAGTACATATAATTACTACTGTGCTACATCAAGAGCTGCTGTTTGATAGGATGGAGACAATCCCAAAGACAATTGTACAGGTACCAGAAATGTCCGTTAATGTGAGTATATTGTATATGAGTATGGCAAACTGTAACAACTTAGTAGCAGTATTATTGCTTATGTTAGTGATTAGTGCCCAGCTGGTTGTATCAGCTGAACTGACCAGGTGTTGGTCAGTGGGTAATAAAGATACATGATAGAGAAGATTTGATTTAAAATGGGATTTGAAAGAAATCTAAAAACAACAACAACAACAACAAACAAACAACAACAACAACAACAACAACATAAACGAGTTTAAATTATTAGGAAATAACTAATTCAGTCTTTTTCTCATAATAGAAGAGTCATAGACATCCAGTAATGAATCTTCTTTGGCAAGGATGGAATCCTATAAGAAGAATTTTCTTTCTCTGGTGTGTGCAGGTGGTACTGGGAAGTGGGTTACTGTTTACTCTATTGTCCATAGTATGCTGTCTGCATAATGATAATCATTACCTTCAACATGCACATAGTCAGTGCAGGGTAGGCCAAACCAAAGTACATACATGTTCAGGTTACTGCACCCAGATAGCATTATCAAAGTTTGTCAGAACAACAGCTGTTTGATTTCAGTAAGCTGGTAATACACTCTATCCTGCTTGAGGTAATAGAAGAGGAAGAAAAACAGCTCTATGAAAAGTAGTTAGTACAGCTAACCTAGATTCAGGGCTAATTAAATAGTGAACTGGTCTCCAAACAAATGCTTCCAGAGTCAGAGAATCTTGCAAAGTTTTATTTCACTTACCCTTTCTGAACCAGTATGACATTTGTTAACTTAAAGCTTTAATAAACTTTCCAGCCCTACCAGCAAATGTAAGACTATGGCAAAGTTTGCCTGCCTAGACTACCATGAAACACTTGGCTCCCCCTGTTTGGAATTTGCTAGCATAAATAAATAAATAAAAGCTGATACAATGAATACACTTTCCATTCATTTCATTATTTGTTGTCCTATATGCTATGAAGTGCACAAAGTTGATTATGTATTCTTTAAGTTCAATACACCTGATGTTTTACCTTTTAACATGGCTCTTGAAATGATTTATTAGTACTGAAACAAAATTGCAAAGGAATTTCATAACTTGCTTCCCTGTCCAAGATGGATGGAAAAGAAGACAACAAATAATTTTCTTGTGTGATTACTTTAGGTTGGTAAGCAACATATTGCTACATTGATGAGCCTTCTGCTACATCCAAAAGACACTATCCCTGGGGAAAAAATAAAAAATAACAATAATAAAAAATCTGTTACATGCTTTGTAGACACTTCATTGCAATCATTTTATGCTTAGATTTGGGAATTAGTATAATCAATGCCACAAAACAACTGGTCTGTGGTGAAAATCTGTGATGTCCTGGTTTTCTACTTACCCAGAATCAAGAACATGAAAATATGGCTGATTTTAGCTACTGTTGAAGAAGCCTGAAATGGAAAGGATAAAGGGAGATATACTCACAACCACACATTAAAGGAGATGTATACTATTGACATGCCTTTACGTAGGATGCATGACACTGAAAATACTGCTTTTGCAATCTACTCCTGCTGCTTTAGACTGTTGACTGAATAAGAAAGATCATTCTTATCCTTTTGGTAGTTTTATTCCATGCTACCAATATTAATCCAATTATAATAATCTTTTCTTACATAAATATAAATTTAGAATAATAAGAGAGAATGTATACAGTGTTAATGTATGCTTACAGAAAAGAATGGCATCCATCAGGCCAGGAAAAATGTACAGATTAAGGATATACTATTGAATGTTAATCATGGTTAAGTAGTCTCTCTCTCTCTCTCTCTCTCTCTTTTTTTTACTATTCAATACATAACCAAAAAAAAATCCAGTATTAATCTTTCTAATTTAGGAACTGTTAATTTAGATAGTCAAAACACCTCGTAATTTTTGTTAATACATTAAATGGGGCCAGGTTTTCACCTCCTGGACATTGATTTTAAAAGATGTCCTTGGGAAAATGGAAGGTCCTACTACCTAAACAACACTTTAATTGTGATATTGACCCATAATGAAGAAGTGTATTAATAATCTGGTAGCCACCTAATTTTAATGATTGCCTAAAAAATACATGTACAAGTAAATTACCTTTAGAAAAGATTAGTTAGACAAAGTCTTAATGGAAACTTAATTTTTCACACTCTCTACAGAGAATAATGTAGTCTCAGGATCCCATAATTAAAAGCTGGATTAATATGAGTTATCTTTGTAAATATTTCTAAGACAGAAATCATTTCAAAGATCAGTGGTTTATGGATGGCTTGAGACATCCCAGAAATATTTTTTATCAAGTAGAAGATCTCTGGATCTTAATATGATTTTATGTGATTTTTAATCACTAGTTAAATTCATAAATATACTGTGGAAAGGTTTAATGCTTTTTCAAGGAAGGAGAGTCTGGCCAATTAATATATGCAGAGCTTACTTACCTGCTATGGGAGATTTCAGCAACCTTTTCAATACTTAAATAATCAGTGTTCCTTTTATCTTTTCCCAGGTCATCTCTTCATTTTAAAGAACGTGTTTTTCTGCTTGCATTGCTTTTGGAAGTTATATCTTCTGCTTTCTTTTCTCCCTCGTTAGTTGGCAGGGGTGACCATTAAAAGTTCCAATTGAGTGTCCTGCTACAGTTTAATTATTGTAGAAACCTCTCTTGAGAAGGAAAAGCCTTTAGGGGATTCTCATATGCACAGCTCAGTAATCCTAATCAATCTAATTAAATTTCTGTGAAACAAGCATTTTAAAAAGACATCTGGAGGTCTAGTAAGTTTGGTTTATTGTTCAGTATTATGGAATTTATCTTAAATCTGGGAAGGTTTATCACATCCTGCAATTAATTATGCATTAGATTTGAATGGAAAAGTCTTAGTAGAAAACCATCACAAGAGCATAGCAGTGCATACTTTCCTTTTCAGGACAAGCTTGCTGCTGTAATTTCCTGTCTCCTAAATGGCCAAACTGCTTAAATTACAAGATTCTTGTAAATGTCAGCAGATTGTTTTCACAGGTAGAGGAAGTTCTAATGCTAACAGAAAGCAAAGTGGAGGAAATTGCTATTTACACCAATGTCTTTACAGTATAAATGTCTGAACTTGCAATTCAACAATCTTGGTAACCACTCATTTTGCTGTAAATTGCAGTCTCAACAGTTTCTTAAAAGAATAAAACTTTCATCTGGATCTCAGAATGCTGTTTCAGCTGAGATCTACTGTCTATGTATTACAATCACATCAATGTACACAGTTATCACTTGATCACCATTTTCATGTTTTGTTAATGGAATGCATTCATCTCTAAAAAGCTGTTCTAAACATGTCTTGAAAAAAATATAGCTAATGTCAATGTTGTATAGGCAAGGTAGGAATCTTAATTTCTTTTGCTCTCAGGACAGAGCCACAGATTAATCTCACAGAATTCTTGGTTATATCCCTGTATAATCTCATTATTCACATTCCACCATGACTGCTGAGAGAATATTTGTATTCCCAGAAACAGCAATTTCTCAAAAAGATTAATTCAGCTATATAGAAAGTTGTTAGTCTCTGTATCTGTTTTCATATAATTTGATATTGGTATCATTTGATCTTATTACCTAGCTGAGTACGCTGTCCTGCACTGAGGCCAATAGGGTCATAGGGTAATTCGGGATGGAAGGGATCTCAGAAGGTTTCCAGCCCAACCTCCTGCTAACAGGAGTGTCAGATCTATAGTCAGGCCAGGCTGTTCAGAACATTATCCAGCCAGATCTTGAAAATTTCCACTGACAGAGGATGCAGAGACTCTCTGGTCAACCTGCTCCATTGCTCAACTGCCTTTTTAAGGAAAAAGTTCTTCCTCGCATCCAGTATGGACCTCTTCATTTCATTTATGTTTCTTGTCTCATGTTTCCTTGCAGTGCAAACTGTTGGCTCCATCTTACCAATGACTTCACTGCAGACAGTGAGAAGCTGCTGTTAGGTGCCCTTGAGTTCATTGCTTCTCCAGAGTGGGTCAGCTTTGGTCACCCAGCCTTTCCTCACAGGGCAAATGCTCAAGTTGGGCTGTCTTTGGGGGCCTTTCACCAAACTTTCTTGAGATTGTCAATCTATTTTTTGAATTGGAGTGCTGGAAAACTGGACATAGCATTGCAGGTGAAATTTAACAAATGCTGGTTGGAAGCAGAAACAAGGATCCCATTGCTTCTCAGAGGTAACTGAAGAAAACATCAGGGAGGAAAGGACCATGAAGACAGTCCTGCAGTACTTCCTTTGTTACTAGCCTCCAAGTAGAGTGCAACCCACCAATTATGAGAGCTTCAGCATCTGACTAGCTTTTTAATCACTTAGTTTTCCATTCATTCAAACTCTAATCAGCCCAACTTGCATATCAGAATGTTGTGGAAGGCAACATTGAACACCTCGCTGAAGTTGAAATGTTATCATTAACTGCTCTCTCTTTGTCCACACATCTAGTCATTTTATCATGCAATCAAGTTCATCAGGTATGATTTACCCATAGTCAGTCCATGCTGACAGTTTCCAGTTCTCTTCTGCCACAGACGGTCAGAAATATTCTCCAGGAAGAATCACTACATGTTTTTTTCCAGGATCAAAAATGACACTGAGTGATCTGTGGTTCACCAGATCATCCATCTTTTCCTTTTTCAATTTGTCAGGGATTTTGTCTGCTCTCAAAGACCTTTCAAAAATGACAGAGAACATTCAGCTCTCACAATCTTTGGATGCAGTCCATCGGATAAGATGGGTTTGTAAGGGTCATATTTCTCCATTAATCCCCGAGTCATTTTACATCCGTTGTTGGTTCTCATTCTTGAACCTTTTCAGCAACCAGAGAGTCCTCAGAAAACATGCAAAAGAAATGTGGGGCAAAGAAGAAACTGAAAACCTCAGCCTTATCTTCGCCTGCAGTCACTGTATCAGCTGCCCCATACAGCAACTGTCCTACATTTTTCTAGTCTACTCTTTTATTACTGAGATAATGGTGGAAGCTCTTCTTGTCCTGTACTGCATTCTTACCTTCATTAAATATGTTTTCTCAGAGACAGCACCAGGGTAGCAGTTGGGCACTTGTCTCCTGCAACGGGTTGACTGCAGCTAATTCAATCTATGTCTGGCATGGAGATAAAGAGGCTCTCCTGTAGATCCCCACCTGCTGGCACCTTTCCAGCTATAGCCAGTGAACTTGGGTTCCTCCTTGTTACCCCTCCAGGAGCTGGCAGGGAGGTAACAGGTCCCTGTGAGAATTGGGGCTTGTGGTACAAAGGCTTTTGTGGGTTGTTGTCATGTTCCACCTGTGAAGGGAGGGAGGGGTGATCAAATTTGCATATGCCCCCAGTTAGATTAAGGTGAAATGACACTCGAGGTCGTTTACCAGGAGATTTCTACAAAATGGCTATCCTGCATGCATCGTCCATCCCACAATTATATCTACCTAATCTGTGCGGTATTATAGTAAACTCAAGTAGGCCTAGTGTTCCTTAATAACTTTAAGAGAAATAGGGGAAAAGTGAAAAAGAAAGGAAAATGAAAGGGAGAGATCAGAAGTCCTGGGTCCAGTGTTAGGTCTGCTGACAAGGGTGCTCCACTGTTCCACCTGGTGCAGAACCAAGGAGGACAGCAACAGCAAAACTGAGAGATCAGGTCTTCCCCCTTTAGTTCCTGTTTGGAATTACAGTTGGCTACAGCCAGCACTGGCTTAGACACAGGACACCAGCCAAGCCAAGAGGTGGCATCAGATCCCCTCCTGTGACTGTTCTGGACTGTTGCAGAAGGGGCTGAGACATCACCTCTTGAGGCATTTTCCTGTCTTGTCCTTTACAGGTTAGGGCTTGTCCCTTTGTTTAAGGAAAACTTTGGTCATTTTTTCATCCTGATTAGGTGGTCTATAATAAATTGCTCTACTTATGTGAACTGTCCCACAATATCAAAACTAGCCAAGAGATGTTGCAGATTTGTGACTATTTGTTCTAGGTTCTCCTGCTGGTTTTTCCAGCCATAATTCCTCACGTACATAAACTTGAAGTGGGCTACTTTCAGCCGTTTTTCACCCCTACTCTATCATTTCAGAGGTCCCTCTTTTTCCTGGTGCCCTATATGATTTGCTTTTATTTGTGTGTGTATGTGTGTGTGTGTGTGTGTGTGTGTGTGAAATTTTATCTCTCTTTCGCATTGTTCATGGTTTAAAGCTGTCCTCACTGTGTTTACTCTGTGTCATTTCAGGATGCTGCGTTGTCCACTTAGGCACAGTAAAAGTCTCTAGTCAGAACTGGCTCATGTTTGGCTGGCTTGTACTCAAACGTTTAGAAAGGCTTTTTCCCTTTAGCTCCATGCCAGAAAATGAGTGTTTTACAAGGTTGAAGGCTGTGGCCCTGGTTAAAGTCTGTGGCCCTTTTTGTGTCTTTGTTCCTTCCTGGTAGAGTGCCTCCTGCCCTGTTAGCCCTTTGTCTTTTACATATGACATTTCTCTTACACGTTTTTGATCGTGCTCTTAGTTTCAGTATGCTGATCTTGTTTGAAGATTTCTGGTGCAGTCCTTTTTTTTTTCATTTTCATGAGCCTGTGACCTGTGATAAGAAGAAGGCAAATGATACCTCTGAAACAAAAGTTCTGCCTTGGTAACTACAAAGCTGTGAGTGAAAACTTAAGAAGCATAGGCTGATGAACTGCTTTGTCTTCAAGCCCCAAAGGTAGACAAATTTCTTTGCATATCCTGCACATTTTCCTGTCTGCCTAGTTTCTTCAAACTGTTATCAATTCCTGTTTAAAAAGAAATATATATAAATTATGTTATATATATATTCATAAAGAGTAGTTTGAAGAAATATCCTGAACATTTCTGACACTCTTCTGGACTGTAAACTCTGTGATTATAATGTGTAAGTGTTGGAATACAAGAAAAGAGTGATAAAGCATAACAGTTTTAAAATTCGTATGATAAAATTTGTTTTCTAAGTTTATATGAAGATAATTTGTCTTTTTAAAATTTCTGGAGGCTCAGAAACTTGTATGAGACCAAATTTAAATTTCTGAAAACTTCAAAAATGCCAACAGAACTAAAGTTCAGTGTTGTATGCATTGGCAAAATCATACCCATGGATTAGTCTTTAGTAAAGCCAACTAGCAGGTTGAAGAGGAGAAAAGCTGACATCCAGATGATGATGTTCCCCCAAGAATAAGAACAGTTTTTTTCTACAAATGCAAACTTACTTTTGATACAGCCTAATTGAAGGTTGAAATAGTAAACAAAATCAAATCAAATGAGTTACTTATGCTCTACATCAGTTATTTTCTACAAAAAGGGATAAAATGAGAAAGTTTATGATACTTACAACAATGGGGGAAAAAATATCCAAAGCAACAATAGCTTGGATTTTATTGGATAGATTATATAGAAATTCAGAAGAAAAATGGTATAAATATAAGTAGGTAAAACTACATTGGTGGGGGTGAATTTCACATACAGAAACCTGCCAATATATTCAATATGACAAATGGCAATATTATTCACCTCAAATAATATAGGCAATAGGTTTGAGAAATTTGGAAATTTGGATTCCAAAACATGTATTCAAGTTATATCTTCTCTCTTCCCTCTTTTTCTCACTTCCATTCTCGGCTAGGTGCCTCTTTCATAGTTTTTTAATCAAATCTACTCAGTTAAACTTAGAAATTAAAAATAAAACTTGGATTTTAGAACTAAGCTTCCTAGTGTGAATCATATTCCTATTATTCCAATGAGGATTGATTTCTATTAAAATTCCAGTCTTTGTAATGAGCTTAAAATAGCTGCCAGTTTGCAGTGCTGGAATTAATGATAATTAAATGTAACACAAAATGTATTTCCATATTTTGTATTGCTTAAATGATTTCATCTCATACGTAGTATGATTCTTTTTAGAGATGACTACTTCTATTTAATTTCTTCCCCAATTTTAATTTGAATTTCATATTGTTCCTGACTGTTTAATGAATATTTTGGGAGATGGCCATAGTGTTGTTAATTATACTGGAGACTGAGTATAATTAATTCTTTTGGACCCAAAGTCAGCTAGTTAATCGATTTCTGATGAAACTGAAGATTAAACACAGATAGTTCACTTCTTCCTTCATTCATTTTAATTTTTCCCTCTCTGAATTCAATCAGATTACTTTGGGAGTCATTGCTGGCAAATCAATTTGTGGACCCACTTTGGATACTATCCAGATGTTAATAGGTGGATGATCCACTCAGATCAGTCAACTTCCAGCCTATTTTTTCAAATTTATTTTTTAAAGAAAATGCTTTAGCTCTTTTGAGTAGGTTTACCAGCATTATTTGTAATTCATATTTAAATGACTTTTAACCAATTACAACCAGTAACTTCATTAACCAAACATGGGAGAGAATGGAGTCTTCAAATGAGTTCTCTGAAGACCAGACAATTCACAAAGTAAAGGAGCTGTGGTGATGCGGGAGACAATTGCTCATATTAGTGAGGCATTAACTCATGTAGCTAAATTTGATTTTAAGAAATGGTTTGAAAAGGCTTAGATGAAAAAAAAGAGAAAAATGCATTAGTATGCCCAGGAGTTCCTGTCACTTTTAAAAAATTATTTTTTATTTTTTTTAAAGTGCTATAAATAATGGTATATTTTAATTTTTGACAGCAGGAAAATCCCTGAAGGCTATAAGGAGATAATAAAAAAGGGGGCAATGAAAAGATTAAAAAGAACAGGAGGAGGACATTCTTCTAGTCAGTGAGAAAAACTTTCAGTCTTTTTTCATTTATTACTCTGTAGATAGTAATAGCTCTAGATTTCCCACTGTAATCGCCCACAGTCCAAGTATATTGTATCACTGTATTCAGTATCCTTCCGTGAACAGACAGCTTTTAATGTTATTTCTTCATGGCTGAATAAGAGATAAGTGTGCCAAGTGAATCATTATTTACACTTTCTGGAGAATTAGGGACAACACTTAACAATGGTTGCTTATATGAATTAATCCCTTTTGAACAAGATGTGTAAACATATAATTCAATCTCTTCAACGTTTGAGGTGTTTGATTGTTAATTTTATATTAAATGCATTATTCTATTAAAGACTAGGTATTAACCAAGAAATTTTCTCTTTCTCAGATTATATGCATGGTCTTTGTCAGCATTTGTACTTTTCAGTCTTCAAACAGTGACTTTGTAGAAGGAAAAACTTCACCAATTTAAAATCTATTACAATTTTCTGACAAAGATTCTTATACATTTGGCAACATTTTTTCATATTGATAACTGTCAGTAGGTAACTGGATTATGTAACTTCTATTTTCATTCCAAGAACCATTACTTTTACATTTTAAATTAAATGATCTGGAAGTGAAATGTATTTTGTTATGATAGTATATCTTTTTACATTAGTTTTTGTGGGTTTTGTTGTTGTTGGTGGTGGTTTTGTTATTTTTTTTTCTTTTTTGGGGAGGAAGAGGCAATGGAACTAAGTATTAAATAGACATTATAATGTAAAAACAAGTTAAAAATACATTTATTTACATCCAATGATAAAATGCTAGCTAAGAAATATGTTTACTCTCAAAGTTATCACAAGAAGAGAAGCCTAGTAAGAGTTCCACTTTCATTTCCACTTCTGAAAAAGTTTCTCTTTAAGTTCTCTTGAACTCCTGGAGATCATGAAGAAAACTAACAATTAGGGTGGACTCAAAAAACTTCTTAAATTTTCATGCTGTCTCAGCTATCTGAATTTGGAAATGGAAGATGACTGCTTCATACAATCTTCTTATCCCTAAGGGCTAAACACCAAGTAAATTGGTAACTGGGTTTTCAAACTCATGAAAGAATTTACATTAATCGTATCACTTATATATATACATTATCATATCACGTGTAATCATATTACATATCATGAAATGGAAACTTAGTCCTCCATTACAATACAAGCCTGTATTTCCAAATTATTTTGGTGCTTTGATTGCACATTACTCTATCAATTGGACTTAAGAAAAATTAGTTAAAGATTAGAGGGTTGCAGGTGTTGTTGTTTTTTTAAAATTTTATTTCAATATATTTTATGTTTCTTAATAGTATTTGTGGTAAAGTGGCAGGGAAATTTAAAATAAATCATTAGAAATATGTTTTATTAATGTAGAACTTTGTGTGACCAAAAACATAGCAGCATTTCTGATATTTTTGAATATTTACAAAAATGATAATTATTCTGATATTTTCTCTCCAGAATTACAATAGTTTTGTTCCAACAATTAATATTCAGAATGAAAAATTTAGACAGGTAGGTCTAGCCAGACTATTTTCTATTACATGTGCTTTTTATTTATTTTTTTTCTCTCTTCAATTGGCAAAAAATTATCTTCATATTCTTGTTTCCTGTGAAGATAATGAGAATCAGGAAGTCAGACTTAAATTTTAATAAACTCACATTTGTAGTGACACTTAAACCTATGAATTCAGAGATGTGTATTTCAGTGATGCTCTGGTTTTGTAGCTACTCTCACATTACCCAGCTATATATAGACAGCTAATTACATACGTACACTTACTGGATAGAAGATGAAGAATAGATTACACACTAACATTTTTCCCTTCTTTTCCCAACCTACAGTTCCCTCTCAATCTAGTGTGTTGTGTTAACGTTAATTCAGATGGATACCTAACCTCAAATGATCATCAAACAAAATTACTGAATCTCGTATTTCAGAAGTACCCAATTAGTATTCAGTGGAATAGAATGTCTATTTCTATTTCTATATTTGGCTTTTAACATATATTTACCTAGAAAAATTACATGGAAATAATAGGAGGATCTGCTGCGTTGCAGGTGCTCCCTTTTTAATGAAAGAAGCATATTCAATGAGAGCACTTACATAATCAAAACTGATTCCCTACTTCATGTAGAAAATATCAACAAATAATTACAAGTTGTTTATTTACACCTTTCATAAGAAGAACATAACAAATCACCATTAAATCTAGTAAATATAATCAAAGGGAACTGAATAACACAGTGTAGTAAACTGCCTCAGTGTAGGCTGCAAAGGACAGCTCCGTGTCCTGGCACTAAATCTTTCCAGTGCTGCATTCCCTTGATTTATCTTTCTAAATATAATTATAGTTATGTTGATAATGATGATCATAGTGGTGATAACTAACAGCTGGTTTGGTAGAAGTTACTGCAAGGAAAATTAGTTTCATTCATTTAAAAAATAACCTGATCCATCAAACTGCTGGATATTGCTGAATGAAGTTATTGATTACAGTATGTGCCAGAAGACTAAAACAAAAGCACTGAAAAATTTTATGCTGAAAATGCTGCAAATGTCTTCATATATTTCATATTCTTGTCTTGCCTGTAGCCAGATTCAGCTTTTGTCAAATTCAAGGACAATGCTATGAGGATGGAATTTGTGCAGTGTTTTGCCTATTGATATATTCTTTTTTTACAGAGAATAATCATAAATTTTCTAAACATCAGATAATATTGTATTGCCCATGTTTTATTTTCCCATTAATAAATTATTATCATTCAGTCAGTTTGTTATGCTACTAATATTTGTATTTCATAAGAAAGACAAACCTTTCAATATTTTTGTCCTAATAGTCAACACTTCCATACATTTCCAACATCTGATTTCTGATTGGCTTCAGATGTGCATAAAAAAGATTATGATCACACTTTCTCATGCAAAGCTATGCTTCAGGATATCGAAGTGACACTGGATAAGGAAAAACAAAACAAAACGAATGAAAAATATAGACATAGGAACACTTTCTAAAAATAAAAAAAAATTAAAAAAAACTCTCAAGTCTGGTTTCAGAGACTTCATGATTTCTGTTTGCTATATACATGAATGAAAACTTTTCTTAAAAAAAGTTTATAAAAAGGCAAAGTACCAAAATAACAGGATTACTACTAGTACTGCTAATAATAGTTAATAATAATTTTACCCTCTTAAAATTTACCAGTCCTTGAGATTCATTTTTGGCCTTGTAGCAGTTTTCCCTACACTTAGTTCTTCAGCAAAATTGCTCTACTATGATTGTAGAATCACAGAATCATCTGAGTTGGAAGGGCCCCTTAAAGGTTACCTTTTCTCCTGCAATGAACAGGGACATCTACAGCTAGATCAGGTTGCTCAGAGCCCCATCCAGCCCCACCTTAAGTGTCCCCAGGGATGGGACATTCACCACCTCCCTGAGCAACCTGGGCCAGTGCTTCACCACCCTTACTGTAAAAAACTTCTTCCTTATACCCAATCTAAATCTCATCTCTTTTAGTTTGAAACCATTTCCCCTTGTCCTGTCACAACAGTCCCTGCTAATTAGTCTGTCCCCTTCTTTCTTATAGCCCTCCTTTAGATACTGAAAGACCTTCATCAGGTTTCCCTGGAGCCTTCTCTTCTCCAGGCTGAACAGCCCCAGCTCTCTCAGCCTGTCCTCATAGAACAGGTGTTTCATCCCTTGAATCATTTTTTTGGCCCTCGTCTGGATGTGCTCCAACAGGTCCACATCTCTCCTATACTGAGGACTCCACATCTGGATGGCATATCCCAGGTGAGGCCTCACCAGCGCAGAGTAGAGGGGCACGATAACCTCCTCCGACCTGCTGGCCATGAAATGAGGCTAACAGGTTGGTAGTTCCCTGAGTGATCCTTTCTATCCTTCTTAAAAATGGGTGCTATATTACCTTCTTTCCAGTCACCGGAGACTTTACTGCCATAACTTTTCAAATATCATCGAGAGTGGCCTGGTGACTACATCAGTCAGCTCCCTCAGGACTCTGGGTTGCATCTCATGAGACCCATAGAATTATGAATGTTCAGGATCTTCAGGTGGTTGTGAACTTGATCTTCATTTGCAGTGGGACAGGCATCACTCCTCCAGTTCACACCTTCTGAACCATCTGCTCAAGGACTGTGTGTAGAGCAGTTGCTAGTGAAGACTGAGATAAAAAAGTTATTGAGCACCTCAGTCTTCCCCTTGTCCATAGTTACTAGCCTGCCTGTAGTGCTCAAGAGTGGCTGCATGCCCTCCTTGACTTTCCTTTTCACGTTGATTTACCTGTCATAGCCCTTCTTATCTTTCTTCGCACCCCTTGCCACTTCCAGATGGGCCTTGGTTTTCCTGATCTAGCAGCACCTCTATACTCCTCCCAGGTTACTTGTCCTTACTTCCACTTTTCTGTGTGTTTTCTTCTTGCTATCCAAGTGCTGCAGACATTCCACTCTCTTGCCTTCCTTTCCTGGCTCCCAGGAAATTCAGAGCTCTTGTGCCCTAAAGAAAGCTTCCTTAAAGATCTGCCAGCTCTGCTCAAATCCCTTGTCCCTGAGGGCAGATTCCTGTAGCTTTTGTTGTCTAACTCCCTGAAGAGTTGGAAATTGGCTTTCCTAAAATTAATTTTCCTGATTTTACTCTTTGCCTATCCAGTATGCCTCAGGAGTGTGAATGCCACCACTGCACAGTCACTATAGCCCAGGCAGCCTCCAATCCTGATGTCAACTATCAGTTCAGTAGTTTTGGTGAGCAAGAGGTCCAGCACTGCATCTCCCCTGGCTCAGGAAGTTATCCTCAATACATTCCAGGAGCCTCCTGGATCACCTGTGGCTCATTGTGCTACCTTTCCAGCAGATGTCAGGGTGGTTGAAGTCCCCAAACAGGACAAGAGCCCGTGAATGCAATGCCTCCTGTAGCCGGAGGAAGAAGGCTTCATCAGCAGGCTCCGCTTGATCAGGAGGCCTGTAGTAGACCCAAGGCACAAGGTTCCCTTTGTTGCCTCTGTCTCTAACTCTCACCAATAGGCTTTCAACTCGCTCATATCCATTCTTTGGGCACAGCCCTTCACACTCTATTCCTTCATTGATGTAGAGGGCAACACCTCCTCCCCTCCCTCCTCACCTGTCCCTTCTGTACAGTTTGTAGCCATCAATTGCCATATTCAAGTTGTGGGAATCATCCCACCAGGTTTGGTGACGACAACAGCATTATAGTTTTCCAGTAGCACAGGGGCTTCCAACTCCTCCTGTTTGTTTCCGAAGTTGCATGCTTACGAGGTGGAGAAGCACTTCAGCTGGGCAGCTGGTCTTGCCACCTTCTTGGAGGATAACTCCTTAATTCCTTTGAACTATTTATCTTTGGTCTCCCTATTGCCTTCATCATCATACAATGCAGCATGCTGAGGGTTCCCCCAGCACCTTATCCCTCTAACTGATTTATGCTACTCCAAACCTTTTCATGGGACAGGCTTGTGTCACCTCTTTCTCCCTTCAAACCTAGTTTAAAGCCCTGTCAATGAACACAGACAGCTCCTGGGCCAGAATCCTTTTCCCCTTTTCCCTACTATTTTTCCCCTGTGTTAGATTTCTTATTTGTCTGATAGAAATTGACGTCATTTCAAAGATGAAGGTTTCTTATGTAAAGACATTTTCACTGGAAGGTTAAGCTGAAGAAGGAGCATGATTCCATGCTATAAGTAAGCTCCTCACTTCAAAGGGAAAAAAAAAATAAAAAAAGCCTGGAGATCCAATACCTTCTCACAAAATTACTCATGGATTTCAACTATCACTGTCCAGAAGCCCAGAAACAGTTCTAATGGAATAATGTTGAACTTCATGATCCCAGCCTCACTTAACCAGGGAGTTTCTTGATTGCTCTTAATCTTTGGGTCTTATTTTCAGCATCTTTTTCAGCACACACCCCAGTTTCACAGAGTCTCACTAAAAGATCAGATTATAGAGTGGAGAAGACAGCTCTGTCCTGGAGAGGGAGTTATCTCTCCAGGTTGAACTTCACTGTGAGTTAGCTAGTGATTACAGCAAAGCCCATAACATGTTGCTTAAAAGAATACTGTGAAAATCTTTTTCAAGGAAAAATTTTCAGCTCTGGATCACAGTGGTTTAAAGACAGCTGTACTCAAAGCAGGGAAAGTTCAGACTAGCCCTTACTTTTCCTGTTGATTCACTGTAGATGGCCTTTTTATTACCATGTGATTCTTTTGAGGAAGAAAACTTTTTCTGCTCATTTCAAAGTCTGGTCGTGCTTACGGCTGCCTGATCCAACTGTCTTCCTGAAGAAAAAAAAACAAAAACAAACAAAACAACAACAACAACAACAACAACAAACCCTCTAAAGAAGCCAAAGTATTAAGTAAAGTTGCATTTCACTGAGGACCACATTTACAAGCCAATATAGGCTTGTTAATTAAACTTTTTTTTTTATTTTAATAATGAAAAGTGTTCCTTATCTGAATATATCTCTTATTCAAAAATTATCCTACTATAGACTATAGAGATCATGGTCATTTCATACAGAGAACATATAAAAAAACCATTTCCCATCCCAATCAAACTGTGAAGAAAATATTTATGGAGAGAAAGTATGATAATGCTGTATAAAGGAAGCTATTTTAATGTGATATTTGAATATTTATATTTAATTTTTGAAGATAAATATTGAACACCTGATGCTTCACAAAATTAATTGTCTGTTGCTGGATAGACCAGCTAATATCATTATGGAAATATTCTGAGTGTAATACTTACAATTGCCATGCATATTGCAACAAGACAGTGCAGTGGGAACTCTTATTTGCCATGGCAACCATTAATTGGATATGCAGGAGGTGGTGTTTTGCTTTAAATAAATCTGACTGGGTCAGCAATTGAATGTTTCAAATAAATGATTTATACTTTACACACTGTTTTTCACAGTTTTTCTAGTTTTTGAATTATTTTCTTTTTCATATTTATGTGTTCCCCAGAAAGGAATGAAATAAAATTGAATGGAACTCTAAGATATTATATTTTATGATTATTTTTGTGAATGTACATTTTGTATTTTTAAGTCTGATAAATAAAAGCTGATTGTAATTGCATTTGTCTTCCTGCCATGTGTTCTCAGGCCTCTTTCTCCGTTCTTTCTTTCTTATGTGACTATTATTTTGGATGAAATAGCTGTTTTGCATAAATCATTTCCGTAAAAATTTATAGTTGTATTTTGATTTACAGATAGCTTGACATTGGAGACAGTCTTTATATGTATCAGTCTTGGATTCTGATTAAAAATATGTTGAGATTAATATATGCAAAATTAGCTTCTATATCAATGAATCCTAAGCAAATACCGAGGGAGAAATTAATAACATTTGAAGGCAATAGATATTTCCATCAGAAATAGTGAAGTGAAACAAAAGGATTCTATACTGAGTTACAGATTCCATAGCAATGCCATATCCAGTAATAATTTTTTTAGAACAAACCTGACTACTCTTTCGTTGTAAGCCATGGTCTTAAATTTCTGGTTGCAAATGCTGTCAAAGACAGATAGATGCAACTTGAAGGCACTTATGAATATGATTAATTTTATGAAAGTGACTAACTGTACATAAGTCAAGGAAGATGAAGTTCTTATTTTCCTTTCTTATCTGTGGACGCTTCTTATGAAGTTAATAATGTAATATTTACATTCTCCCGTAATATATTAATATTTTCCTTGTTTGGGAATGCTTCTATATTCAATACAGGACAGAATCTCCTTAATGTTCTCTGATGAAGATATTGATGCTCCAGAATTAGGCCCACAAATCTTCAAACTCGAGTGCAACTCGAGACTGAATGCCTGGGGTAGTTGCTCATTGCTGCACCCAGACCCAGAGAAGAATTCAAAGCTAGATATGTGTGAAGCACTACATACTTTTTGTGGAAGAATACACGAACACTACAGCCTGGAGAAGATTTATCTCTAATATACTACAGCCCTGAATAATTTTCAGAAGCATCCTCACCATCTGCAATATCTATTTGAAAGGTGTGATCAAGGAGTTTGTTTTTGTTTGTTTATTTCTTTTGTTGTTTGTTTTTCTTTTTAAGTAAAAAGATTGTGATGCAATTTTTTAAATATAATAATTACGTAAATCCTTGCTTATCTGATAGAAACATGCAAGGGAGCTAGAATACCATCGTATATTCTCACTGAGAGTCTAACCTTCTTGTGGAAACCACATCACTGCATTCCAACCTATAGATTGCTATATAAAAGTTGCAGTTCCTTCTTATTCTGCATATATAGTTCAATCTTCTTTATGCTATGCAGCTCATGGGTCTGGTACATATCAGTATCTATGAATGTCTTTTGGATTGGGCTTCTCTGGAAGACACAAACAGTGAAATCTGAATTTAACATTTAATATCTATATTACTTGTTCTCAGTGGTTCTTTGGAGTAAAATTCTAACAAATATTTGAATAAATATGACTTTAGGTGGTCTCCAGATTCTTTCTAGACTCAAGACCATCATATTTTTACACATTGAGGAAAGTTTCCTTTATCTGCATGAACACTGGCAGAAAATACAATGTCTTTTTTTTTTTTTTTCACAGATGATTACTGGTTTCCAGATTAAGCAAAATGCTTAAGTGAATTTAGTCTTTCTGTACCAGAAACTGTTTGTGACAGCTTTGTTCTAAACATAATGAGGATGTATAAATTTTAATTGAGGTCATCACTAAGAGGCACTGAGCTGAAGTGCTGATGCACAGCTACAACAGTTCAAAAGTCATGATGCTTATCTGCTTTTACAATATGCCGCTATGCAAGCAGTCTATCAGTATAAGCACAACCTCCTAAATTGCTTTGTTACATTAACCCTAACTTATCCCTTTTTGTCTATGATAGCAAAAATAATAATAGAATCAGAATCATAGAATGGCTTGGGTTAGGAAGGACCTCGAGGATCATCAGGTTCCAATCCCCCTGCCACTGGCAGGGTTGTCAACCACTAGATCAAGTACTAGATTAGATTGTCCAGGGCCCCATCCAAACTGGCTTTGAACACCTCCAGGAATGGCGCACTCATAGCATCTCTGGGCAACCTGTTCCAGCACCTGACCACTCTCTCACTAAAAACTTCCCCCTGACATCCAATCTATGTCTTCCCGCCTTCAGTTTTACCTTGTCCTGTCATTACCTACCCATGTAAAAGGTTGATTTTCCTCCTGCTTATAATCTCCCTTTAAGTACTGTAAGGCTGTAGTAAGGTCTCCTCACAGCCTTCTCCAGACAGAACAAGCCCAGCTCCTTCACTCTGTCATCTTAGGAGGGGTACTGCAGCTCTTTAATCAACATTGTGGCCCCCCTTTGGACCCTTTCCAAAAGTGCCACATCTTTCCTGTGGTGAGGGCCCCAGACTTGGATGCAACACTCCAGATGGGCCTCACAAGGGCAGAGTAGAGAGGGACAATCACCTTTGCCCTGCTCGTCATCCCTCTTCTGATGCAGTCCAGGATACCATTGGCCTTCTGGGCTGCAAGCACACACTTCTGGTTCATGTCCAGCTTTTTGTCCACCAGAAGCCCCAAGTCCTTCTCCAGAGGGCTTCTCCTTTTGAATTTATCAAGTCCCTCTGGATGGCACCCCTTACTTCTGTCTTATCAATCACAACACTCAGCTCAAAGTCATTAAGAAACTGGCTGAGGGTGCACTCAATCCCAACATCTATGTCACTGATAAAGATGTAAATAAGTACCTGTTGCAAGACAGACCCCAGAGAAGCACTGCCTGTCAATAGGCTCCACCTCAACATAGAGCCAGTGACTACACCCCTCTGGCTGTGGCCATCCAACCAATTCTGTATGCACTGTATAGTCCACCCTTTGTATCCATGTCTCTCCAATTTAGAGATAAGGATGTGGTGGGGGACTATATCAGAGGCCATGCAAAATTCCAGGTAGATGACAACAGTTACCTTCCCTTTGTCCACCAGTGCCATCATTCCATCATAGAAGGCCACTAGATTGGCTATGCACAACCCTCCCTTAGTGAAGCTACATTGGCTGTCTCAGATCACCTGCTCATCCCTCATATGCCTTAACATGTCTTCCTGGAGGATCTGTTCCATGATCTTGCCAGGTACAGAGGTGAGGTTCATCAGTCTGTTTTTCCCTGGATCCTTTTCTTCCATTTCTTACAAATGGGAGTGATGCTTCCCTTTTTCCAGTCCCTGGGGACTTCACCTGACTTCAGGTGAATAGAGATATGATGGAGAGCATCTCAGCAACCACACCAGTGAGCTCCCTTAGGACCCTGGGATGCATGCTGTTCACCTCTGTAGACTCATACACATTCAGTCTTATGAGGTGGTCTTGGACTTACTCCCCAGCAGGTGTGGGGAGGCTGCTCACTCAGTTTCCACCAAGAGGTTCAGGGATGTGAGGTTTGGGAATGCAAGAATCCTGGCTGCCAGTGAAGACTGAGGCAAGGAACTAACTCACTGAGTACCTCAGCATTCTCCATATCTATTATAGCCAGTTCTCCCTTCTCACTTATCAGAGGAGGTATGCTCTATTTGGCCTATGTACCTGTAGAACCATTCTCATTGTTTTTACCATCCCTCACCAGATTCAGTTCCATCTGTTTCTTGGCTTTTCTGATCCTATCTCTTGCAGCGTCTGATGCACGGACTCAGATGTGAACGATCCAAATCTTTTATTACACTACTTATATACCTTCACACGTTTTCTTTTTCTAACTTTCCCATCTGCCCCTACAAATTTCCCATCCACCTTTACATGTCAACAAAGCATTCTACAAACACACTTCAACTCTTCATGTGGGCGCTTATCCAATCAGAGCCGTGAGCCATTCTTTCTTCTTCTAGAGATGTCCTTGGTTCTCATGCTGTTTATCTTGCTCCACAGCTGCTTCTCTGAACAGTTTTTCTTGTATTCCCACAATCTCTGTACATCTGGACAGCATCCCTATATTCTTCCCAGGTGACATGTTTTTGTTTCCACTGCCTGTACTTGCCCTTCTTTTTCCCTCAGTCTGACCAGCAGGTCAAACCATGCTGGTTTTATGCCTCCTCTGCCTGGTTTCTTGTTCTGAGTGATGGAGAGCTTTTGTGTTCTCAGAAAGGCATCCTTAAAGTGTAGCCAGCTTTTCTCCAGTCCACTGTCACTAAGGACAGCATCTCAGGAGACCTCATCCAATAATTTCTTAAACAGTCTGAAGTTCGCACACCTGAAGTTCAGAGTTCTGACTCCACTTGTTGCCAGGCCTGCATTCCTAGAGATTATGAACTCAAACAGGGCGTGGTTGCGGCTGTCTTAATGAATCTCCTCTGTACTGATGAGCACCAGGTCCAGAAATGCTTCACCTTAAGGAATGTTATCAAAGGAGAGACCTCAATTAATTGTAGAAAGGAATTTGGTAACAAGTAAAGTAATATTTCATAAGACTATTTTCAGTTGATGGAACAAATACTTTATTTGTATTCTATTTGAGTTATTCTTTCATGAGAGATTTTGCATGTTTTCATATTTAGATATTTTTTCATGGAGGCGTCCTATTTCTTCCTCCAGGCTTTGTTGAGCTGGGTATTCAGGGATCTAAATATGGGACACAACCTCTGTTATATTGGGTACCGAGGAAGCAACAGTTTCCAAATTAGTGTACTGTTGATTGCCTAGCTTACTTATAAACAATGAGATCATTAGCAACAAGAGTTCAGCATAATTGTACTAATGCGTGCCAAAGGGTGCCAGTGCTCAGTTTATACCAAAGCCCTTAAACAATATGACAGATTTTTTTTGTTTTGTTTTATTTGGCCTGAAAACTGTTGTATGATTTAATAACATGATACACTATAAGCCAAGTTCTTAATATTATTTTAGAGAGGCCTCCTGTATAAGCCATAAGTCCCCCTGATCTCTTGTTTTGTGCTTCATTTTTAAAGATTTCAGGAAGGCTACAGACATATTTTCTCTCATTCCTCTGTCCACATTACTATTCCCATTTAATAATATTTTGCAATGGAAAAAGAGAGAGGGAAAAGGTGCTTTTATTTTTTGTTTTGTTGTTTGTTTGTTTGTTTTTAAATAAAAGGCAGCGTGAGTAACTGTACCATGTTCAGTGTTTTTGCCTTGCACTGCTCAGAACTGTGTGTCTATCATTGTAGAACTTATATTAAGTTTCAGTTGAATTAATTATGACATTTTGAGCGACTGAAGGAACTGGGGCTGTGTAGTCTGGGGAAAAGGAGGCTGAGGGGAGACCTTATTGCTCTCTTCCGATTTCTGAAAGGAGCTTACAGCTGGTCTCTTCTCACTGGTGACAGGTGACAGGATGAGGGGAAATGGACTCAAGTTGCACCAGGGTAAGTTTAGGCTGGATATCAGGAAAAACTTATTTACAGAAAGGGTTGTTAAGCACTGCAATAGGCTCCCCGGGGGGTGGTTGACTCACCATCCCTGAGTGTCTCTAAAAACCATTTGGATGTGGTGCTCAGGGACATGATTTAGCAGAGGGTTGTTAGAGTTAGGGTACTATGGTTAGGGTGTGGTTGGACTTGATGATCTTTAAGGTCTTTTCCAACCTGAACAATTCTATGACATTTGTTGGTTTTAAATTTCTCACACTGAAGAGAATACTCAGTCTTACTTACAGGTCTTGTTAAAGTCACTGTGGGAAATACTGGTTTTAAAGATTTAATTATATAATCATCTGTATTCTGGTGCAGGGGATGTTAACTGTTTATGGCATTTGATTCCCATTGCATGACTTGAGATTGTGAAACTAAATGTAGTGACTTTGGTCCCCATCATAACATGTACTGAATGAATAAATCCAAACCCCAGACAGGGTTTACTCTTTTTTCTTCTTCTTCTTCTTCTTTTTTTTTTTTTTTTTTCTATTTCCACTTTTCTTCTATACCAAAATCATTGAACAGTACTAATGCCTTTGTGGGTTCTGTTAAAGAAACTTTTCCTTGCCGTTTTCCTGTTACTTAGATGAGAGTGGAAGGCAGATATTTGGTCTCATTTCTCATAGAAAGTGAATTTTAAGTTTCCTGATAAAATTAGTTTCTAAAGCTTTTAAAAAGTCAGTGAGTTGTATGACTTGTTCCTTTAAGACTATTATTTATTTCTCTTGTATCTCCAAATCCCGAAAGTTTTGTATAGATAATTGCTTTCTGCAGGTATGACAATAAGCAATCAGTCAATTCTATTACAGTGAGGGTGATACTGTGAGGACTATGCCCAGTGTCATCTGCTTCCCTGTAATGCATGCCCAACACACTCCAAGTTCCAGTGTTTCCTTGTTATTACATTTTATATCATACAGCTAACAATAGATTTACAGTGACTCTGGGGCATGTCTGCTGTGAATATAAATACTGAGAGACTAATAACTCTGTTTAAAAATTTTGATTTATAAAAGGATAAGTAGGTGTCACGGAGTTATCTAGATAGATCTGTGCTCGTGACAGGGGGGCAGTAGGCTCGCGCCCTCCCCTCCCCCACACCGCCCCCCCGGCTTCCCTAGAAAAAAACAATGGAGCAGCGGCAACGATCTAAGAAGGAGAACTTATTTTACTAAGTACAATGTTGGAATGCAAGATTACACGATATAATACATTCTAATTGGAAGTAAGGATAATAAATCAAATGAAATGAGAGGGAGCAAAAGAGCGAGAGAGAAAGAGAGAGAGAGAGACAGTGAGAGAATTTCCTAAACCGAAAGCCCTACTTGATGAAGGCGCATGGCTTGGAAAGCACACCCACTCCTCTCCCTGGCAGCAAGCGAAAGTGAAAAAGACCGCACGCAACCAGATGATGTATCTTCCGTGATGTATCTTCCTTCTCTGACCATGAGGTCCTCTGGGATACGTAGTTCTTCTCTTTTGTCCATGATGTTATGATGTGGAATACTAATAGCAAAGTTACAAAACCATGACAGTAGGTAGGAACATACTTTTTCGTTCCTTTCATCCAAAATAATAACAAAAAAAATTGTTATAAAATACTGTAAAGAGGAATTATGTATTTGTGGTCAGAATGTTTGTTTGTTTTTCCCTCCATTTATTTGTACATCAAAATTAAATGGAAGGACAAGAAAGTAATGTTTAGAAGCTGTTCTCTTTTGGTATTATAATGTCAAAACTCTTGATTTTTAATTTTTTCTAATTAAATTTTATTCAAAGAAACCTATGTAACTTACTTAGAAATTTGTCTTGGCATGACACCAGAATTGTAAAAAACATCTAAATATCTCTGTGTAAAAAGATACACAAAGTATCGGAAAGGAAGGAAAGTTTATTTCAACTGAGAGGTAAGAGCTGTAATCAAATGAATCATGGCAAGGCCCGCCAGAACAATGCAAAATCCAAGGAGAAAGGTGAAGGTTAAGGAAGAAAGGAACTGAATGACTGCAACGCTACTAACAATTTCTATTGCTATAACAATTACTATAACTATATGACTATATATAATTACTATAACAATTACTAACAATAAAAAACTGACAGTACCAGAGATCACAGATGTAGCACCACAGACAAAAATATAACGCTCTCTTGGGGAAAGAAACATGCCAGATTAGCTATGACTAAGCATTATTAAGCTTGCAATTTGAGTGGTTAGGCATGCCTGTTTTGTCAGACATCATGGAGTTTGGTCTGAGAGGATCATAGTTACTTTTCGCTTCTCTTACCCCATCTTGTCTTCCCTTTATAATTCCATCTCTTAAAATTAGATTTCAACTTGCATTGATGACAGCAGGAGAAACTGGAAGAAAATTGTATAGACATAATTTTAACCTGTTCAAAATTCTGCTGTGTGTAATGGAGGACCAGGAGCCGGTAAGGGCCTGTCTTTCTCAGATCACCATTTAATTGGTGTCAATGTTGGCCCAAAGTGTCTCTGCAGTGTACATTTTCTTAGCACAATCTGTTGTGTTCTTTCTTTTAATTGATTTATTTTTTCTTTTTTACTTCTAAAACCTGTTTTACTTGCTTTACAAGGTTGCCCACTTGCAGTGACTGTTGCTTGAGCATTACAATTTGTATTTACAGGCTGGAGACTCTTGGTGTTATCAAGTTTCTGCTCTTTTTCTGATCACATTCTGGTCTAGAGTCAACAATTCACTGTCATGCAAAATAAACCACAGCTATGCCAAACCTGGTATAAGATGGAAAACAATTCTAAGAAACCAAATAAATGCCCAAATGACTGTCCTGCTTGCAGTTCTTTGCTGTGGTGGTTTTAATCTACCTAGTGTCCGAGTGGTTATCTTGAGAATGATGATGTGGGTTGCTGCAATAACTGCAGCTTCCTATAGGCACTTTCAGGCCTTGATTCAGAGATCAAGGGTGGTTTGAAAAGACATGGAAAGGATTACTGGGAGTAAGGGAAAATGTGTTAGAGGGTAATGTAAAACTTTGGCTACTATTGTAGTGTTTTAATGAATGAGGCTGGAATGATATCGCTATAGGAGATATAAGCAGATCATATGTAAGGACAATTCCTGATAATTTAGAAATATATTTATGAAGGTATGAATTCTCTGTTTAGATTATTGTTTTATTCTAACAACAGAAAAATTAGCATTTTATTCAGGTTGGAATGATCTTTCCTTGAAATGCATGGGAAGTCGTTGCAACACAGATATGGCTTGGCTTTAGAAAATCTATAACTTATACAGTATAGTGGGTGTCAGGAAAAAGAATGAATTAACTAAACTGTAAATGAACAGACAGTGTTGTATGGAATATAAGGCACCAATTACTAGCAGTACAAATGTGGCATTGTAAGCAACTGCATGAGAGATATGACAAAATATGTGCACATACAAACTACTCAGAAATAATCTATTTATTAATTGACTGGATCAGAAAATCTAATTGACCTTGGTTTGTTACTTGTTTCTTCTTTGAACATATTTTCTGTGAGTGGATAAGAATATCAGCATCACTGAGAACTATATTTGAATTATAAGAAAATAAATTTCTAAACAAATGGTATAAAACTCCATAAGTGCTTAAAGTGGCCCATTTGAGAGCAACATTTTGTTTTTAATGCTGAGATCACAAAAATGCAATGAACACAGTGATGTCTCTGACCTGCACTTTAAGAACTGCTGGTATTTCTATCATTGCTCATATGGCATATTCTCCACATAACCTATAAAAATGCTGCATAAAAGTGATTTTCTACAATCAGTCCGTGAAAGGAAATATGCACATAGACCCTGAAAAGCCCAGGTAGGTATATTACACAGCATTAAATCTCCAAGTATCTTTTTACTTTCCAAGTGAAACTACAAGAACAGCTGTACTCTCTTAGCACAGATTAATTCCAAGAGAGAAAAAAAAAGAAGAAAAAAAAAATCAACAAACTGCAACAGCAAAGGCACAGGTAAATTATCACTGGACTTAGCCAAGTATACTTAATAAACACTTGGATGAAAAATTAAAACTGCCTTGCATCTTAATGGGAAACTGTGTTTGGAAGAATCAAACATGCATTAGAGCAATACAGTCAACAGTAGCTGTCAGTTCAGCCAAATGACTTAGCAGCAGGATGCCTTCTGTGCGTCACAGAGCCTCCTCAAACTGAGGAACATTCTGTCACTTGCTGCAGTTGCATGGCTGTTTTGCACAGCAAGGACCACATATGTCAGTACAACCCTGCATATCCCTAATTTGTATTGTCATGTGAGAGCTCAAACCTGGAATGAGGCCCTGAAGGCAAAAGAACTAATGAACTCTGTCTGGCATTACAAGAGTAATCCATCACCTACATGCAGTGGACCTTTTCTTTAGACTACGTTGATGAAATTTCTCTAATCTTTCACACCAAGTGACATTTTCTTAACTGTGTAAGACAGAATTTTCTCCTACCATTAACTTTCTATCATGAAATACATTGTGGTTAGTATATTCTAATTTGAAGTACTTCTCATTAAAACAGGGAAGAAGATGGAGAAAGAATAGAAAGAAAATGCCTAGCTTAGTCTTCTTTTCTTAGCTATGGACTTAAAAGATAAATATAGAATTAAATGAACACTGATGTAACATTAGCATTTATCAGAAACCAAATAGATATATACATGGATTTTAGTAGCTGTCCAGTTTCATTAACACTTACATAAAGTAGTTGATATTATGCTAGCCTACTAAACTTTATTTTTCCAAGTCCTACTAAATTTTTTATTAAGGCTTTCTGACTGCCAGTTTTACAGCAAAGTTTAGAAATTGTTTCTATTAATGTTTTTCCAGAAAAAATACTACTATACAGTAAGAACAACATATCCTATTAGTATTATCATTATATAGTAAGTATATACTTACTTGTATTTCTAAAAGAGATAGTCAATGAGAAAAGGAGTCAAAGGTCAGTGGGAGAGCACCTAAAGATCAGCACAAAGGAATACCAACCACTCCAGTCAATAAAACAATTTCATCAGAGGCCTCTACATAAATATGTGTAGCATGGAGAATAAACAGGAGTTAGAGACGTGCACACATGCTGGATTATGTTCTTATTGGCTTTATTAAAAACTTAAAATTTTATTTTAGTCTGAATGCGTCAATGAAGACAAGCTCATTGCAAAATCATAATGACCTCTTCAAAGAAAACCTAAGTTATGAAGATGAAAAAAAAAACACAAAAACATCTAGACCAAGAATACCTATGAATATTTAGAATGAGTTGGTACAGAAACTCATTCGGTCTTGATTCTGGACTAAAGGCAGTCTAGATCATAACAGTGATCCATTCTGCCTTAGAGTTACAAAAAGGGAATGAAAATTTATTGAATTAGTGTATTTATTTTAAAATAGGATTCTAAAAGACACTCCCAGCACAAATACACCTTTAATTTAGACTCCATAAGGAGCTATGTGTGTCACTCACTTTCCTTATCAAGTTAGGAAGACATGCCTTATTGATAGTAGTAGGTCCTATGAAAAGAGAAAGGGACAAATTGTGATGTTCAATTCTAGTTACAGTTTGGCAAAAGTGTTTAGGCAGAAAATCCCATCAAGGACTGTAGTACACTGAAGCACAGACCTGGGACTATTGAACTGTAGCCACAGTTTCCAGACTTTTTGCAATAGGAAAGCTTACTTCTCTGGGAGCAGTGAGTCAGTGGCCAAATGGCTCAATCCAGCTGCAGTAATAAGCAAGCGTGACATGCACATGACCTTCAAAATCCAGCCTGAGTGCCCTCTTGGTACACTGCTACACTACACAGAGGAAGCTAAGCCTGCACTTCATTATTTCACTGTTCACTTTGCCTGTTTTTTTTTTAACCATTTGGCTTATATTTAATATCTCTTCTTGACCCTCTGAATAATCATCACTAATGCACTGATACTCAGCATCCTCAATTCCACTACTTAAAGTGCTGTTAAACCAAGTGCTATAATGAGACCCTTCAAGGAGACTATTCTATGGAAATTGATAAACTATGCTCTTATGTTTTTATGGTGGTGTGTTAAATGGTCAGTTCACACTGCAAAAGACAAGAAGTATTGTATGTGGACCAATTCTTATAAGAATGCTTGGAAGCAATTTAAACCAAATAAATTCAGTTCAACTACATTTTTGGAAGACTGTTCATGTAAGTTTGGTTATTCTGATTTCAGAAGTCTAATGTTATAACAGATGGAATTTAATTATCATGAAAACAATAAATCTCCATTTCATTTTTATTAAATTACTTTTATTTTTTCCCCCCATGAAATACTGATCTTTTATTAACCAGATTTATGTAAATTTTCTTTTGCATCCTCATTTTTTTCAATTGGTTTACAATATGTATTATTCAAAACAGAAGATTATTATTGATCCACTCAGTAATGAAATGAGAAATAACTTTTATAAATATGTTTCCTTTATCAAAAAACTGTATTTTTTTCAATTTCTAACTGAATTGCAAAAATTTCTACAGAAAGTTTTAATATTACAAATGATAAAATATCAAAGGAAAATAATTTGGAATCTTGATTGAATTAATATTACAGAATTTTAATGAAGAGGAAAAAGCTAAATTAGCATTGGCAGACTCACACAAATGAGACAAAATCATCTATCTGCACAGTGTACAGATTTTTAAGAAACTCCATTTTGATCAACTAAAAACCCTAGTGAATATTTTTTAACCACTTTCACTGTAGCCCTTGATATGATTGATTTTCTGAGCTGCAAGCATGCATTGCCAGCTCATGAGTGTTTCATAAACCAGCACTCCCATTTTGTTCTCTGCAAGGCTGCTCTCAACTCTCTCCCTACTCAGCTTGTATTCATAATTGCCCTAAACCATGTGCAGAACCTTGCATTTGGCCTAGTTGAACTTCGTGAGGTTTGCATGCACCCACTTCTCAAGCCTGAGAAGTTCCTTTGGATGGCATCTCTTTTGTCCATTGTGTCAAATAAAAGTATTTATTTTATCTTTTAGAATTAGTTTGACTACCCAATCTTTCTGATATTAATGTATAAAATAACTTAAAATCTCTCTCTCTTGTCTGAAATGTTTTATGAGTCTTGTAAAAGTATGGGTTTGTTTGTTTGTTTTTTAATTTTCTTTTATTTTTTAAAGCAAGGAGATCCTTATAATTTTCCTAAATGTATTTGCATGCTGTCAGAACAGATACTCACTATTATCTACCCAATTCTGTCCCATATGGACAGTATAAAGCCTGATTTGAGCTCCACTGTTGATTATACAATTTTGCTTTGTGAATGCTCTAGTTTTGGCTTAATTAACTTGCTTTTATGTTGCTTTAGGAAGAAAATGTAAAGTTTGAGGTTGATATTGGTAGTCCTTTCCTATTTTTCTTATGACTACTCCTATCACTATTGTTTTAATATATCTTAAGATATGTTTAATATATTCTGAGGTATTCTAAAGGAAAAATTGCGTATGGTTGTATGTCCGGGTATTATATTAGAGACAAGGAAAAAATGCAAGCTAAAAATGTGCCCTGCTCAAGTCTTTTAGGAAAACACAGCTCCTAAGCATTCAAGAAAAAATACTTTGCCTCCTAAATCTTTTAAAGAAACCTGTTCTAGCTCAATAACTGTTTAAATTACTTGCACTGAATGTTTATCCCAATGGGGATGCTTCTTAAAAAATACAATAAAAGGCTGAATAAAGTAGAGATAAGTTAATACTACATGAGTGAATATGGAGCATTTAATCATCTTTTCATCCTGAAGTGTTCATCACATAATCTTTTTTCTTTATTTTCAATCCTGCTGCTTTATCAGAAGCAAAATAATGATTTTGTTGACAAAGCACAGCAATACAAAGCAGTATTGTGTTCTGACTGATACTCTTAATGCTCAGTAATAGAGGATACCTATGCCAGCCATAACAACACCCTCTTGTGTTTGTTTTGTTTTGCATCTAAAACAATGATTGCTGCTGTAATTAAAGGGAAATAATTTCTATTATATTTCTCAAAATACCAAATACTACTCTTACTCATGACTTATGTCTTATTTTATATGTATTGCAAGCTGCTGACCTTCGGTTCCTAGCAATGATAACTTTCTCTCTTCTCTCTCTATCATGGAAGAGGTTCTTCCTCATCAAGTGCAGGGCCCAGCCCCAGACACACACTGTCGCTATATGACAAGCAAAACACAGATGTGCTATTGACAGTTTCAGCTGAAACCAGGATACTGATGTTCAGTTATTTTCATGACAAACCCTTTCATTTCCTGTGCACTATGGCATGGTATTTTGATGAAGTTAAGACATAGAAATATGATTATAATCTATTACTTTAAGAGAGGATGACTGTGGATTCCAGTTAAAAATAATATATAAACTTAAAATATTTCAGTGTTAATAACCTTCATGCCCACATGAACCTCATGAAGTTCAACAAGCCCAAGAGCAAGGTCCTGCAAACACCATTACAGCCTGTGAGATGAATGGATTAAGGGTAACCATGCCAGGAAGGAAAAACTGAAATGAAAATTTGGACATGAGCCAGCAGTGTGCACTTGCAGCCCAGAAAACCAACTGTATTCCGGACTGCATCAAACGAAGCATGATTAGCAGATCAAGTAAGGTGATTTTCCCCCTCTAGTCTACTCTTGTGAGATCTCACCTGCAGCACTGTGCTCAGCTCTGGGATCTCCTACATAGGAACATGGTCCTGTTGGAGCAAGTCCAGGAGAGATCCCCAGAGATGATTAGTGAGCTGAAGCATCCCCCCTACAAAGAAAGGTTGAGGGAGCTGGAATTGTGCAGCCAGGGACATCTTATAGCAGCCTGACAGTACTTAGAGAGGCCATGCAGAAAAGATAGGAAATGACTTTAAAATAATAGAGGTGAGGTTTAGATAAGACAGAAAGAAGGTTGGTGAAGCACTGGAACTAGTTGCCCAGAGAAGCTGTAAATGCCCCATCCCTGGAAGTGCTCAGGGTCTGATTGGACAGGGCTTTAGGTAATGTGATACAGTGAAAGATGTCTGTTCCAACAGCAGGTTAGAAGCAGATGAGTGTTAACAGTCCCTTCTACCACAAACTATTCTATGACCCACTTAGCAGCCCAGTTGGGCACCCTACATTCAGGAACAACCAAATCATTGGTGCGCTATTAAAACTGTTTCAGCTGAAATCAGAAGGGAAGGATGCATTACAGTTCTAACTCAAGTTAAGGCAAATACTTGTATTCATTTTGATAGACTGACTAAAAACAACCCTGTGGACACTGAGAAATATGCAGCCTTGCTTTCTGTTTTGATAAATTAATCTGAGAATAGGTTACAAGATTACCAAAAATTGCCATTTTTTTTGTACATCTGCAACTCCATTTTCAGTCAACATAATTACACATTACCTGAGAATTTCCAAATGGAACATATGGGGTTGTAATTAGATATTCAACTAAAAAGTTTGATCATGACTCTTTACTAGACTTTTATAAGACGTGCCTTCCAGAGAGAAATATCACGTTTCACAAACACGCCTTATACATGTCATTGCTTTTTGGCAGTATGCATATTGGTGAACAACTAGTTTTGAGGATGAAGCACAGGAAGAGTAAAATTTCATTAAAACATCTTGAGACACGACTCAAAATTGCAATTATTTCCATCAAACCATACTGGAGCATTAGTTTGACAAAAACAAGGTTAAATATCCCAATAGCTTTATGTTTTTGTTTCACTTTTTAAGTGTTTTGATAAAGTACATATAAATATATTTATTATTTATATAATTTAAGTATGTTGTATCTTTTGTATACCGCTCAAGACAATTCCTCTTCATTCAGTGTGCCCCAGGCAAGCCCAAAGATTGGACACCCATGAGCTGTTACATGTGTCAAACAACAACAGGCACCTATGCTCTATATTTTTTTCTCTGAAGTCAAGAAGTAGGAGCTACATTCCTAACAGATCCTCAGCACTGAATGCTTGTACTCTTAGAAACTGAAATATGTTTTTCTTAACTTGCTTCAGGAAAGGTACTACGTTTTATATTCTGCTATAGAATCATAGAATCATTTGAGTTGGAAGGGACCTTTAAAGATCATCTGAGTCCAGCTCCCCTGCAATGAACGGGAACATCATCAGTTAGATTAGGTCCCTCAGTGCCTGGTCCAACCTGACCATGAACATCTCCAAGGATGGGGCTTCTACCATCTCTCTGGGCAACCTTTGCCAGTTCTTCACCACCCTTATCATAAAAAGTTTTTCTTTATATTTAAGTAAAATCTCCACTCTCCCCTCTTTTAGTGTGAAACAATTTCTCCCTGCCTATTACAAAAGACACTGCTAAAGAGTCTGTCCCCTTCCTTCTTGTAACTCCCCTTAGATACTGAAAAGCCACTATCAGGTCTTCCCAGATCCTGCTCTTCTCGAGGCTGAACCACTCCAACTCTCTCTGCCTGACCTCAGAGGGGAAGTGTTCCATCCCTTATCAGTAAGTCAATGTTATTCCTACAGTCAATATTGTTATTAAGAAAATCTGGGGAAAAAAATTAGATCAGTCTTCTCAAGTGTCACAGTTCAAAGTACTCCAGCCTGAGTATGAGTCCGACCTTCTCTAAATTCCTCAGTAGAAAGTCACTTTGTTTTCTTAGGAAAATTTGCTGAAGCTGCCTCATTGAAACTCATTGTCCATATCACCTGCTAGGGTAATATGTAGCTGTGAGGTAAACCAGATCAATTCAGATAGAATTTGCTTCATATTATGCGGTGCTGTGATAGAAACTTTTGGATTATTTTTAATCTTTAAGGTGAATAAACAACCTACTGTACAAATAGATTCTGAGTACTATTTTTTCCTTTCTCATTTGTGTACTTTGCATAGTATTGTTTTTTTTAAAACTACTGATTTTAGTCCTTTGAGAATGTTATTATTTAGTCTAAACTCAGTCTACTTCTGGCAATTGGATTTTCTGACATTGTAAGCCTCTGATACCACATTCTCTCCAAATTTAATGAATGCAAATTGGGTTTCAAAGTGACTGTATGATCACATGCATAGTTTTCCAACACATCTTGCATGGGGACAGTGCTCAAATGTCATGCAAACTAAATGCAAGTTGAAAATACAGACATAGGAAAGAATGAAGTCGGGACACCTGTCAAAACTTCTCACCCCAGGTGACAGCAAAATAACTGCATGTTGTTTGGATGACAGTACAAAAATTGCTGTGTGGGCTGACTTGCTAACCATAACTGCAGTCTCATTAGCCACTTTTCTATATTTTTAGGAAGATAAAAATTAAAACACGTAGAATAAGCTCTGTAAAAATCAGGTTTCCTTCAGAAAGAGTTTTTGGCAGTTCTGGTAAAAATCCTGATTCACGTACTAAATTCATAAGCCAGTTTGAATAAAATTCATTGAACATAACAGTTGGAAAAGAACTTGACATTAAAAATAGGTGTGTACAGTTTTTTATTTTTGGTAGGGTTTTTCTGAAAGCAGGAATTGGATGCTCAGGGAAGAAAAACTGACTTTTTCTTGTGCTTTATGTAAGTTTCGTGGTTGTTGGGGTTAGTTTGACTGCTACAAATATGCATTGACTATAAGACAGTTCAAGTTTTAGATTTAAGAGTTATTTATTCCATTAAGAAAATGGAAATCTTCAACTACAGTTAGGACCTGAATCTTTTTGATCCCACAGCCTACCAAAATAGTGAGGAGTTTCTTCTTAATTTGGGTTATAATAGCCCAATAAATGCTAAGTACATTAATGAAGTAACGTTCAGCCCTGACTTTCTGATTTACACAAGTATAGAATTCTATGGATACTTGGCTAAATAGAATTGATTGTATTAAGTGTATGAAATACAAGAATATCCACTTCTTTGTCTAAGTCAAAGTGCAAATAGTACAAAATAAATTAGATTATCCACACTATTTTGCTTCATGATATGAGAGATGTACACATCCACTTTTTTTTTTTTTTTTTTTTTTTTTTTCACTTTTCCATGTTAACATGAAGTTTGGTGTTTTGTTAACATGAAGTATGGTGTTGCTCAGTCCCAAGCTTCTGGATTTCAGAGAACTGTGGTTGTGCACTCTGAATTTTTTGAGAAAGATGTAAAATTAAAGCAGCTCCAAGAACATCTTTAAATGAAAAATTCCATATAAGTCAGAAGAGAGGATAAACAATAAAACTGTGTTCAGTGGAGTTTCCAGAAAATATTTTGTTATTCAGAACACTATCCACAGTTATATTTTGGATTTCCTGAATGATTTTGGAGGATTACATTAAGGAAAAAAACAAACAGACAACAACAACAACAACAACAACAACAAAACCTTATTGCTATATGGAGAGGTAAATAGGTAAATTTAGGGGAAGTTAAAAAGAAAATACATATATGAAAATTTTTGTTGATCTCTAAATGGGGCTCATTCAAAACAGATGTGTTTTTTTGTTGTTGTTGTTGTTCCTCATGTTTCTGTATCACTGATCAGTTGGGCTGGGTTTATAAGCTGGGGTAGTAGAACTAAATAAAACATGCAACTATTATTTGCTTCTTAGTGAGATCACCTCCAGATCTGAAGAATTTACATCATTAGATTAACTCAACAGAAATTGGTAGTGGACTGACATATTCTCACAAACTTAGAAACACAGTGTTATATGAATAAAACAGAAATGCCTGCTTCTAAATCAAATCATTCCTTGTGTTTTCTGGATCAATGAATATTTTATAGATGATCTATTAGGTTCACTGCCCATCCAGGCCTGAAGAAAGATTATGATTTGAATATATTTTAAAGTTGAATGTTTTTTTTTTAGGCAGTAGTGGGTGATTACTACTCCACCTCCCTCTTTGTGACCATTATCACAATAACTATCCTTACTTTCTGTGTTGTGTGCTATCTCTCATATTAAACCAAGATTGTTAACTGTTTTAAATAGAAGCTATCATGTCTTCATGGAATTCTATACAGTGTTGAATATAACAGCATACTGCCATTTGATAGCAAACTGAGAGAAAAAGTGGAGTAAATCTAAAAGCTGTATTAAGTCTGTATATGTTAGCTTGAATTAAGTTTACAGTCTTCATGTGTTGCATGGTAACTTTCACATAAAAGAAGCTGAAATGTATTTATGGCTGATGAATTCAAGTTATAACAACATGGACCAGAATAGGCAAAAAGAGCTGATTCGATCACTGTCTGTCATGGTTTTCAGTGTTTGATTTCTTTATAGGAAAGGCATGTATTATACACTAATTTTTGTGTGTGTGTGTGCGTGTTTTTTATACCATCCTTGCCTTTGTTTACTACTCATTTTTACCCTTAAATACTTGCTTTTCTCCCTATACTCATATAGGAATGTATGAGGGGTGCTCCAAAAATATTGCCTCCTATTTTATGATGTTGTCCCATGATTTCAGAAGTGGATGTTGGTGGTATGACAGCAGAGGTTGAACCTTCCCACCAATATTCTGTTCCATTTTGTTGTCATGTGACTGATGGTAGCAGAGGGGCAGTCTGACAAAATGGTGTCTGAGACAGAACCATATATGAAGCAAAGGTGTATCACTGAATTCCTCCATATGAAAAAAAAAATTGCACCTTTTGACATTCATCAACATTAGCTGAACATTTATGGAGACCAAACAGTGGATATGAGTACGGCGAGGCAGTGGGTGGTGCATTTCAGCAGCGGCAACAGCGACAGAGAGTCACTTCCACTGATGCAGATTTTTATAAGCATGCCGTGCAGGCTCATGTTCACCTCTGTTTCAAACATGTAGCTAATGGTGGTATCTGTGCTGAAAAATAGTGTTTTGTAGCTAAGAATTTGCTCTATCAAGTAATGTTATTGTGCTCTTTGTATCCATTTTAGTTTTCATGGAAATGAATAGAAGGCATGATGCTTGGAGTGACTATGTTCTTTGGTGGACATTTTCATTATTACTCCAGGGCTATTATATGCTGATATTAACTTCAAGCAACTAAAGTAAATGCTGTCATGTTCTTTTAAAGGTATAGTACATGGCTCAGCGGTGGCCATGAAAAACTGCAATCCCATATATCACTGTGTGTGCTGACCGAAGTCAGTAACACCTATAGTGATAAAGATTATCCTATCGTCATTTCACTGTCACACTGATAGGAAGTTGTAACACTCAGTGTTCATTAGTTCCAACTTCAGAATTGTTTGATCCTACAAGCTCAGTTTATAACTTTGATCTGAGCTGAATTTATTCCAGCAGTTTGAGTGCAACAATGTCCAGACTCAGAGGTCCGAACTTGACAAATTTGATGTCCAGGCTCAGAGAATCTTAATTTAAAATATAGGCCCACAGTTCATAACTGGTTCTTTCTGGACATCAAGGATGGGATTCATGACACCTCATTTTATTCATCTGAAGGCTAGGTGTCTTTATAGTTCCCAGAGAGATAAAAACATTTGTACATTCTTTTCATCTTTTTTTTCTCTCTGGGTGTGCCTTTCTCTGCTGATTAGAAATTAATTTTTAAATCATTTGTACTAAACACTTAGATTTTATACATTTAAAATGAACAGAGAGTAATTCTTCTGAAAGTATGGAATGGAGTTTATTTTATGAAAGTGTTGGTAAGAAATTTCATTTTGAATGATTGGTGAGCCTGAGTATATGTGACCTATATGTGCTGTCTGATTGCCCTTGAAACATGTGCAAAGTAATAATCGGTACCTCCACTCTCATCTGTCCTCTTATTAAGACTCAGTTCCACAGGGCAGATATTTAAATTCAGAGAACTCTACCACGTACTTAAAATCAGTACATGCTTTAGACCGTTATTGAAATAAGAGCCAAGATGTTTCTCTCATCAAGTTACAAATGGTTTATATAACATCCGTCTTAATGAAACAAAAGCTTTGGGTAAGGAAATACAGCAAATCCATTACTGAACACAGTTTTCAATTAGTGCTAAGGACTGGATGCAGTCTCTATCGTTACTATCATAGCTACTTTCCTCTAAGCTCTCGTGCAGTTCATACGCTCTTTACAACTATGCAAAGCTGGTAACGTTAAAAGGAGAGGCTACTGATCATTATGTGTGTCTAATTATAGAAACCGCATTTTTTATATCTGTAATTCTTCTCCTTTGTTTCACATGGTGTATTCTGTATCACTTTAAATGCCACAGGCTTTAATGCTTTTGATATGTAGTGTACATGCTATGGAACCGAGATTATAGTTGCTTTCTTTGAAAGCACAAAAGCCTGGGCTGTCATTGTGATTAACTGGAAATCATACTGCCCAAAAGGTGAGAGAAAGGTCAAGTACTTTGGAACACACTGTCACTATCAGATATATTCTAATTTTAAAGTTCTTAACATTTAAAATTTAAAGTTTTGTTTTGTTTTTTGTTTGTTTGTTTGTTTGTTTTTTAACAGTTGCTTGGAGTAGCTCTAAATGCAGTTGTATCTACTGCCATGGCTAGGAGAAAACACTGAAATATAAGAGCCAAATTCTATCATGAAAAGGCTGAAATTATATCGCTGGAGTTCCCACAAGCATCATCACGGATTGTAGGTTTCCTGCATCCCTGTAGCTAATGGCTTCGTCAATATCAAACAATTCCATGCCACATCCAATTAATGATAAGAATTGATAAGAACTAATGATAAGAACTAATTACATGAAGCACATTCCTGAGGAACACACATCAGTGAGTGTTCTATACTACATATTTAATAATCAGATTCAAGAACTATGAATTTCTTTTTCAAAAAGGCATAAACTGACTTCTAAAAATTTTCACCTGTCCGTTCTTCCCATCTCTAAAATTCTAGATCACTCACTTCAGGCTTTTGAACCCAGGACTGTTTATTTTTACTATGTTCTTTCCCCATCATTTTGCTCCTAATCCTGTTCAAAATCAGGTGACTTGAAGACTGGAAGATCATTTTACAGAAGTAGCTACTAAATGTTTTTGTGCTAGAAATTATTTCTGAATATAACAATAAATTGGGGGCATGAATTAGAACATTAGAACATTGGTTGCATTGTGAAAAAAAAAAAAAAAAAGTGATCAAGACCTATTTCAATCCTCCTTCTTCCTTTAGGAAAGTGGGTTTTAGTGTTTAATCCCAGATTGTAACAGGTTGCACTGAATGTTTATAGCCAGCACTTTTTTCATTTCTTGAAAGCTATTTTTCTTTTCTATTTTACTACTATTATCTGTAATATTTAGTTCTCCAATGTAATTTCATGTCCTTATGTACATCCTTCCTTTAGGCACAGAACAAAATGACTTTTAGCCATTCCTTCTTAATTTCTGCAGCATGAGAAAAATTCTCAAATTGTGTGCAAATGACATAATGGTTTCCTGGCAACATGAACTTAATCACAGGAGATCCAGGAGAAGACAGAAGGCTGCAATGATGCTGCCAATCTGATCCACATTCATTAACACTCTATTTTTATATAATACTCCAGAGAGACAGGCTGACAAAAATCTCTTGAAGTTCAGTAAGGAGAAGTTCAGAGTTCTGATCCCTGGGAGGAACAAGTCCAGGCACCTGGGACCACTCAGCTGGATAACATCTTTGCCGAAAAAGGCCTCGGAATCTGATGGATACCAAGTTGAACACGAATCATTATTGTGTCCTTGCTGCAAAGAAGGCTAATGGTAATTTTGTTTGCATTGGACAAAGTATCTCCAGCAAGTCAAGAGAAGTGATCCTTCCCTTCTATTCAGCACTGGTGAGGCCACACCTGTAGTACTGTGTTCAGTTCTGGTTCCCTAGTACAAGAGAGACATGGACATACTGAAAAGTGTCCAAGGGAGTGCCACCATGATGGAGCATCTCTCCTATGAAGAGAGGCTTAGACAGCTGTGACTGTTTGGCCTGGAGAAGAAGGGGCTCAGAGGGGATCAATGTCTTTAAATACCTGAAGGGAGAGTGCAGAGGACAGAACCATGCTACATTCAGTGGTGCCTAGAGCCAGGACAATGTACACAAAAGAGTCAATGGGCACAAAACCACACAGGAGGCTCCCTGTGAACAACAGGCAGAGTTCTGCACTGTGCGGTTGATGGAACACTGGCACAGGCTTCACAGAGGCTGTGGGGTCTCCTCCTTGGAGGTCCCTAGAAGCCATGGGGATGTGGGCCTTGGCACCCTGCTCTGGGTCACCCTGCTGCAGCAGGGCTGGGAAAGGGGGACCCAGGGATTCCTTCCAACTTCAGAAATTCTGTGATATTTTCAAGAAATTGTGAAGATTTGTGTGTTGATTGTATGTACATATAATGTTAGTATGCATAACTACATTGAACATCTAAATATTTTATTCTTCCAACATGTTTAGAGGTCAATAATTTCTCTATTTTGAATTGATTGTCTTTAAATTTACAAATCCATTATCTCTTAATTTTTATATTAATCACTATATCTCATGCATATTTTGTCAATATTTAAACTAGAAATGCAGGAAAACGCAATCTAAGTAATAATATTTTGTTAAAACTTGCACATATATCATGGTTTTATGATTTTTGGTTATCAGTATTCCACATCACAACATCATGCAGTGTACTGGGAGTTAAAGAGCAAATGCTTTAGTTCCGGGTACCTGTCTGGAAGAGAAGAAGAACTACGTTCCCCAAGAGCCTTTTCGAGTACTGTTATCATTCCTGCTCAAGGGAACAGATATAAGGGCGCAGGTCATCTGACTCGGCTCTCTTCTTGTCTCGCTGTGTTCCCTGTCGGATTGGCTTGCTACTGCTGCTCCCAACTGCACGCAAGGCTTCAGTACTAGTGTAAGCCCTTTGGCTCTTGGACAATCTTTCTCTCAATTATTGTTGATTTATATTGTATTATAGTGTGTTATCTTACATTCTGATACTATATTTAGTAAATTAGTTTGTTTCTCCTCAGATCGTTGCCGCTGTTTTTAATTATTTTGGGGTCCCCAGTTTCCCTTCCTGGAGACGTGGATTTTGCAATATCCCTCCACCCCACTAGTCACAGAACCAGGCCACACCAGCCCTTTAAACTGTTGACAACATAAGAACTAAAATCACTATTATATATATTAAAATTATTAATGTTTGAGATACATCTACATATGTATATATGTACATATATATATGTGTGTGTATATATATATGTATACGTAGACATACAACAAAGTACAATGACCATGAAATCCCAAGCTACCCATACTGGAAAAGCTCCCTTGTTCAGCTCCAGAGACAGGTTCTTCATAAAACTAAGTTAATTGTCGTTTCTAGTCACTGTAGTGGCTTTCAGGCATTTGCAGTTAAACTACATTTAATGTGGACACAAAGATCTGGCTCCTCAAATAGTACCTAAGTCAGTTATCTCTCTGTCTCTGGATGCATGGAAAGGACACAAATGTTTCCGAACAGTGTTGAAAGACATTAAAAACAAACTTTTCATTGTGATTTAGCTCAAATATGAACCAAGGCTTCAGGAAATTTGCTAATACTCAGTATTACATATCATGTCCATTTACTTAAGATAAATATCGTAAAACTGAAGTTTCTCAATTATTTACAAATTGTCATTATTTTACTGTCAGACAAATTGATTCTGTTTTATACTTAGTTTGATTTTCTGCTAGACAGAAAAAGACTTGGTTATCAAAAAAAGGAAGGTGGTTCGAACAGCTCTTTAATTAATTCAATCAAAAAATACCTCAAGTGCAATGCACCCTGAAGAAACACTGCTCCAACTACGTTCAATAAAAGTTGTTTATCAAAGTAATTATTTCCTTTAGGGAATTTTTTAGAATTTTCTCTTTAGCTATATAAAGGCTCAAAAAAGCAAGACTTTACTTCTGTGACCTTGTAGAAACACCTCAGTTTGAACAATTTGTCAGCAAGGGGAAAATAAAAATACTTTATTTTTAAAAATGTTCTACTGACCATGTTAAGAAATCTTGCAGTAAATTAACCCATGCTTGAAGATCTACTGAAAATTCTCCGTCTTTCATCCACAGTACATCTTTGCAGGTATGGAATTATATTATAAAGGATACGGGATATAATAAAATGTAATATATAATGTACAGAATATAATACTTTAAATCAAATTTTTGTTTGAATCTTTTTATGTAATGTGCTTGAAGACAATAGTTGCATCCCTAAAACCTATGTTATCTATAATTATGTATTATTTTAAAAAATCATGCAAGATTCTTCTAATGAAAAGTAATTCTACTGAACATACTGAGAGTGGCAATGATGCTGACATACCTATGTTCAGTTGTTTGCTAGACTCAGAGCATTAAATCAGGAATCCACTCAACTTCCATAAACAACTTTATGTTTAGTATTAAGATTTAGTATCAAGCTGGGTACGTTGCACTGTTTTTGAATTGTTGATTTCTTTTAATTTCTCACTTAAATCAATGTAAATCAGAAAGGGAAGAGCTTCCTCCTTTAAAAAAAAATAAATAGTCTTGAACACTTATGTTTATACACAAGAAAAATATTGAATATAACAGAAATCCATCCAGAGACAGTTATATAGGAATACATATATGCATACATACAGACACTTATACATGTAGACAAACAAACATGCTCCAGTTTTTGGGTAACCATAGAAGAGCTGAGAAATCAGAACCCTTTTTTGGGTTACAATGTACTTGCATTGCTTTCATTTGACTGGGAAAATTAGCTTCTATCTTATTCAGAATACTTCTGTGCAAACTGCTCTCAAAGTTATGTCATGCAACATACTGTGTATTAAAAAGTAAGACTAAATTCAAGCCAGTATGTTTATGTACTGCCTTTACAGCAACAGTGAAAGTTCAAATGTTTCTGTAAATGCTGAATTATTAGTATGCAAATGTTTCAATAAGACTAGAAGCATTTTTTTTCCCCTGCTTTCCTACATTCATTGTGTTTCAGAGGAGACTGTACAAGGAAAAAGTAAAAAATAAATCATACTTAAAAACTGAATACTTTTCATTTTCCACCAAGAATTTTTCAGACTCTGCTTTTCACATTCATACAGACATACACTTCTGGATCTCTAGTCCTACTTCTCCCTGATGCATATACGGAACAATGCAAGAACAAACAACAGCTGGAACCACAGCTTCTCCAGCTTGCAGTGAAATGTTCGGTATAATTGGATTGGAGAGATAGCTTTTTTTTTTTTTTTTTTTTTTTTCTCCTCCTTCTCCCCCTCAGGCAAACAGTAATTCCTGCATGTTACCTGGAGGTTATATTTTTAACTTAAAGTGAAGAATGATGACTATACTCTTAGCAGATAAAATGGCTTCTGCCTTCCATGTTAAGTTGCAGACACTGAAACTTGTAAGTTTTTCTGAGAAGTAACTTTTTTTATCTACAAGTGACTTCCATTTCACTGTTATACATCAGTACCAAAATCTCTAGTACTTTTCAGAATATAGAGGAATATATTTGTGATTGTGATTTTTTTTTTTTGGTTGGGGGAAGCAAATTATTACTGTTGATATATACTATTTTCATGAGCATGTCTTGAGTAAATAACTAGACATTTTCTAGAATGTACTTTTATCTGTTTGGATTTTTCAAATATTTCTTCATTTGTCCTAACTTGTAATGTATACACACTTACCTTCATGTTTTGTAGCTTAACTTACATCCCAGACTTTCTCAGCCATTTACATGTACTAATTTTGATTCTTTTCTTATTTATTAATTGAAATACTTGCTGATTAATATTTAGTTTTTTGTTACACACACCCATTTTATTCTATCCATGAATCAATGAAAATGTGGTGGGTTGACCTTGGTTGGATGCCAGGCAACCAACCAGCTGCCCTCCAATCTCTCTCCTTGACAGGACAGGACAGGGAAGAAATATGATGGAAAAGCTTATGTGTTGACATCAATACAGTTTAGTAAGAAAAGCCAAAGCCATGTGCAGTAGCAAAGCAAAAACTAATTTCCTAGTACTTGTCCAGTCACTTCCTGGGATGCAGGAAGTGCATATAGCTGACAACAAACTCCTTTTCCTCAGCTTTTATTGCTGAGCACACTGTACAGAGTATCCCCTTGGTTTGAGTAAGCTGTCCTGGCTATTTTCTCCTCCCAAATTATTTCCTATGCTACTGGTAAGAAAGCCTTGATGCTGTGCAAGCACTGTAATTGTGTTGTCAACACTGACCCACAAAAGCAAAGCATAAGACAGTATGGTTTGCTATGAGGAAACTTAACTGCATCTCAGCCAGATCTAGTTGTCCTGCTTCCCAAGATCTAGGTTATGAGAAGGGAAGACATAGTGGGTTTTATTAATCATGGTACTGCTGAGTTATCTGATTAACTTACTTGAACTTTTTATTTTTCCTTTTTTCATTTCCTTCCAGACTTGTTTTCTTATGAACAGTCTTTAAATGATCCTTGATTCAGCACTGACTTACTTCTGCCATTACACAGTAGTCTCTCGGATGACTGATTCATCACTCATTAATCTCCTCAACATATATGGTTTCTTATGTTATTTGCCTCCCTACTTTCCTATATCAAAACAATTACAGTGTCTTAAACTTCAATTACAACTTACTTATTCATTCCAAGCAAAGCTTGTTTATTATGCATCTCCAATCCTGCTTCTGGAAAAATCCATGGGAACTCAATTTCTGGTATTTGTGGCTTCAAGATATAACATTAATTAACTTCAAGCCTGCTTTTTTGAAATATGCTTATCTACTATAATATTTATTTGTGTCATGAACTAAAACTAAACAAACACAATGGGAGTTTATAGGGAAAAAAATATTCTTGGACTATGCCCCAAAGTTCAAGTTTTCATACTGCATAAAAAAAAGACAAGAAAAAAGATAAACCTATAGAACTTTAATTTGCGATTTGAGAATTCATTTTTTTTATTATCACACTTGATATTATCTTCTCTTTGACCACCTATTTAATATTTTGTCTTCTGCTTCTGAGAAAAATAAAAATAAATAGTACTGTTTTCTTCATTTTAAATTAGTATTTTTAATTTTTTTTTTTTTTTTTTTAGAACTTCATATACCTATGGTTTACTATAAGTCTTTAAATTTATCTGGAAAAATAAGTCATGGAAAAATTAATCTCAGCATGAAGTTGAGTCTATCTTTCTCCTCTATCTCTTTCTGCTGAAATCCTCTCTAGCTACTTTCTCCTAGTCTGTAGTTGTGCCTAGCTTTTCTTCATTCCAGGTACAGTGTGGTTTTTCCCCTTGTTGAACTTCATACTGTTGCTGATTTCTCTGTGTTTCAGTCTGGCTAGATATCTGCAGTGGTACTCATTCCTCCAGAGAGTAAACAGCACCTCCCAGCTTAGTACCATTAGCAAATCTGAGGATACATTCACATCCTGTTTCTGAATGGAGATAAGATCTGGCATGAAGGATTTTGATGGTTGGACTTGATTATTTTACAGGTCTTTTCCAGTCAAGACAATTCTGCAATCTATTAAAAAGGGGAAAAAAAAAAAAAAAAAAAACACCACACACACAAAATCAAAATTTTCTACTTGGAGAACCAGTTGTTAAAAGAAATGCACGCTCATATTTAAGTCAGAATGAAGCAGGCACAGTTGTGCAAAACTGTTGCAATTCCTTTTGTTTGCTACTGTAGTTCTGAATCTGAAACCTCAGAGAGCTTTACACCCAACAAGTTAGGGACAACTAGGGCAAAACTCAGATTGGATGGTGCAAGTTTCCAGATCAGGATCAATAAAATGATGCATGACTCCGTGCCAATTACCATGCTTTAACATTTCCTTAAAAGTCCCTTTGGGACCTTCTTTTTTCCTGTAGTTTTAATTATTACATCTTCTTTTACACACGCACTTCTGGTGTAGTGTCTGTCTCCAAGAAATCTTCTGGAATTAAAGTCCTTTCACTTCAAGACTTGCCATACTGCCATTGACAGTTAAGATACAACTGCAATTTGCAACACGCATTGAGGCCTTTATTTTTTATTTATTTTCTATTTTTTCCCCTTTGATAGATATTAATAAAGAAAAAAAGTTTGTGGGTAATCATTCTCAGACAGCTTGCCTATCACCATAGTTTATAATGGATTTTCTGTGTTACAGCATTCATGTCCTCTTTTTGTATGAGATGCTGAAATGCATGACTCACCTGATCAGTTTATTCTGCTCTCTTGAATAAAAGCAGAATAGCTCCTCTGAGGTCTTCAAAGCACATTTTTCAAAACACTTCTGAAAATTGAAAGGCTTTCAGTTTTTCAGATGTAAAGACTATCAGTTAGGAAACTCTCTCTTAGAGGAATAGCTTTTGATTTAAACAAAGCACAAGACCATCATGGACATCAGGAATCATAACAGCAGGGTGAATATCAACCATAAATTCTGTTCTTCCAGAGTTGCAGATTTTCTGCTACAGTTTCACTAGCAAACAATGGGGTTAAGAAATTAAGTTTACAAAAATGACACATACCTTTTGAATATTGTCTTTTCACTAGAGTTGTGTAGCGTTTTTTGTTTGTTTTGTTTTGTTTTGTAGGAGGGCTATGAGTTTGCAGGCTACTGAAAATGTGCTATTTTAAGTGTAGCTATGCAATTCCATATCAGCAAATGTAGCATTTAACTGTGTAGTTTCACCTGCCTTGTCTTTACATTCAAAGACAGTTTTAAGTATACATTGATTTTACAGGGGCAAGTTGCTTTTTCAATCCAAGTTACTTGATAGGACTGCACTGATTGCTGAGTGCATATCCCTGGAAAGTACCTGTGCTACTTTGTTTAAAATAAGAACAGTTTATCAGTATGTGATTTCTTTCCATATGCAAGTATAATAAAAAACATTTTTTTCTAATAGTCTTTATTTTTAAATATTAGGTTGAATTTGTTTATTTAGATATATTTTGTAACATTTTCTAATTGAAGTAATATATGCTGATTTTTTCACTTAAGTGTTGAAAATTCATACAACTGAAACTGAGAATGTTTTTGGCCTAAAAGCTATCTCCTTAAGAATGGAAAGTCCAATTTTCAAGATCCTGTCAAATTGACCTACTAATAATTTTTGAAGATGAAGAAGTGCTGAAACGGGATAGTAAATAACATTCACTTCAGTACAACACTAGTAAGGATAGCATACCATATTAAAAACCTTAAGATGAGAATATCCCATGGGCAGAACAATGTTTTCGAAATGGGGATGTTTTATCCTAATGTAGATATGGACAAAGTCTGGGTAGGAACATGGCTTATTCTGTTGATAAGAAGATAAAAAACAATGACATACACAAAGAACTCGAAACAGAACACTACAGCAGTTCCAAGGGACACTTGTAATGGTATTTAAAGTGTCTAAAATCACAGAAAAGGAGGAGTTTCACCTCTAAATCACTTTAAATTATTTTATTGGCAAGACTGAATATTCACATTTTAGATTTTGTCTGTGACCTTTAAAAATTAGTTTTAACATTATTATTTTGAATATTTTGTAAAAGTAGAATGACAGATCTGCTTTGCAATCTCTGCATACTTCTCTTTCAACTATCATGTAAAAACTAATCACTGCCAAAAAGCATTACTATTTAATAATGCATTAAAAGTCTACATCAGCATGAATTAATTTCTTCTTGTAATTTTTTTTTTAACTTTTTGTGGTCCTTCATAGTCATGATCAATGTGCATTTGACTTAATTATCAAAATATTGCTACAATGGCATAATTTTTTAACCCCAATTCTGCTGACTTTTTTTTTTGGACGAGTCTTTCACATCATGAGAATCATATTCCATATACTTGCTGTATTTACTCATATCAAATACAACATTTTTAAATCCATAGAATAAATGTGTCATATAGTTCTAGATTTTTTTTTAATAACTCCTGCAAAAAGTTTTGTAAAACATAAAAATATATATTTAATTATTTATAACCTCTGGTTTTCTGCTGCAGTTTCTTTTTAAAACAAAAGTTTTCATTTTTTTTAATTCAGGCTGTACAACTTTTGTAAGCCTTTTTAATTAATATTATTTAAAACGAAGTTTCTGATGAAGATATCTTTACTCTAAAACCTCATTCTCTGATATGCGCTACAGATATGTCTGTTTCTATACTTTCAGAAATGTGTCATTAAAATGAACTATGCTGTGCCTGATACAGAATATTCATCACTAAAAGGTTCCTTGTCATCCATATTGATACTTTCACTATTAGTCTTTGTCGGAGGCTCATTCTAGGTAATGTGACAGGAACTCATGTTAGGAAGAAGCACATTTTTTAAAATGATGTGGCAAGGATATTTAAGTTGTAACAGAGTTCAAAACATTGATATAATTTTAACATGCTCTACAACTTTACTTACAACAGACAACCTCTGGCTTCTGCTGGTTTGATAGTTATTTGATATTCCTCAGCCAAAGTGAAGTTAATGTGAAGTTTGACTCTGCTGACTCCTCAGCTATGGTATTTCATCAATTAATAGGGTTATCTATCACATATGCATCATCACTCAAAGGTGTACAGTGTGTCCTACTTTAAAGAGCACATCAATTTTTAAGTCACGAAAAATGTCTGATGGCACTAGTCACAGACAGGGAAGAAATACTAAAATTGCCTTATCCTCATTTGTGATGATGATGAACATGCTTTAGAGACAGATATTCACCATGGCAGGAGTCTCCTTGGTTCCTCAACTGCTTGAAGGGTTACTCCATTCCATTTTGACAAGCTCTTTTTGAAGTCTGTGTATCCAATGGTACGGCCAGAACATATCCAGAACTTTTAAGCCCCATATTAAATACTCAGCTCAGTTCACTGTGTTGAGATCTGCCTACAGCTGCCTACTCAGCAGGAATTCTGTCAGTGCTGTCTTTATTAATGGCTTCAAGAACTGTGCGGAGATAAATACAGAGCAAGGGCATGACCTACCTTTTTTCAAGCTGTTCTGCCACACTTTTTATGTATGTCATTGTCAAATGGGAGAAAAATATTTCCAGTTCTTTCCTTGCTATAAAGCAGGCAGACAGCACCTGCAGTTTTCTGAAACCCTCTGTATTACATCATTCTGTTTTATCAATGTACACCACTTAAATGCCATGCATTCTGGGGTGCAGAATCATCATTAGTGATATTACTTCACTGATGATAGAAAAGTATGAATGATATTTTTCAAAGTCTAAATCAGTCTAAATTAGGAGTGGAGTTTGTGAGGTGAAGAGAAACTATGATGAGAGTAATGCAAACATGAGGCCCTAGCTATAGATATATCCCTTTCTTCAGGGTTTGGATTACTTAAAAAAATAAGCATCCAAACAAATAATCTCAAGACAGTTATCACTGTCATACCTAATGAGATCAAGACACATTTAACATTGCTCTCACTTCAACCAACCGAGAAGAGAGATTTGCCTTAGCTTTCTACCAGTTTTTCATATCTTTTAGGCACCTTAATGATGAAGCAGACATTGATACAGTGCATGCTGGAAATACATTCCTATTCTGCCTCAAGGACAGTCAATCAACTTTTAAAAGAAAATATCCTCAGTAAATCCCACCTCGTAAAACTTACCTAATCAATGCTTCTGACTTAAAAATCAAAACCAGCTTTATATTCATGATAGTCATCATATAACAAATGACTGACCAAAGAATTAATGGTTAAGGAGAGATGAACACAAATTCTGAATAATTTTAAATTAAGAATTGGAAGTTTTGATTAGATAGAAACAGTGAAGGATTGTTTTAAAAAGTAAGCCATACACTTAAACCCTGAAGTGGACTGTGTAAAAAAGGGTCGAATCTTCAGAAAGTAAAGCTAATTGAATTTTAATATTTCAAAAAATAATGTGTCTTTGGAACAATTAGCATAACTAAGATAGGAAAAAAATATAAATGGATTTAATAGTTTCTCATCAAGTAGAAATCTTTAAAAAAAACATACATTTTGTTTCAAAATGAAGTTATATTCTTCACATGAGAACTGCTACATAACATCGAATGACAGAATTGCAGGGTTTGGAAGGGACCTCAAGAAACTGATTCCAACGCCCCTGCTAAAGCAAGTTTCCTACAGCAGGTCGCACAGGTAGGAGTCCAGATGGGTCTTGAGTATCTCCATAGAAGGAGTCTACACACCCTCTCTGGGCAACCTGTTTCAGTACTGCAGCACCCTTGCCATAAAGAAGTTCTTTTGCATGTTAGTACAGAACTTCCTATGTTCCAGTTTCAGGCTATTACATTTTGTCCTACCACTACAGACCACCAAGAAGAACCTGGATCCAAACATATGCCTCCCTCTTCTCTTTAGATATTTATAAACATTAATCAGATCCCCACTTAATCTTCTTTTCCCCAGACTGAACATACACAGGTTACTCAAACCTTCCTCATAAGGGAGATGCTCCTGGCCCCAGTGATCTTTGTGGCCCTCAGCTGGACTTGTTCCAGGAGATCCCTGACTTTTTTGAACTAAGAAGCCCAGAACTGGACACAGTACTCTGGATGTGGCCTCAGCAAGGCAGAGTAGAGGGGGAGGATCACTTCCCTCACCCTGCTGGCTATGCTCTTTTTAATGCACCCCAGGATACCATTGGCCTTCTTGGCCACAAGGGCACACTATTGGCTCATGGCCAACCTGCTGTCCACCCGAACACCCAGGTCCTTTTCCACAGAGCTCTTCTGCAGCAGGTCACTTCCTAACCTATACTGATGCATGCAGCTGCTCTGTCTGATGTGCAAGACTCTACACTTGCTCTTTTTAAACTTCATCAGGTTCCTCCCTGCCCAGCTCTCCAGTCTGTCCAGGTCCTGTTGAATGGTAGCATAGCCTTCCGCTGCGTCAGCTAGTCCATTCCTTCAAGCTTTGTATCATTAGCAAACTTGCTGAGGGTGGACTATCCCTATCCCTTCAATAGGTAGAATGGAATGGAATGGAATGGAACGGAACGGAATGGAAATGGAAATGGAAATGGAAATGGAAATGGAAATGGAAATGAATAGAATAGAATAGAATAGAATAGAACAGAACAGAACAGAACAGAACAGAACAGAACAGAACAATTGAAAGAGACCTTCAAATATAATTCAGTCCAACTGCCTGACATCTTCAAGGTTAGCAAAAGATTAAAGCATATTAATAAGAGCATTGTTCAAAAGTATTTTGAACACTCACAGGCATGAGGCACAAACCATATCACTAGAAAGCCTGTTCCAGAGTTTGTTCATTCTTGATGTTAAAAAAAAAAATTCCCTATACCTAATCCCTATACCTCCCCTGGAGCAACTTTATGCCATTCCTCCATTTCCTGTCATTGGCTATCAGAGAGAAGAGACCAGTACTTCCCTCTCTGCTTCCCCTCCTCAGAAAGTTGCAGAGAGCAATGAGGTCACCTCAGCCTCCTCCAGACTAGAAAATCTAAGTTTTCTCAGCCTCCCTTCAGGAGACATGCCTTCCAGAACTTTATCATTTTTATTGCCCTCCTCTGGATGCTTTTTTTAAATCACATTTTCACATTGTTCAGCCCAGAACTGCACACAAAATTAAAGGTCAGGTTACACAAAAGCTAAATAAAGTGGAAGAATCACCTCTTTTGACCAGCTGACTGTGCTGTGATTAATCCATCCCAAAATACAATTTCCCCTCTTGGCTGTCAGTTCTTTATGCACACTGGGGTGAATCTCCCATTTCTCCATGGAATTTTGAACTGATACAGCTGTTCACTTACAATTCCAGTGACCACAGATGGTCACCTCTTCCCCAGTCATGGCCCTCCAACTCTGAGATCCAGGCAGATCAAGGTCTTTCAATACTGTTTAAAGCTGAGCCAACAAAAAAAAGGCATTAAATACCTCCACTTTTTCCTCCTTAGTTGTAAGGTGACTGTCTGCTCCAAGTATCAGTCCAGTATTTTCCTTTGATGTTCTCTTGCTGTTGAGATATTTGAAGATTTCTGTGTCATCTGACATGATAGTAACCAGTGTCAACTGAAGATGGGGTTTGCCTTTTCTCACTTTTTCTCTACCAATGCAAACTGCAACTCTGCAAATGGAAACTGCAGCTCTGTACTCTCTTTATGTGAAGCCAGACCTTGCTTCAAGAGGACATACCTTTTCTTTTTTTTCAGCCTAGTTCCAGGTAAAGTTCTCTGTTCAGACATGCTGGCCTTCTGCCTCACTTTGACTTGCAGCACAGTGGGATTGCCTGTCCCTGGACTTTTAAAAGGTGGTTTTTGAAAAGACATCAGCTTTCATGGACCTCTAAAATCTCTAGAACAGATTCCCAGGGGACACTGCTAACTAGGTCCCTGGGAGGCTTCAAGTTTCTTCTCTTGAAGTCCAGGGTGGAAACTCTGAAGAACTTCTTTCTCCTTACACCAAAAATTTTGAACTCAACAGATTCATGATCACTGTGGCCAAGAGAGTCGCCTATAATCACTTCTTCAATAAGGCCTTCTATGTTCTCAAATGACAGGTCCAGGAGGTTCCTTTCCCAGTTGGCTCACTCAGTACTTTTGACAGGAAGTTGTCTTCAAATGAAAGAGGAATTTCCCATACATATAGTGTTCTCTCTTATCCTGTAATTACTAACTTTAGACCATATGAATAACTTAAAATAGTCTTTCCGGCACAACAGTAGGAGATTAAATGTTTAGTGCTCTTAGCAGTAGCCATATACTTTTGTATATTTTTCTGCACTGTTTTTAAACAGAGATCTATGTGAGAACTGAAAAAGTAGGTCTAAATAACAAAAGAATAATTTTCTCATACACAAATGTCACAAATGATTATATAACCTAGATTTAAGTACCATAAAATTTAATGAGATTACTTCAAATCCTACTTCACCACATACAGATTCTGTGTTCTGTCTACTTTGATGACAGATTTGCAGTCTTGGTCCCCTAAAGATGAAATAAGATTCCTATATGGAGATATCCAAAATAAAGGTTCTGTGAAAGTGGCACATGAACATTTTCACAAATGATTCTACTTCATAAACTTATCTCAGTCTTACTCCCTATTTGTTATAATTTCTACTGCAATATATGTATATAGTGGCAAAAGGAGTTCAAGTTTTGGTGAGTAAAACAAAAGAAAAAAGTGGAGAAGCCCTACAGCATTGTTGTTGTTGTTGTTTTTATTAAATTTGAGATAAGTAGGTTGTGTTTTTTTTTAAGAAAGCTTCCATGGGGACTTTCAGACAGTGTCCAGAAAGGTGCTGTAGCATTTCAATTAACAAGAGAACAATTTTAAAAGATGTGTGCAAATATTAAATGATAAAATAACATCAATCTGAAGTGACCTCAAGATAATTACAGAACAAGCAAGTGCAACAAGAAAGGAAGGATTGAATACCAGACAGAAAGTGGTGGAATATATTTTAGAAAGCTCTGACATAAATAACAACTTTCCGGATCAAATTAACTAGAAAAATCAATACATAATACTAGATCAAGATAATTAAGAATATGTTACAGACTTCTACAACATATCCTTTATGACAGTGGATCAGTGTGCCAGACAATGAAGGCTACTTGAACTGTCAGGAAAATAATTTTGTCCAATGCCTGATACATATATATATTCCGAAAAGTAAAGGGAAATCTTATAAGTAATTTCCCCTTAAGGGAAAAATCAAGAACTCTACAATGATAGATGTACCCAAGACATAAATAGAGTGAACAAACTTTGCTAGTGATATGCTAGAAATGTAAATGAGAAGCTATCATAAAATAAAGAAGAATTTGGAGGTTTTAATTAAAAGACATTTAGAAACTATTCTGAGAATAATCATTGAGAAGTGATAAATTGTCAAATACATGAGAATACATATGGAGAGTAATATAGTGACGACTCAAGCTAAATAATAAAAGTAATCATCTATAATTGTGTAGGAAAACTTTTGAGCAAAGTGAGGACTGTGGAAAATTTGTCAGTATTCATCACAATACCTTTTCCAGTGTTTCAGGGAAATCTGCCCTGAGCTATTTTCTTGTGCAAAATTCTTTAGCTACAGTGGTGATTTCTCTTCCTGAACATAGCCTGAACTAGGTGTGCCAAAAGACACTGCTTCTCTTTATTACTACTCTTTATTACCCCTGCCAGTTACCTACTAGTACTGCCTGCACCTAATTGTATGGTGTCTGCTTTCTCTTTTGCTTTCACAGAAGTTCTACTTAACGACATATACGTACATACATACATATATCAACTACTGTTGCTTTTGCAAAGTCTTTTTTTCTCCATCTCCCACAAACAATAATGATTTTGTAACTGCTTATCATCCAGGACTGACTGTGGATATAGGGAAGACAAGTAGTTGCCAAGATCTGTATGCTGCCAAGGGTGAAAAAATATCTACAGCGCTGCCCAGTTTGCTCTACAGGGCTTCAAATGCAAATCCTGAGGAAAAGGTCAGAGGCTATGAATAATAGCCTGTGCTACTAAAGGAGTGCTCTAACTTTTTGCAAGGCATCAGTAGCAGTAACAAGTCTAGCACTCCTCTAATATTTGGTTTTATAACTCCAATGTACATTTTGCATCCTAATGTGAATCCAAAGGATCTGCAAACAAATAAGCCTTGAAAACAAACCTTATATTTCATCCAGACTTCACCTAAGGTATGAGATCATTGGCATTTGAGAAACCTGCTTTTATTAATGTAGATGTAAAAAGGGCATTCATGTCATTTAAGTAGATTTGAAGTCCACACTGTAGGCTTGTTTCTTTCATCCTGCTACACTTCGAGAAAGCTGGAAAATATATCACATCTCTAAGGCATCCACATGAATAGTAATAAAAACTAAGACAAATCTAATGTTTTTTGCTTGTCATTATCTGTAGTAAATACTTTTCTCTATACTCTTTCATATTTCTCCAACAGTGCTCACAAAATTTTAATTCAATATTCTCAATATTTTATCCTACGGTATACAATTCTGCAAGATTTCAGCACTTTTTTTTTTTTTTTTTCAAACAATCTTCTGCAGGATTACATCCCTTTTTACAGAAAGCTTATGGCAACACATCTTTCCATTCTTAGTCCCACTTTTGAAAAGAGGAAAAAAATAAATCAAAGATTTTTATAAAGACAATGAATATTATCATTACAAAGAGATATGAAAGATGGTTGCTGGTGAGTTATAGTGATACTATTTCCTGAGACAAAGGCAGTATTGCCATTGATATGAACCATCACTCAGTCAAATTTTAGAGGGAATTAATGTGTGGGGCTTTGCTGGCATAAATCTCCACAATCACGTAATGCATTAAGCATGAATTACTAAGGACATTCCAGATGTAAAGTGAGCAAGTGCCTTTTGACAGAGTTGAAATGTCTTACAAATTTTGCAAGTATAAAAGACTGGAAATTCAAAAAGCACACAACCTGATCTATGCTTTCAAAGTCTTTAGGGTAATTAGACAATTAGTGACTTCTGATGCACAAGTAATTATTTTTAGTTACAGTACTTGATTCCAAAGTATTGAATTCTCACAGAATTTTATACCTGCAAGTCTGAGTGCCCAAGAACACAAGTGATACTTCCTCAAATTTGTCCATAATCTGTCTTCCCAACAATTGTACTCACAGAATCACTAACTTGTTTTGAAATTACAAAGGGTCATTTAAACATGAAATATTTTATTCCCAGGTACATGCTTTAATACATTCCATAATTACTCTCTTGAAGATACGGTCTGCAGGTTTGTTGTTAAAATAGTAACCAAGTTCTTCAAGGATAGCAAGCCTAATCATTTAGGATTAATTGAGATGGTTAGTATATTGCTTTATTCTTAGGTATGGAAACAAATCTATTTTCTCCTAACAGCCAATAGATAAAAGCAGATGAAGGGTGATTCATCTCACCTATCTTGAACACCAGTTTTGGAATGAGATGAGCTATCTTCTGGAAATGCTTTTTATTCTCCCCTGAGCACCGGACTGGGGGAACACTAATGACTACTTGTCCTGACTTGGACATCTAATATTGAAACTCCTGAATCTAAGCAGTTGAAACCTATTTTGTGCTATACATGCAGCGTACATAGCCTCTTTCTAAAAATAATTCCTCATAATCCAGTCCATAAGGGATTCTGTTGAATGATCTGCTCTGAAGAGCCTGAAGACCCATAGCAGTCATCCCACATTTCTTTATAACTGATGTTTTTTTCCTCAGGGACTTTTTTCACTTTGACAGTATCTCATAAAGGCTTTAAAACCTGATTTAATTGGATCCAAAGACTTGTAATATTGAATGAAAATAAAAATTATGCTTTTTTTACTATTTTCTTCATTTTTGCTAGCCTCCAGTAATGGGGACTCCACTAATCATCCTTTTAAAGCCTGAAAAAACTCTTCAGACTTCTTTATGAGCCATGAAGAAGCATAAACCAATACAATATTCTTTCTTCCCCGAAGATAATTTTTAATATGTGGCTATAGGAAGCTTTTCTGACTGAACCATCTCAAAATTGAAATAATTTATCTTTACAGCTATCAAGTCTCATGGCTTCATGGCTTCAAAGAGGAAAAAGCAGTAAATGCTGTGCTTTTACCTGAGGTGATATGATACATCACCTGGTGAAGCACTTGAAGCTAAGCTCAAAGCAAAGGTACTGTGCTTTATCCTCACTGTCTTTTTAGCCTAGAAAGACTAATATGTATTAGATGGACTGAGATAAAACCAGCTTAAAAATAAACAGCCTTCCAAGCGCCAAAATCACATTGTCACAGGGCAGCTTTAGGGGTTGTAAGCTTTGTGGTGGAAGAAGGGTGGTGGAACATCAGAGGCATCCACCCTGAGGATATGAAGCAAAATTCTTTAGGAAGGCAGTGAGAATCCATGGTGAAAGCAGATCATTTTGTTCCATGGTAAGTTGGATTCTGTGAAAATTATTTGCCAAAATCAGAAGCGTCTGCACTGGGGCTATTGATGCAGTTTTTCATTATTTTAGAATCGTGCTAAATTTAATTCTATCCATCTGTGCTTCCAGGAGGAAAGTTCAGCAGTCAGGTATTGTAATTGTTAAACTCTCCTTGAAGGACATAATTGTGAATTCTTGGCTCAGTCATTTCTTCAAGGATGAACAAACGCAGAGATCTAAAGCACAGAGTTTTATAGAACAGATCCCAGACTGTTATAAGTGCACTAAAATGTGTAAAATAATTCATAATCTGGGACAATAGAGTCTTCCTATGTAATAGGAGAAATGCAGTCTTCCTAGTCTGACATACTGTTCCCATTAAATGATGCTTATTCACTCATGCTCAGGTAAATTACATCAAAGCAAAATTTGCTGCTAGGGATTTGGTGAATTCAGCAAACTAATACTATACACAAATAAAGAAGGTCATCAGCTGTTGAGAAGTTATCAATAAGCAGAATTTTTTGCAGATCTCAGCCATGAAATCACACAGCTGCAACTGGCCATAACTCTGAATAGTATTAGAAGAAAAGAAATACCAAATACACAGAAGGGAATTGGAAAGATTCAGCCAACAAAGTCATTGAATAGTGTGCATGACTAAACCCCCACTAAATAAGGTAAGTCACATCTTCTGAAACAGAAAATCTAATCTCATTAAGCAAGTATAAAACTGTCCCAAATGATGGAAAACTACTTTGTACTCCACCTAATAACACAACTGGAACCCACTTTGAAGGAAAATTGAGGCAAAAGCTTCTGTACAAATCAATTAGACTGCAAACAAACAAAGCATTAAAGTAAAATTGCCCAAAAGAAGACAACAATAAGAATCTGTAATACCCTGAGCAGAACACAAGAAGGCACTTAAAGAGGCAATCAGAACTAATGGTGACATTAACTCGATAAAGGAACATACAAGGAAAGAATCCCTGAAGCAATCTATACCCAGTGAGTATGGCATCAGGAAGCTGTATTTGAAAAAATTAACACCCCATTACTGTGGAATGAGGACAATGAGAAGAAGCTTTATAAAAGCAAGACATGAAATTTGACTGTTGAACTGCAATGTGCACCCACACGATAAAAGTTCAGAGGAGACACAAAGCTGAGAACAAATTGAGATCACTCTTGGCGTTGTCAGTTAACGCAGAAGTAAAGCTGAGGAAAAAAGTAACTACTCAAATTTGTTCTCTGATTTTTTTGGTGTTTATAACTTTTATTTTTGTCTGTGTTTAAACATTTAAATAATTATATATATTCATATATTTATGCATATTTATATTTTTCCTATATATACATCTGATCTTCAGACAACTGCAGTTCTTTGAACACTCATTTCTATCATCACTTCCAAGTGACCAGTGAACGTTCATGTTTTTGAAGTGGTAAAAGTGGTGAAGGCAGGCACTGTATTTAAAAAAAAATGCAGTAGATTTTGGAGCTAATCTATTTTGGCAACTATCTTATTTGTGTTAGGAGTACATGGTAATAATTAAGTTAGCTTCGTTACTGAGGTACTTTTTTTCTTCTTGAGTATCTCACATGCTCTGACGACTATGTTTTGATGCTTATTCCTTTAAAGTACATATAAATCCATGCAGTCTTGTTCATTAACCGAAGACAGTTGGAGACTGGAAGCCAGAATACTAAAAATGCATCAATAGATATCTGCTTTCCAAATCTTTTATCCATACCAAGAAATATAGAATGCCTTTGAACAACTACTGTTTGCAGTGAAGGTTCTGTCTGTCCCAGCATGTTCAGTTACTGTCTATTCTCTAAATGACAGGAATTCCTAGGTTTACTCGTACTAACTAAAAAAGCATGACAGAATGGGCAACAACACAGCTTCTTAACACTATGTTCGGTTTGAGCTAAAAACAAATACCTTCATAAGAAAATATAGATTAGTAAGGCACTGATTTTAATGCCTCAGAATGTTGTCATTTGGTTAGAATTTTAGATTTTATTGTATTAATAGTTCTCTTCACTATAGAACAAAAGATAAATGTCCACATGAACATGATTGCTTTCAGAAACACTAAGTACATCAAAATCATGCTCTAAAAGGGTACCCGACTGTTTGTTTCTCACTCATTCTGTGAAGTTTCATAGACATTCTAACACCTCTAGCATTTTTAAGGCTTGATAGGAGAGAAATGTTTTCCATGCAGGTCTATTCTCTAGAGCACTTCTATAAAATAACTGTTCTTTCAGTGTTCATTTCTGTCACCACAGACATGTGATTGATATGATGCTGTAAAGCTTATAAATAAAGTCCTTCAAATCAGGGAAATGCCATCTGTTGTTAGATCAGCATCAAGTTTAAATACTGATACTTCAGTGGAGTTTTGTATTTCTCGTCTTTTTTTTACATAAATTCAGGATTTGTCTTTTGAATTTACTAACATATCCAGCATAAAGATCAATGTTCTTCAGTTAAGGTGAAGTTCTTCAGTTAAGGTGGAAAGAAAAGTTAGTCAGACAACACCTTATTACATATTAGTACATTGTATCAGAGAGGATTTTATTTGATAAACCAGTCACCTGGCTTCGTCACACCTTCAGATTTAGTCATTCATATTGTGCAAAATAAATAACTTGTATTTTTTCGGACTGTAACATTCCTCACTCTAGTTTGATGCTGGTTATGCTTACTGGGAGATAGGGATGGGGAAAATTTGTGTCTTGCAGTTCTGGCACATATCTCTCTTGAAGTGAATTAAAAGACACTGAAACACAGAACAGTAAGTCATAAAGAATAAAATCTGTAAAAATCTTACTCTCTGTTGCCCCTTCTTAAAGTTAGCAGCTGATAGTTTGAATTACTATGCCTACCACATTCACTTTATTGTAATAAATCTCTACTCAGTCTTTCTGTGCACATGTACATTTCATTCCCCAGTTTACATTTCTAATGCTACACGCTCTCCGCTTTTTTTGATCTAATGATGACAGAGTGAATGAGGAATTGTAAAGGAACTGTGAAACCAATTTTACAATTGCAAACAAAAATTGAGTCTATCTGTAGGTCATTTTAAATTTCATTTGTGAATTTTTTCTCTACTCTTAAATGGTATTTAAGTTCAGCCTTCTGACCTATAAACCATCCAAACCTTTGATCTCATCTTCTTTTTCACACACTCTTTTTCAAGTGCCTCTTTGCCATAACCATCCTAATCTTCTGTTCTTGATTCTGAACTCTCTGAGATCCATGGAATCTTTTTTCTGAGCCCTTTAATACAGTAATTATGGATATATTCTAATGGCTTAGAGTACCCACTCTGTTAACACTGCATATATTTGCCTTTCAGCAGAGCAGCAGGTCTTTTTTATACTATGAATTTGAGTTCTAGTCTTAATAAACGGCTCACATAAATGACAACAGTTTAAAGAAGACTTCACTGAAGCCTGCTTAACTGACAGCATGCTGATATAAGAGACCGTATATAATCTTCAGCACTGGTTTTCATTGCTATTAGGAGACAACATTTTTATACAGTAAGTGGACTTTTTTTTCTCCTAAGCATCAAAAGATTTTTGCCCATTTAAAAACAGTTTTCCACACTTGCTATTTGCATTCTCTCTCAGGTTTCTGTGGAAATGCTCAACATATTCTCTGGACAACAGTCCAATTTTTTAACTGATTTGTGTACTGATATCCCACTGTCCTCATGGTAAGCAGAAACAAAATCAGTATCTAATGGTAGAATTGCTTTATAGGATTGTCACTATATGTGAGTTTAATGTTCATTGCAGGCAATATCAGAAGCAGCACAGTCCCACTGTTATAGACTCTCTGAATATACAGCCTAGATTAGATGCTTGAAAGAAAACCAAGAAAACAAATAGTTAAAAAAGAGCGGGGAAAAAAAAAAAAAAAAAAAGGTCTTAACTAGCACTCCTTTAATTAAAGTATAAGTTAAATTCTATTTTGACTTTCATAGAAGATTTAAGGTACTCTTTATTGAAGATCTGAAGATACTGACAATTTAGTGCTGGTGTTAACTATGCTACAGAAGGAGTTATGCAAGCATTGTCTCTACCTCAGTCATTCCTTCAGCTGCATCAAATTGCCTGTAAAAGCTGTTTGCAGAGCTTTCAGCAAAAAAAGCATTATGTATAACATTATAATTCAGAAGTCATAGAAATGTGAATGATGTATGGGTGAACTGCAGCACTGATAAATACAAGTACAATTAGAAACTGTTTTAGATAGGATGTCTCTCTCTGGTGCCAATGAAATCAAGACCTTCGACAACTTGTTAGATGAGTGTGAGGACTGGCTATTATGGAGTCAATGACTAGGGACAATGAGGTGGGGAACCCTTGGTTAACTTTTTGGCTTTATTTTTCAGGCACTGAAATGTCAAAAATGGTATTTTCTTGTCTATGTAATTTTAATAAAATATTACAGAAATAAAATAACAAAAAAATTATTTTCAAATGTAACATTTCAATATTTCTGTAAAAGTTATTTTAACAAGTATCTCAGCAAAACATTTTATTTCTTAAAAAAAGGTTATTATTTCAGTAAGTAATATGTGTTGTGACCAAACCACAGATTATCCAGGTGACACAGATCCTAAAAAAAAATCAGACCACTGGATGTGTTTGTTTTTTTTATGTATCCTGAAGAACAACGTTCACTGATGAGTGAACATTCACAGATAGTAATGTTGAGGTCCTAGGAGACAAATGAAAGACAACAAACACAAAATGAAACAAAACTGGTCTTGAAGTAGAATCATAAGTTGATTTAATACTATTAAATGGAAAAACTGAAGATCTCTGAACCGATCAGAGGCAGGCTAATACCAATCTGAGTATATAGTGGAAACACTGGACATACAGAGCTGACAGTAAAAGAAAAATAGTAATGTCTCTGTATTGTCAAAGGGGTTAGAATAGTGTTTGACTATGGTTTATTACTTATAATCAGGAATGTGAGTGATTTTGTAACAAACATAATAGGCTTTTGACTAATATGTCCTGATGCGGACCTCATCAAACTTCATCAACATCACCTACTGTTGTTTTGACAGAAAGATTTGCCTATTAAAGTTATACCAATATATAAAGTTTAACTTTCTTAAGCATTTCTCGATTTCTAATGATTCAGAGTTACTCTGCTGAGGGATTGCTGAACCTGTATGTTAAAATCTTAGAATCCTTGATTCAAGTCTGGAAGATAATTTTTCAAACATAACAATATGTTGTTCATATTCACGGTGTTGCCATCAAGCGTTGCCAGGAAAAGATGTAGAAATTTGTTGCTGGTTATTATGCACTTTGGAAGAGTGAAGCCTCTGAGAGTAAAATAAGTTTCTGTTTTGTGAAAGTCAAACAGAGCTCTGTGAATGATAGATGGAGGGACAGGAGTGAGGAAGGAGAAGCATTAGAAAGGAAATCTCAGCTGCAGTTCAATGAGGACATCATTGCATTTTAAACTGCATGCCTATTTCAGTGCTGACTATACAAAACATTGATGCTTAAGATGCCTCCTCTGACACCCCCAAAAAATACTGCTTTTAAGTGCTTTATGTTACTTGGTCATTTATTTTTATTTTTATTTTTTACTATGAAACCCACTGTTACTGGCTCTGATAAAATATTAGTCTTGATTCTTGTTTTTTTTTTTCTTTTTTTCTTTTCACTTGCTGTTTCTGCTTCTGTTTTTCAGAACAGTTACACCTAGAATTGGAAGCTTCTCTACTCATATCTCTGAATGCTTATTGACCTTCTTGAAGAAGACCTCAGTTGGCATCCCATTTCGATTTTCATTTCCAGAGTTCAGACTGGCACATTTTAAGAGGGCGAGTGACACAGTAGAGTGACACAGTATGAAAAGCACATTATAACATTACACTGAGCTTTGTCTGACTCACAGGAAATGCTAAATGATAACATTAAAATTTTTCTATTATGAAACCAAATAATTTAAAGAAAGTGTCTCCTTATAAGGTGGCATACAGCACAGATAATACTGCAAAACCAAATTCACAGAGTAAGTCTTGTCCTCATCCTATTTCAGTCACTGAGGGAAAAATAAAAAAGAAGAATTGACATCAAGAAATTTGTATATAACCTCTAGAAAATAGCTTTACATATCCAGGTAAAAAGATAAGAACATTAAGCACTAACTATTCTGATTCTGATGACTCCCACTCCTCAAAAGGGCAGGGAGAGAAAACAGGAAGGGAAAGCCTCCAGGCTGAGAGAAGAACAGGGATCACTTACAGGTGACTGTCATGGGCAACAATCCTCTGCCAAGATGCGCAGAGGGCTGCAGATTACAGTCTGGCCATAACAGTTCCTTTCAGTTGCTCTTTTCTCCTGCTCCAGCACTGGTCCTTCCCATGGGCCACAATGTTTTGGGATATACCCACCCCAGAGTGGGCTCTTCCATGAGCTACATGGGGACAACATGCTTTCTCAGTGGGCTTGCAGGGGAATCTACTCAGGTGCCTGCAGTACCTCCCGCTTTCCTTCTCCTCACCCCTTGGGCTTGCAGCGCCATTTCTCACACATTTTTTCCCCAAGCTCCTCCCTGCTGGGCAGTGTTTTGCCCTCTCTTAGTCAGGCTCTCCCATAAGCGCTCCCAGATTGGCCGTTGGGCTTGGCCATGCGTTCTAGTGCGGCCTTTGAAGCTGGCTATGTTTGGCACCGAGCAGCCCTGGCCTCACCTCACAGAGAAGCCTAGCAGCCCACTGCCACTGCATGGGCACTTGCAACTCATACACTAACATGTGTTTTGTTGTTCTAAAAATATAATGTTGAATATTATTTGGTGATACAGGACAGAAAACCTTTAGCTTTTCATCTTGGCTGCCCAATTATATTTTATTTATATCACAGAATAAAATCATAGAATGGCTTGAGTTGGAAAGGACCCCAAGGATCAACAAGTTCAAACCCCCCTGCCACAGGCTGGGCCACCGACCTCCAGATCTGGTACTAGACCAGACTGCCCAGGGTCCCACCCAACCCTGTTTTGATTACCTCCTGGGATGGAGCATCCACAGCCTCTCTGTTCCAGCACCTAACCACTCTCTGGAAAGGACTTCTCCCTGACATCCAGACTAAACCTCCACTCCTTGAGCTTAAAACCATTCCCCCTTGTCCTGTCACTGTCTACCTCTTGTGGAAAGTTGATTCCTCTCCCTTTTATAATCCTCTTTTAAATACTGGAAGGCTGCAAGGAAGTCTTGCAGCCTTCTCTTCTCCAGGCTGAACCAGACCAGCTCCTTCAGCCTCTCTTCATAGAAGAGGTGCTCCAGCTCTCTGATCATCTTTGTGGCACCCTTTTGTACATTCTTTTTCATTTTCCCCATCATCTAAATTTCTCAGTGTGAGAAATAACTGATACTTTTCAAATTCTGTTGGAATATATTATGAAAAACTTATTTCTTGCGCTCTTTTAGCCAAAATTGTTTAAGTCAAGTCAGAGAATTCAGCAAGAAAGAGAAATACAACTGTTTTTTTCTTCTTGTTTTAAAATATATTTTGGTTATCAGAGAATACTGATTCTTTTCAGATAATAACATAGTGCATGAGTACCAGCGTTTACTCACCCAGAATGATGGATTTTCAGTCTGTTGACAGCCAAAGCAGAGTTGTCAGCTCAAAACACATCTGCAACAACAAACTCAGCCAGTTCCTTTTCAATAAAATAAGCACTAATTATCAGGCTCTCAGAAGAGCAAAATTGTGTTTCACTGATCACCTTCTTCCTGTTTGCAGACTTGGTGGCCTGAAGGCATAAGCACTAGGGGAGGTAGGCTGTGAGAGAAAGATGGACAGGATGATGCAGCAAGACAGAAACTCATCTTCCCCCAAGCTAGATGAATCTATTAACATTTCTTTCATTTCCATATTCCTTCTACAAAAGCTTGCTACAATTTCCCATACCAGGGCTGCTTGCAATAACTTGACATTTCACTTGTGAAACCCTCTAACCTACACCTACCCTGGTGAAGTCCTCTTCCTGTCTCTCTGCCTATCCATATTTTTCAGCAGCTGGCTTCTTTTGTATGCTGTTCAATCTTTCCTACCACTAGACTTTTCACCACAGGGACACTTGCCAAGATCAGCATCTGGTGGATTTCTGCTATCTGTCTTAATTATCATTCTTTTTGAGTAACAGTTCTTCAGATTCCCTCAAACATTCTGAAAATTAATTAGCGTGCGGTCCTGAGGCAGGCAAAGAGAGAAATGATAGGAACATTTCAGATGTATGTTTGGTGCTGTGGAATCCAGATTCTAAAGGAGGAGGACAGGGCCATGCACTGATGAGTCTGCTCATCCTTCCCCATGTAAATCCAGCTGATACTGAGGAAAATAATGCATGTCTGTGTGATGTCACTGAGGATGGGCAAGTGGACATCTTATGGTTGCCTTCTGAGGGCTTTATGCAGAAAAAGGTCTGGCTCTCAGAGAGAGTTACTAATATATTTCCCATCACTGACCAGTGACAGTGAAAGTATCAACTGCTTCTCAGTAACTGATGACAGTAGATGCCATACCAACCGGTGCAGAATTTGATCTGGGTCCACTTCTGAACTCATAACCAAAGGAGATTAATCTGGACAAACTTTGTAGCGTGTAACCAGTAATAACATTATAGCACGTGGATGCTGTATTTTTAGGTTGCATTTCCAGTACAAATTAATAAGAAGGGCTTTTTTTTTTTTTTTCCACAAAAATGACTACAAGGGAAGGGAAGGGAAGGGAAGGGAAGGGAAGGGAAGGGAAGGGAAGGGAAGGGAAGGGAAGGGAAGGGAAGGGAAGGGAAGGGAAGGGAAGGGAAGGGAAGGGAAGGGAAGGGAAGGGAAGGGAAGGGAAGGGAAGGGAAGGGAAGGGAAGGGAAGGGAAGGGAAGGGAAGGGAAGGGAAGGGAAGGGAAGGGAAGGGAAGGGAAGGGAAGGGAAGGAAAAAAAAGATGCTATTCTCTTACCTCTTTAATAGCTTCCTTTCTTTCATTATTATTTTTAACATACATATACAGATTACAGATGCTTTTCTATATTTTGGGGAAAAAAAGTCTAGTAGAAACTAGTTGTATACATTCTTAGAATGACAGAAAAAAATTTAAATGTAACATTTTTTCTTTTGTTAGATTCAATGTCTTTGTATCACTTTTAGCTTCTGTATTGCTGTTCCATCTCGAATAACAAGCCAAATCTCCTGTGGTTAAATAATATTTTGTCTGCTCCTCCTATCAGTCTAATACAATGTACCATATATGTCTTTCAATCTGCAGCAAAACTCCCACTGATACCAGTAGCCCACAATCTACAAATATAATCTCGAAGATACACTCTTCATGTACATTTAGTTTCATCACACATTTTGTTATAGCTATTTAAAAGTTATATTTTTACTTTTTTTTTTTTTTTTTCCTGTCATTCTCTTGTTCAAATTGGTAATGAACCAACACAGAAGGAGATTTAATGCACAGAAATAATCTCAGGACTCCTTGGCACAAATTTGCCAAAGGTTTAACTCCGTGTTTGGATGACTGCTCCCTCGATTCTCACTCTTGCTTTATCTTTGGAACAAATGCTGAGGATGTTATTTTATTCCTATTGCCCTTTTTAATAACTCTAACATGGGATACGTGGCTGTATAAGTAAAAAACTACAGCATTTAAAATATGCTATGATTTAATTTATGATCCATTTTCTCAATCACAGCAGCCATCCATTTTCTCTTTATTTGTAAGCTGAGAATGCAAATACAAAATCTTTATTTTCTGGCATAGTGAGAAGGTACTTATGATTTACCTCAAAAAGTACTTCTGTATAGAGAAGATTTTATTTTGTCTTATTCAAAACTCAAAGGAATACTGTTTCATATTCTCACCTTATATGAAGTAGCAAAACTCCACTGACAGAACAATGGTACCTTGATTTTCATAAGTTGCATATATGTTCTTTTATTTGGTGTTCAGGATTGATTAGATAGACTTTTTGCATGACATTAGTTCAGATAAGTACTTCAATTTCTGTATCTCATAAAAAAAAAAAAAAAAAAAAAAAAACAAGAATACTGAAGGAAAAAAAAAAAAAAAAGCCATGCCAGTTTAACAGAAATCTGGACAAGTGCAAGAAGGAATAGGTCAGCAGTACAACAAGGAGCATTTTTCCCAGTTGGGACATATTTACTGAACAACAGTAAAATATGCTGTAATATGCTACTTTCAACAATATTTAAGTCCCTGTTGGAAGAATTAAAGGACTACATAAAAGTTATTCCTCCGACTGAACAGGTGCAGCATATGCCTAAACATAAAAAATCCCCATGCTGCTTCCAACCTACTTCCTTGACCTGCAAGATTGTTTCAAGGCAGGATGAGAAAATAACTCTTCCTACCAGTCCTTTCATTCTGTAGCCTCTCTGCAGGGACTTCCAGTAAAAGAGTCAAATTATTGTAGTGTTTTCTGTGAAGTGCAAACTTATCTTGTGCCTACCTACCATGAGATGCAGCAATCAATTCAGTTCTCTAAGAGGAGCTAGCAGCGCCAGCAACTGTCCAAAGGCAATCAATCGAGTGTTCTCTGTTCCCTGTCTCAGAAATATTCAGTAAAACAAAAAAGCCCTGAAAGCTGCAGCTCTAAGATCTAAGATGTGAGCCATGACTCCTAATGTCCTATTCTCCTTGGCAAGAATGTTGCTGTGGATAAAAGCAATGCATACCTATATCTATCTCTGTATAACAGCAGCATCTTTTTGGAATAAACTCTCCCTCAAGGATAAGCGGTGGCTGATGGTGGTCAGAAAATAACTAATGCAAGAGGAAACACAGCTGAGTTGCTGTCCTGGCATATTTGTGGCTTGCCAGTGTTTCAGACATGGAATGTTTCAGAGAAACTGCTGAGGATCATCCAGTCCCCTTGTCATTCCTTCATGTGGAGACAAATGATATTTCTGGGGAGACTGTGTCCTGAGTGATACTATGGCTCCTAGGATGAATGTAAAGAGCATTAGAATGTAGGTGGTGTTCTTGATTGTGCTGGTAAAAGGGAAAAGCTTAGGTGGTAGGATCCTATAGGAAAATCTCAGCAGCATGGCTGTTGCTGAAGCAGGAATTTGTCTTTTAAGAGCGAGAGATAGGACCACAAAAATGATCCAAGGGATGGAACACCTATCATACAAGAACAGGCTGAAAGAGGTGAGGCTGTTCAGCCTGGGGAAGAGAAGGCAGAGAAGGCTCCAAGGTGAAATGGTAGCTGCCTTTCAATATCTAATGGGGAGCTACAGGAAGGAATGGAACAGACTCTTTAGCAGAGTCTGTTGTGATAGAACAAGGGGAAATGGTTTCAAGCTTAAAGAGGATAGATTTAGGTTGGATATAAGGAAAAGGTCTTTTACAATGAGGCAGTGGAACAGGTTGCCCAGAGATGTAGTGGGTGCCCTACCCTTGGAGACTTTCAAAGTGAGGCTGGATCAGGCCCTGGGCAACCTGATCTAACTGTGGCGTCACTGTTCATTACAGGGGAGTTGGACTAGGTGACCTTTAAAAGTCCCTTCCTATTCTAAGGATTCTATGATTTCTTAATAATAAAGACTTAGGGGAGAAAAAAGGGGGTGGCAAGATGGAAAGAAGGACATAACTTCCTTGACAACAGGCTTGCTAACCTAGTGAGGAGGGCTTTAAACTGTGTTCAACTGAGGATGGTAATGACAGCCTGAGCACATGTGGAGACAAGTCAGAAAATGCTCCCCAGTGTTTAGCATAGTGCAAAATTCACCTACTGCTGTTGTGAAAGTAGCATGACTAAGAGACTATCACAAGTGTCTGTATGCAAATGCATGCAGCTCGCGGAAAAAATAGAAAGCCTAAGAAAGTAACAGTATGTTCACAGCTCCAAAACTATGATCTTTCAATATTAAAAAGAGATGGTAGAATGGTATTACACAGCTGGATTCAGGCACTTTAGAAAAACCGGAGAAGATGGAAAGGAAGACCTACAATAGGTGAAGGAGTGGCTTGAATGTATGCAGACAGCTGAAGGCTCTGTTAAGATCTTATTGCTAAAGAACAAAACACAAATGGAAACAGATGGCATCGTGGTTGGAGTCTATTATGGACTGAATGATCAAGAAGAGGAAGTAAACCAACCTTTCTACAAATGGAAGAAACCTCATGATGATAAACAATTGTACTGCTGGTGAACTTTAACCACATTATTAATTTTTGGAAAGGTAACATGGTGGTGTAATTCAAACTTTTGGAGTTTGTTGATGACACAGGGATTATCAAACCAACTAGGACAAGTGTCCTGTTGGTTACTTAAGAGCTAGGTCAGGCTGCAAAGGCTGAGCGCAGCCTGGGAACAAAACAAAACAAAAACAAAACAAAACAAAACAAACAAAAAAACACCTTGAGATTTTGGAACTTAAAACCCTGAGAGGGGTGAGCAAGACTAATAGTAAAATTATGTCCTTCTACTTGAGAAGAAATCTACTTGGTAGGATCCTGTAGGACAATGCCCCAAAGTGGAAAGAGGCCAAGAGAACTGCTTCAAAATGACCTCTTAAAAGTACATGAAAAGTCTGTTTCAATTTACAGAGAGTTACACTCACAGCAGAAGGCTAGTGTGGATGAAGAAGTTCCTGACTGAGCTCAAATACAAAATGAAAGTATGCAGGTGGAAAAAGGGACAAGCTACCAGGGAGGAATACAAAGATATTGCCTGAGTGTGCAAGAATAGAATTAGAAAAGGTAAATCTCATCTGGAGCTGGAAATAGCATGGGTTGTGATGGGCAACGAGGATTTCTTTAATGCAGAAAGAAAATTGTTCTGTGTAGTCTGATATGTAATGACAAAAGATATGGAAAAGCCTGATAAACTCAGTGTGGCTTACTTTTCTCCATTTTTACTGGTAACTTCTGCCTTTAGGTCCCTGGGTCTATTGGTAGAATATGTCAGAGTGAAGCATTTAGTCACAGTAGAGGAAAATGAAGTTACAAATCATATGAGGAAATTTTGTATGTGGAAGATGGGATGTATATGAGGGTGATAACAAAGTTAATCAATGCCATTGCAAGGCTCTCAATTCTCTTTGAAAGATCATGACAGTCAGAAGATCTTCCTAATGACTACTGGCAAATCTCCTATTTGTCTTCCAAAAAGACAAAAAGTAAGATCTAGGGATCTAGGGGCTGGCCAAGTCCTGTTCCATTTAATGAGTAAATCTTTCTGGAAGTAAATCCAGCATATGTATGACAAGGTAACTTGAAGACAACCAGCATGATTTAACAAGGGCATTTGTATCTGAACAACCTGATAGTTTTTGATGTTCCTGGTAAATTAAAAGCCAAGGGGAGCAGCCAAGTGGAGGGCAGGGCTGCCCTCTAGGGTTGAGTTCAGAGGAAACTCAAAAGGCGGGAGGAATAAGCTGACAGGGAGTTTGTTAAGTTCAACTAAACAAAATGCAGTCTCTTGCATCTGGCATGAAATAACCTCATGTGACTGTACAAGCTGGTCACAGACTAGATGGAAAGCAGCTTTGCAGAAAAGGACCTGTCAATCCATGAGTGGACTGTGTTCCTTGTGACAAGGAAGGTCAGCTGTACACTGGATTGTTAGCACTCTCAGTCTCTCACAAAAGACTCTCACTTTTGAGAGTCTGCATCTAGAGTACTGTGTCTGGTTTTGAAGTCCACAGTAAATGAAAGACTGGAATACTGTAGAAACAGGAGCACACCAAGGACAAGTAGAGGCTGAGTTGTTGGGTTTTTTTCTACCTGAAGGTAAGGCAGAATCATACTTCTGTTTACCATTAATGGTAAACATCTAATGGAAGATTGTAGAGAGAACAGAGCCAGACTTAAAAGAACATAGTAAAAAGACTAGGCATGTACTGCAGGAGAGAAAGTTCAAATAGGATTTATTAATATTGATAATATTTTTTTTTATCCATGAAGATGGTCAAAAACCTGAGCAAGAGCCCAGGCATGCTATGGTGTTTCTATCTTTGGAGATACTCAAAAGTTGACAAGCCATAGTAATCCGTGTTATGTTTCTTTTTGAATGATGATTTGGACTAAACGATCTCCAGATCTGGCTTCCAATCTATGTTATTCCATGATTCCATAAAACGTAAAATAAAACTGAATTCCCACTTGATGTTAGCAGCACTCCTATATTTAAATTAGTTCATTTCTAAAGGATCCTGATCTGAGATTTCATAAAAATAATATGATATATATTGAACGTTAACATCGCCTACATTTAGATACCTAATCTAAACAACCAAGTTGCCTTGGCCTCCATACAAATACAATGAAAAGAACTAAAAAAAAGTGTTTTTTTTCTTAGTGGTTAGCTTAGCTTGTATAGCTGATTTCATGGTTGCTCCAGAACAGAGTATGTTTAAATTCTTAATGTAAGGGATCTGACCAAATTTTTCTTTATAATCTTTGGCTTGGATGCTGACTGTAGAACAGTTAATTCCTATGGAATACTGCTTTCTTTTTCCTTTTCTTTTTCTTTTTCTTTTTCTTTTTCTTTTTCTTTTTCTTTTTCTTTTTCTTTTTCTTTTTCTTTTTCTTTTTCTTTTTCTCTTTCTTTTTCTTTTTCTCTTTCTTTTTCTCTTTCTTTTTCTTTTTCTCTTTCTTTTTCTCTTTCTCTTTCTTTTTCTCTTTCTTTTTCTTTTTTCTCTTTCTTTTTCTTTTTCTCTTTCTTTTTCTTTTTCTTTTTCTTTTTCTTTTTCTTTTTCTTTTTCTTTTTCTTTTTCTTTTTCTTTTTCTTTTTCTTTTTCTCTTTCTTTTTCTCTTTCTTTTTCTCTTTCTTTTTCTTTTTCTCTTTCTTTTTCTCTTTCTCTTTCTTTTTCTCTTTCTTTTTCTCTTTCTTTTTCTTTTTCTTTTTCTCTTTCTTTTTCTTTTTCTTTTTCTTTTTCTTTTTCTTTTTCTTTTTCTTTTTCTTTTTCTTTTTCTTTTTCTTTTTCTTTTTCTTTTTCTTTTTTCTTTTTCTTTTTCTTTTTCTTTTTCTTTTTCTTTTTCTTTTTCTTTTTCTTTTTCTTTTTCTTTTTCTTTTTCTTTTTTTTCCCCAATAACAGATTCATATGAAAGAATATTTATCTTCAATTACGTAAGAACCTAAGTAGACAGATAAACTATACTTACAGTTAAAGTAGCCATAGCTACTTAAGTCTCTGTAGAGAAGTAAGAGAGTAACTATGTACATTGTTTTTCCAACTTCCTTTGAACATTATTGTCCTGATCAGTGCTGAAGCACATTAGAGTCAAGAAATAGATATTAAAATATATTTTCTGAACTTTAATGAATGAATGGATAAATAAATAAATAACAGTTAAATACGTTAGTATTTAGTATAAATTATCATATTTTATAGGATGTTTTGCTGCTAGTTCAGAATTCCTTTTTCCTGCATCTCAATAATCTGTAGCAACTGAATACTTTTTTCCATCAAGTAAATGCTAACATATATTCACTCTGTCAGCTGAAATTTTTTAGATAACGGAGTATCATTTAAAGGCATTCCTACTTCAAGTTTACAACAAAGTAAAAAAGAAGTAACCCAAATTTAGTTCACATAATTTGATATCTAAAAACTGTTCAAATTAGAGAACAAAAAGAGTCCAAAAATAGGAAATTGAACTACAACAACATAATCAAGCTATTTTGCCATTTGAAGAGACTAAGGAGTCAAGATTCCTTCTCATGTTGTCTTGCTAAGACTCTTATTTATGCTGAATATGCTCTTTGATTAAATTTGTTCTCACACTTAAGAAACATATTCACATTTCTATTGCATAATGATAATGAATTCTACAATTAAACATTCTGAATTGAAGTTCTTTCTATATAAAAATTTGGAAAATCTTAAATTTCTACCATTTTTCCTAAAACCTGTGTAGGTGTGACTGAATACTGGAAGAAATTGACTCAAATAACCTTTATTTAAAAACCAGTCTATGTAAATGTGATATTGAAATACAGATTAAATATCTGATGAAATAAAAGTCTGCAATAAGCATGTTAACTAAAATGCTGATCATTTTGGACTGCATCGAGACATTAATAATTATCCAAGTAAATCAATGCAGAAATTTAATGGAGAAGAGAGACTGACCCAGCAGCTTTATGAGCCTCTTTTCTACTTTCAACAATAAGATATTAATGATTTCCCAACTTAAATGCCATTGCTTTTGAAATGAAAAAAGTTTGAAAACAAACTTTTATCTGATTGTACAGAAGGATGGCTGTGACTGTCTTCTGTCTGACTGATGCTAATATTTTTTATATTTCAGATCTAACTTCAAAGATCCACTATAGCATTATGGTGCACAACATCAAACTGGGCAACATGGGAAAATGTACACTAACAAAACTCAGAAACAGCTGTCAATCCATTTTTAAACTAACTAAAAGTATAATGGCCATCATACCAATTTATCCATCTATAGTTGATAAATTACCCTTCTGAACATACATCTTTTTATGTTATTCATTAGCTGGTACTTAGATACTAAGGACAGAAGATACCATCAGGTATTTCACATAGCCCCTTTTGTAGCATAAGCTAAATTACAAGGACTTCTCAAAAAATAGTGCCTCCTATTATATTGGTCCATGACATCAAAAGCGTATGTTGGTCATACGACTTCAGAGGTTGAATCTTTTCACCAAATTTCTGTTACATTTTGTTGTGATGTGACAGATGGCAGCAGAGGCAGTCTGACAGAATGGTGTCTGACATGGAAGTACGTATGAAGCAAAGGTGTGTAACTGAATTCCTCTATGCAGAAAAAATTGCTCCTGTTGATATTCATCAGCATTTGTTGAATGTTTATATGGACACCAAGGTATGGATGTGAGCACAGTGAGGCAGTGGGTGATGCATTTCAGCAATGGCAACAGTGACAAAGAGTCACCAATACTAATGCAGATTTTACAAATGCAGCATGCAGGCTCTTGTTCATTGCTTTTGAAAATGCATTGTTAATGGTGGTGACTATGTTGAAAAACAGTGGTTTGTAGCTGAGAATTTGTTCTACCTAATAGCTCCTAAGTAAATAGGAGACCTTACTTTTGGAGTGACCCATATATGTTAATAATTTATCTTGTTTGGATAAAGAACCTCTTTCAGAAAGGCACCCAAAATTTTGAAAATGTCAAGAATCCCCTGCTTTCTTTCATATTTTTTTTCAAATGACCAGACACCTTCTCTCTAAAAAGAAATATTTTCGATCTCATATATAGTTTTCAACACCATAAAAAAGCTATAATACCCACTTCATACATTTAGAATTTCTCTCTCCATGGAAAAATCCTAAATAATTTTGCAAATGTATGAAAGTCAAGCTTCTATTTATACTTGATATTTTAAAAGTCACTGTAATTAGCAACAACTTGCAACGAGTCAGGTGGATATCTTTTTGCAATAGTTTTATATTACCTAGAAAAGCCTTTTATCACACATACTTCTATTACTGATATGAAGCTTATTCTACGTTTTTTTTCAGCTAGTATCTTTCTAGCCTGCTATTTTCCAATCTGTGAAATACAATGCTATGAAGGAGTACACTGTTTATACCTGTTTCTATTTTACTCAAAAATCTCCCAGTTATATCCTCCATCATTATCTTTAAGGAAAAGAATTCAGATCAGAAGTTGAAACACTCTTTTAAATTTCAGTGTTAGATTGCAAATAAATACAGCTTGGGCATTTTGGTGCTACATAAGGTGGTTTCACAGTGAATGGAAGCTTCCCCATTCTGTGTGATGGACATGCCTGTTCTGTTAAAATCGTATCACTTCAGAGCTGCTAAGCAGCCAGGGGCAGAGACCTGAGAGGCATTTACCTCTGCAGCTGTAGAAACTTCAGCTACCACAAGAGCAAGGACAAGTCTGCACTGCAGGTTACATTACTTGCAGTTTATGTCAGTTTATAGACAGTTGTTTTCCGGCTTGGATGCAAATCAATTACGTGGAATTTTTTTGTTTGTTTGTTTGTTTTTGTTTTTGTTTTTCTTTGTATAGCACATCTCCACAACATAGGTTTGATTTTGCTGCATTCATCTCTTAGGAAGTTAGGGTTTGCCTTTGAATCTTCAACATTTTATGTAATTATATAAATGATCACATGCAGATTAACATCGGTATGTTTTTATTTTCTTCATTTGCAATATTAATAAACTCATACTTTCAAGTAAGTAAGTTTTTTTTTTTTTTGTTTTTTGTTTTTGTCTTATTTCTAGCAACGTGATTCCCTTGGTTCATGTGTTCCTCAATAAATGTCACTTCTTGTTGAAACACCGCTGCTGAGAAGAGATTTTCAAGCTGCTATGTTGTGATTAACCCAAAAAGGTATTTATTGCAACTAATAATGTTTTCAGTTCTTGTTTAGGAACTACATTTCTTCTTCTTTCTGTAACATTTTTTCTTGTACGATTAAAGTGAATGTACAGTGATTTTAGGTGGCTGAATTTAGGTCTGGATCACTAGATTTACTAAATCATTTTAACAATATTCAAACTAAATGCCAAAACTGGAGATAACAAAGCCAGATTCTTTGTGTCATAGTAAGCAGGATAAAATACTGACTATAGTTGAAAAATTTTGTGGGGGGGGAGGGGAGAGGGGAAGGTGTCAATGGCTTATGGGCTGGTTTAGCCCAGTTCTGTGACTGGCGGGGCAGAGGGATTTCGCAAAATCCGCGCCTCCAGAAAAGAACAGCGGCAGTGATCTGAGGAGAAACAAACTAATTTACTAAATTTCTTCTCTCCTTTCTGCCTACCTATCTGCCTATTTCTCCATTTAAGTTAAAAGTTCATGATGTTTAGAGAATAATATTATGCTTAAGGACTTCAGTAAAACAGAGCTTTTGCAAAACCATACTACTAAACACTTTGCTACTTGAATAGTTGCAGCATACTTACTGTCACTAATTCATAGATGTAGACAAAGATGGTGATATGGTTATCAAACTACTCTCCATCATATTTGAAACACTGTGGCTGTCGGGTGAAGTCCCTAGGAACTGGATAAAGGGAAACATCATTCCCATTCACAAGAAAGGGAGGAAGGAGGACCCTGGGATATACAGGCCAGTGAGCCTCACCTCTGTTCCTGGGAAGATTGTGGAACAGATCCTCCAGGAAGATATGCTAAGGCACATAAAGCACAAGTGGGCCTTCTACGATGGAATGACAGCATTGGTGGACAAAGAGAAGGCAACTGATGTTATCTACCTGGACTTCTGAAAGGCCTTTGACATGGTCCCCCATCACATCCTTATCTCTAAATTGGAGAGATACGGATTCGAAGGCTGGACTATCCAGTGAATAAGGAACTGGTTGGAAGGTTACAGCCAGAGGGTTATGGTCAATGGCTGTATGTCCAGGTGGAGGCTGGAAACGATCAGTGCCCCCCAGGGGTCTGTCTTGGGACCCATGCTCTTTAACATCTTTATCAGTGATATTGATGATGGAACTGAGTGTACCCTCAGCAAGTTTGCTGATGGCACCAAGTCGAGTGGTGCGGTTGATACAGCAGAAGGAAGGGAGGCCATCCAGAAGGATCTTGAACTCGAAAGATGGGCCCAGGTGAATTTAATGAGGTTCAACAAAGCAAAGTGCAAGGTTTTACACTTAGACTGAGGTAATCCCGGATATGTATACAAACTGGGAGAAGAAATCCTTGAGAGAAACCCTGCTGAGAAGGACCTAGGGGTCCTGGTTGATGAAAAACTTAATGTGAGCCAGCAGCATGCGCTTCAAGGGAAGGGAAGGGAAGGGAAGGGAAGGGAAGGGAAGGGAAGGGAAGGGAAGGGAAGGGAAGGGAAGGGAAGGGAAGGGAAGGGAAGGGAAGGGAAGGGAAGGGAAGGGAAGGGAAGGGAAGGGAAGGGAAGGGAAGGGAAGGGAAGGGAAGGGAAGGGAAGGGAAGGGAAGGGAAGGGAAGGGAAGGGAAGGGAAGGGAAGGGAAGGGAAGGGAAGGGAAGGGAAGGGAATGAATAATATACATAAATGGGCAAAGTACACAAGGGGAAGAAATCTAACCAAAACATTTGCATTATTATTTGATACATTTCCTTTATTATTATTTTTTTTTAATAATATGCTTTTCATATTAAATTGCATGAGATTGCATGAGAATATTATGAAAAAACAAAGAATTGTACTAATGCCCAGAAAATATTTCAGTCTTTGACACAGAGTTTTGCATTGTCTTATTCAGTTGCTCTTAGCTCCCTCACTGTATTTAGAATTCTGGGCACATTCATCCTCTTCTGAAACTAGCTCGTTTATTAACTCACTGAATTCTGTTCCAGAAGCTGAAGCTAGATGGATTTTGAGTATCTACTCAGTTCTGCTCCATAATCGATCCGTTCATCATTTTGTTTGCTGGAACACGATGAGGTTTGGAAACTGAATACGTATTTTGGTATATGATTATTTGTATACAGTTCTGTTTTTTTTATTAGTAAGTTTGCATTAATTAGGCAAAATATACAAATAATTCATCCATTCCTTACTCACTTTCAATAACTTGCTTCCAAAAGCTGTTACAATGACCATAAAAAAACTAATATATATTTTTGAGCAAAAGTAACAGTAATATTTCATATGCCTTATGTGCGATATATGCAGTTGTGAATGTGAACTTATGAGTATGTGTGAGTATAAACACAGCAAATCCCAACAATATATTTGGAAATATATTCATTTTTTCCTCAATGAAGAGAAGTTTGCTGACTTGCTGTGTTTTCTTTGTATAGCATTATCTGATCTGGTTTAGGAAGACTTGAGAGAGGAGAATGCCTGATTTCCAATGAGAAATTATATTGCATTGCCCCAGAGACTGCCTGATCAGCCACACATATTTAAGTGTGAGGTTCTAATGATAATCCTTTTGTCTTGGATTTGTTGATTTGTTCATTTTATTCTTTTGTGCATAAATGAAATAACTAACAGAACAGCTGAACACTTGTAGTGTTGCACTATTTTTGCAGAGCATGTGTTAGACCGGTTAATGTGAAAAATGTGTCATTGTATCTTACAAGGCATTTTGGAAATAATCATCCCTTTCTCCCACAGCTGGTCACATCTAGATTTTGTCTAGATTTTTCTTATATACATCTTAACTTTATAAAGGAAAAATTAATTGGTGTATACCAAAAACTCATGTGTGAGATCAAATTCTAAGAAATGTGGGCAACTTTCCTAAAAATTAAAAGTACCTTATACAGAGCTAAATCCTATATATCAGGAAGGATTTGATTTCTCTCTGTTTTTTTGTTTGTTTGTTTGTTTGTTTGTTTTAGTACTCTTAAACAAGATTCTCCAAGCAGAGTATTCATATCCAAAATAATAATAATAATAATAATAAAGAAAGAAAAAGGAAAATAAAAATGTTCAATAAATTTGACACTAGTAAATATAGGAAATATATTTACAAAGAAATGAAGCTAGTTATTTGGCTGTTTTTATATAAGATATCTGAATTATGTTAACAATCTCATAATGCTCCTGAATAGCTAATGGCTGATACAGGCCTGCAGGAGCCCGTATTGCTACTGTAATATCTTATAACATTAGGAACATCATGGAGATAAATAAGACTAATGTAGTCTAAAAATGATCATCTCCCTTGATTTAAAAAAGAAGTTAACAATAAAAATAAATATTGTGTATTTACTACTTATATCTAGAATCTTGCTTGGAATTTATATGTATTTTTATGCACAAGTTATTGAGCTAAATATTAGAGTAAAATATTCCTGACTGTTTTCAAAACTAAAATGTAATTTGCCAAGGTGGAAAGCACCATTTTCTGTTGTTATCTGACCATAGCTATTACTTTAAGCAAAATCATAAAAATGACATTGTATGGCAGAAGTAATGAAGTGTGGATGGAAAATCAGCCTCAGTGACGTGCAAAATGAGACACTTCATGACAGTCTGTGCTTGTAAATTAAATGCAGTCAAAATATTGTTCTATGTGGAATCTTAGAAAGCAACAGAAGCCTTATTTTATCTAGTTTGGGACTGGAACATTTATTAAACTGCAATACTTATTATTAAGTATTGTAATTTTTTTTCTGCATTTGTTATAAATAACTCACAGTGTTTCAGAAACTTATTTATGACACTGCAATTTCACATATTTATTTATTTCCAAGCCACAAATTATGACTTAAACTCTGTCAGGATGCTGCATAAATGCAGTTAGAAACTAACCAGTAAGCTATAGATTATTTATATTATGTCAGTTTCCCCTTTACATAAAATTATGGATATAATATCAACATGCCACAAGATCTACATTTATTTTCAAAACGTCATGGCATTGCGCTTATTTAGAAAAAGTAGCAGGAAAGAAAATAATTAGGGAAGCATAAAAATCAGAAGAAGAAGTTGGCAATTTTCACATTTTCAGGCAAAGTAGTTCTGAGCATAGCATCACAGAAGGGCAAAAAGCTGGAAATTGCCACTAGAGATTGTCTTGTTCAAGACCTCATGGCTCAGAGTAGGGTCAACTGTCTCAGGCTGCTCAGGGTCAAGTCTAGTCAGGCTTTGAAGGTCTTCTAGAATGGACAATGCACATTTTTGGGCAACATGCCCCTGTGTTAGACCACCTTTACAATGAAAAAGGTTTTTTTCTTATGATTAAGCAGAATTTCCTGTATATCCGTTTGTGCTCATCCCCTCTTTTCTTGGCAGTGATTAACACCAAGAAGAGTCTGGCTCCTTGTAAACTCTAGTGATGCCATGCCTGTTTTCATACTTATATTTCTTGTATTTCAGTGAATGTATATAGACTGGGACACGAAATAGGATCATGAGAACAGAGAGAAAAATGATATTTTAATTATTCAGATTAAAAGAGAGAGAGTCATATTGCTTGAAGATTTCCAGCTTCTCATTTCCTCTATAGTATTTGGTTTCCTCTCATCATCTTCGGAGGTGGGAGCAGGTAAAGATGAAGTAACTTACATGCTTATTCCATTAATCACTATTGCATATTGCATTATATAGGAAGACAAGATCCCTAAAGTACTTGGCCTTGATAAGCCAATGCAGCAAGTCAGCTTCATACTGCCTGACATTTCACTGTAAATAATTTCCACTAGATACACAAATTGCTATTGTGTGTGTATGTTGTGTATGTGCATGTGTGTGTGCAATCGCACTCAAGGTTCCTTATTTTGTTGTTCTTGAAAGAATATAAAGTCACTGAGCCGAAGTGAAATCTAAGAAAGAGAGTAATGAGACAGACAGCATTGAGAAGAAGGTGGATATCCCTGAAGAAGTTTATATTTGGATTACTCACCATTCTTATTACTGTAGAAGGAAGATAAAGACATGAAAATGGTGTAACGTGTATAAGGGGCCAGCAATGGGGACCCAAACTGGCAAAACTGGATGAATCCTATCAAAATGACAGGGCCGTATTAGGACAACGTAGTCCTCACAGTTCAACTAGAGAGAAAGGAATTGCGTACTGGTTTACTGACATGTCCCTAAAATCAACTCAGCTTACTGGCAGCCAGAAGAAAAGAGATAAATGAAGGCTATGTCATGAAGATAGCAGCAAGGCAGTTTGATTTCCTGAATAGAAAAGATATTACACTTTACCATATTCTTCTTCCTGTGCCTGAGCCAGACTGTATATCTTGTTCCACTATTGCACTGAACTATGCAAAGATTCTCCCATGGTCATGTAATATACCTAAATTACAGACTGTTCTCAGAAATAAACTCATAGCAGAGGTTTTTGTTTTTAGTTCCAAATACATAGCCAAACATTTTTACTACTGAACTTTTGCCTGATCTTTTATGTATTAATTATTTTTTGTTCCAGCAATTTTCCCAAAATACATAACACCAACTACTTTTACTGGCAATCTCGTATTTTATGCATTCAGCTCACTGACTAAAATATTAAACAAGCCCTAGCTTTATAGCAATTGTTGGGAAAGACCATTTTTTAATCTTTCTACATTCTGATTATTTCTTTTTCCAGCATACCCGAGAAACACTGATGTTTCTTCTTTAGTCAGTTCCCTACCCTTCCTCTAATGCCTCAAATAAATCATTTTTCCAACTTCACTTCCTTTGTGACACCCTCTTCTTTGAATTTATTTAAATTTTAGAGATTAAGTTCACCTGCTCTCACATTCAGCACTGGTTTTATTAGTGGCAGTTCCTCTGGAATATGTGTCTAAGAAGCTAAAGTCCTCCGTGATAGGGAGGTCTTTCATGCCTATTAGTTTTTCTTGTAATATTTCAGTTATCTCACACAAATAGGAGCTTATAGAATATTTCCAGAACTATACTTACTATATTCCAAATGCACATTTTAAGGAGGATGCCAGTTTTAGCCCCACTCTTACACTGCTTTCATATGTACATCATAACAGCTTGTAACTTGTGGATATGTTCAGTTAGCCTCCTTTCCAGTATATGAAATAAAATTAAAGTTGCTTTTGTGGAGGATTACCAAATTAAAGAACAACCTATTCTTTCAACTATCACACTGTTAAACTGATTCTGATATCATTAGTAGTGACATAGTGTTTCAGAAGGAAGTACACAGCATAGTATGGAGAAGAAATCAGGCTTCTATTTTTTTATTTGATGATTGTTTTAGTTATGTCACACACAAATTTTCTACTTCGTCAAAATTCATGCTATAATTTTCTTAACTTATAACTACAATATGGACAGGTCCACATCCAGATTTTTTTTGAAGTTCCTTTTCCACTCTCTATCCTGAGCTGCCACTAAACAGATAGAAGGCTGTTATTCTATGGCTGTTTCATGTGATGAAACCAAGGCCTGGATGTAAAGCTGTCAGAATATCAATGAAGTAGAAAATCCTGAAGTTACAGGAATTCTATCAATTCATACAAGCTTAGGATCTGATCTAAAATGTGATTATACCTGTTCATTGGTTTAATGCCATGTCACAGTGTCTTTCAAATAAAGGCACATTCTTTTTTTTTAATCTTTTTCTTTCCTACAAAACACTTAGTAGAAAAAAAAAATTGAGATCAATATTGAACTAAATGTGTTTACCACCAAATTTTTGATGTTATTGATATGTGTTTCCAAAATACACCTGCCCACTAACATCAGTGAATAATTTGTAGGCATAAGGGCAATTCTCCTTATTTTTTAAAGCTTGAATCAAGAAGATGTTGTGCTTGAGGAGGCAGCATATATGCTAGTGTTGGTATCATGGTCTGAAGGCAGCAATCAGAAAAAGGTTGTTCTGACTTTGCCTGTCTGTAAAATCAGTACTTTTGTTTAATCTGGCACACCAAAAATGCACAGGATGCCACAGACTTTGTTTCTCCAATTTCCATAGAAGTAGCACTAACAAAAACCCACACAAATCAGAGCTGTTGTGCTGGATGCTGCACAAACAAACCTCTCTGTTAGGCAGATTCTCTTTCCACACAAGTTGAAGAGAACACAGAATGGCAGCACTCATCTGTAAGTGGTAAAAGAAAGGTAAAGTGTGATAAAAGGGTAATAACATTAAGCAAAAAACTCATACTACCACCTCCCTGCAAGACCGGTGCTTTTTTCTGGCACTGTGGCAAAGATAACAAACTGCTTAATCCATATTGTTTGCATGTGGTGTCTGAGCAGAGAGTTTCTTTTGAGAACAATTTCTCAGATTTTTTGCAGCTCAGAGAGCTGCAATCCAGGCTGAGCTGACAGCTCTCTTATTAGCAGAGTCATCCCTGGAGGGACAGGACATGGCTGTTCATTTCTTGGGCTTTTGGTGATGGTCTTCTGCTTGGAGGCAATAGCAGATATTCAGAATACAGCATGTATGAACAATCTAGGGCCTCCTTATATATAAGAGGGCACCTGAATGCCTGCATACCTGCTTTGAGTATTTTTATCTCTATATGTTTTTTCTAGGATAAAGCATCAACTTATTACATTTATCATTCTCCTACGCACTATTGCACTATTTTCTAAGAGGGGGAAGCATCCTTCTGGGAGCAGAGAGGGAAATAGTCAAGAACTGGTAGTTTATAGGGAAAAGTGTAAGTAATCTCAGGAATATGGAAAAAAGAGGTGGAAAAGAAATACAGACTGATATATCTCTAAGCAGAGCTCCTCTGTACTGCTACTATAATTTTCTACTCCTGCTGAGGTGCAACTGCAGGTAAATGTTGCTTTTTGATCAGGTAATTGGGTTCAGAGAACATCCAGTCATGAACAAGCAATTATTTCTTGCGGTTTTGTCTGCCTACACCCCCTGAGAAAAGACATCTGGCTTAAACGTGCCATCACATATAAACTGTGAATTTTGATCACTATCCCCTGGTGCTGTGCTGCAGCTGCCAAGTCTTCCTGACCACAGGCAAACGAGCAATGTTTCCTCTGGGAGGGCACAAAGCACCAACGGGAGGTCTTTACAACTACATAGATTAAAACAAAAATGTAGATTAAACTCGGTGAGGGTTTAAGCCAAGCAGAAATGGCTTGGTTCCCCACACCCTGTGCTGAAGTAACAAAGATTGTTCCTCAGCCCACGCTGACTGCTGGAACAGCAGGCTCTCAGAACCTGTATGCTGTAGCTCTGAAGATCTGCAGTTATCTCTTTGGGACTGATGTGAGCAACCAGATACAGACATCCAAAAGAACTGAGTTCACAAGTAGACCTTCCACCAGCGAGTCTGGCTCTGCGACTAAGGTTCTTCCTGATAATGAATATGTAAAATGTTTTTTTTTTTTTCCTAACAACTTGGTCCTAAGACCTGGTAGTCAGCAGTGCCTTTACTCATTTTTGCTGTTTTTAGAAAAACACTGAACAGTCTCACATTCATTTTTTGAATCGTAAAAGTGCATTAGGCCAAGCCAATTTTGTTTATTATTTTGCACTCTAGGAAATGACATGTGTTTATGAATATTTAGTTGCTGTGATCTTAAAAATATTGTTTAGAACCATATATCATTACTGTTAATGTAAAATAAATTTAAAAAATATTTTTTGTGTCTTAAGTTAGTCAAAACCCAGTTACTAGTTACAGGGTAATTTACTCATAAAATAAGATGATCTACATTAAAAATATGTCATTGACTAAAATGTGTACTAATAAATTAATGTCTTTGGGCTAAATCTTTCATTCATTGTGCTATGAAAATACCTCCTGGGAATAAATAAGTGTAGAAGGAAGTAAGAAGAATGTATAAAGAATCACTGTATAAAGAATCATTGAATCAGAGAATCATAGAATCATTTGAGTTGGAAGGGACATTTAAAGGTCATCTAGTCCAACTCCCAGAAGCTAGACTGGGTTGCCCAGAGCCCCATCCAGCCTGACCTTGAGTGTCTCCAGGGACAGGGTGTCCACCACCTCTCTGGGTAACCTGTGCCAGTGCTTCTCCACCCTTATAAAAAACTTATTCCTTATATCTAATCTAAATCTTTCCTCTTTTAGTGTGAAACCACTTCCCCTTGTCCTATCACAACAGATCCTGCTGAAGAGTCCGTTTCCTTCTTTCTTATATTCCCTTTTCAGATACTGAAAGGCTGCCCTCAGGTCTCCCAAGAGTCTTCTCCAGGTTGAACAGCCCCAGTTCTCTAAGCCTGTTCTTGTAGCGGAGGTGTTCCATCCTTAGATCATTTCTGTGGCCTTCCTCTAGATGCTCTCCAACAGGATCATGCCTCTGCTGCACTGAGAACTCTACATCTGGATGCAGTACCCCAGGTGAGGCCTCACCAGCGCAGAGTAGAGGGGCAGGATCACCTTCCTTGACCTTCTGACCATGCTTCTTTTGATGAAGAAGCCCAAGGTATGGCTGGATTTCTGGGCTTGCAGGCTCATGTCCCGACTGCCATCCACCAGTACCCCCAGGTCCTTTTCAACAGGTCTATGCTCAATCCAAATTTTTTTCCAATCTGTATATTTTCTACTTCTCAATCTACTGTGGAAGTCTCGTATTTGAAAACAGTACATTACAGACAGTATCGCTTAAAAAGATGGATTTCATTTCTTCTCATGGAAGAAAGAAATTCACATTTGCTTGTACACAGTTGTCGACTGATGCCTAGAATAGTGGAAGCAATAGCAAAGGATTCATTAAATCTTCAAGGGTGTGCTTTAGCACAGGTGTGGATTCATTTTATTGGCTAATTGCGCTCTGTTCATTTCTGCAGGTACAGACTTTTCCTTTTTCTCCACATCCCTCACTATTCCTTTTTATCTCTTCATCTCTATGCTGAAGAAGACTTCCGTCTTCACTTCATTGATTAAAAAATTTGAATCCCATTATGTTTACTTTTTATTAAAAACTTTGATTTTCTATCAGAAAAATATAATGAATGGAGAAATGTGTGCCATCTGTGTGCAATAGCCACTATTTAATTGCCCTACTTAAAAAAATATTAATAAACAGCATTTACATTTAGAATTAATAGATTTATGATATATTTGTCTGTTGAAAAAGATATCTTCTAACCTATGCTATCAGGAAGGCCTATGGCAGCTACTTACTTAATTATTATTTATTCTTTCTATTTTACAACTAATCACTTAGATGGATGTAGAAGTTAGTAGTTTGAAGAGCCAAACTGAAAACTTGAGAAAATCACTGCAAAACAGCAATGTTGCTACATCTTGAGGAGTTTTCAGAGTTAGGATAAAAAAAAAAAAAAACAACTTACAACGATAGCTTACTCTGAGTTTTTCAGATCAATGAAATTATTAATGCAACATGTTGGTGCATGAAAAAAAAATAGTATGACAGATAATTCAGTAACAAAATGTGTGTTAATATATACTATGCTATTCATAAATTTTAATAGAACTATTTATCACAGTAAGAACATTTAAGGAATTCTGTAGACTTTCTGCCACTGTGGTAAGATGGATGATGGATCTGATGCAACTCAGTGTTTTTAATAATTTATTGGGTCATGACTTACGGTTTTATTCAATTGAAAATTATTAGATGGGTTTGCCCCAGGCATAGAGCATGGTATATGAAAAGGAAAATAGATTAAGCAAACACTCGATGAGCTTAATCATTTCAAACAGGAAAGCAGATAAAGACACTGACAGATTTTTCATTAATTCAGCAGAAGTTTTTACCTCCACACAACATAATCACAAGATGGGAGTTGTCAGTGAAGTCCTGAAAGTGTTATGTTTGTAATGAATAGTCTGCATAACCCATTATTTTCACACAAATTATTTATTTTCTCCATGAAAGAGGACAAGGGACAGAACAAAGGGTAGAAGTCTTTCAAGAATGTTGGCATGAAAATAGTCTTCTTCATCCCAAACCCTGACATCAATTTGTGATTAAACAATGCCATTCAGAGTAGTGTTACCTGCTTTCATCACAAAATGTATTCCTTGAATTTTTACTGAGAACCACTAGCAATGGCCTCCCACTTAAATCATTGCCTATAAGCTGCAAATGAATCCATTGTCTTACAATAAATATTTAGATTATTTGAAAGCAAATGGATCCAAATCATAAAATTATAAGCTGTATCTCTTGTGCATTGTTTTTGTAAAATTATGGTCTTTTAGAGAAAAGAAGCATAGATAGAAGTCAAGGTGGTGAATATTGAATGCTAACACTCTGATCTTGACGTCTAGAAATACTTTAGTAATTCCCCATAAATGGCTACAAAATCAGGAAGTTAGCTGGCAAAATTGCCATTTACCATCCAATTTTTCTAGTTACTACTTAGCCAGTAAAACTGAAAGTCACCTTTTTATTTTTAATTTTTCCAATCTATTTTTGCTTGTTTGTTTATTTGCTTCTTTGTTTGTTTGTTTTCCTTATGTCCCAACAGATTTGCTAATACCTTATTTCATGCACAACTCTGACATTTGCTGGGTGGTGGTTCACTCTATGGGCTTTGACGTAGCAACACACCTAGTAAATCTACTCTAGTAAATCACAGAAATAGAAGTTCTGTAGATCAGGATGTGGGAACTGGATCATGCTTCTGAAAAGGAAAAAAAAAAAAAAGATAGGTCCTTATCACGACAAGAAAAGTACACCTTTGTTTTTAAAAGAACATTGACAAATCTCCAATCCTAAGTGCTTTGAAAAAAAAAAAAAAAAGGAAATAAAGAGGAAAAGAAGGTTGTAATTATACATCCTATGTTATAATACATCCTATGTTAACTTTTATGTATGTTAAGTTTTCTGAAGAGCAGCAGTTACAACCATGTTATAGCTCATGTGATGTGTTTGGTGTTTGAATATCTTTGAGTCTTTAAATTAAAGCCTTCCTTCTTTTCTGAAGTGTTGCTATAAATAGGACAAGGATTTTGCAGAAGGGAGATATAAGTGAGTCGCAGGAAACAACAACATAACACTTATCCAGCAAAAGTGGGTGCAAAGTTTCCACATTCTGTACTTCAGAATTGTTAATGTACATTTCAAAAGTATGTTAGCTACCTAATGGCTCTATAAATCACATCTTCCACACTGCATCAACAGTAGTTGCTGTGAGTGTGTTAATACTACAAAAGGCAACATACATGCCATAATAAGAAAAAAATCAGTATTGGCCTAAATTAAAATAGCTTTGGGCAAAGATGTACTCTTTTAACTTGCTACAGAACTCATAGCAACAAACAATAATGAACAATAACAATAATGAACAGTAACAATAATAACACAACAATAGCCAGAATAATAGCAATGTTTTTGTGCACATTTTATTTAAAACTTCTTGTTTTCTCTCCTTGTGATGTTGCTGCTTTTATTTTCCTTTAAAAATGAGTTTCTAGAATATTACTTTAACATCAGTAAGAATTTCTGCTCACTTTTTTTTTTTTTTTTTGCAACACTTGGTGATATTTCAATTTCTTTAGAAATCATGTAAATATTAGTCTTGTTTCTGTTACTTTTTTGCATGTATATATTATTTCCAATATATACATATATTTTTTTCAGCTACAGGATGTGGGATGGGAAAAGAACAAAACTGCCCGGAGCTAGTGAGCAGAGGAGGTAGGATAGAATGCAATGTGGCAGCTTAAGTTTGCTGCTGCAGTGCATATGAAGTAAAATGGTTATTAATGTTATTCAGTACGGAGACTTGCATAAGATAATTAAATGAACCCCAAGGATGCCTGTCAAACTGTCATATACTCACAAGGAAAGAAGTCACCAAGTAAAGCTGTCAGTCATGATCTGACATTCTAAAATCCTTCAGAAAGTGTCAAACATTCAAAACTATGCAGTAATAAACCTGGCAACAGTAAGATAAGCTGGCCTGCCACAGCCTCAGGATTCTTTTGCAAACGACACTGCAGTGTGCCTCAATACCCTTACATGGAAGAATCTAGTTTATTTTTTTATCTGTTCAAGGAAGAACCACAGACATGATTTATTCTTTCCCACAGCAAGTGCATTTTCCAATTTATAAATAAGTGACTATTGACTTACAAGGAACTGGATAAATTGACTTAAAAGAGTAGTGCAGGCTGCTGTAATTTATGTCAGCTAAAGATTTATCTGACTTCTTTCTTTCTTGTTTTTTTTTTTGGACAAATAAATGGGATTACACCAACAGGAATACAGGACATGTTTGCTGTTGGTGCTGGATGATTCATATTAGCAGAGTAAGTCCTTACTGGAATTAGGGTCGCTTGTAGTAATTACTTTAAACAGGGAACTAGTAATGATCAGAAAATGGTCATTGCCTAATCTAGTATATTAACAATGTCATTTCTAAAGTACTTCTTAACAGCAACATCTTTGAGTTGCCTGTGCAATTTAGAATCATTAAATCTATTCAACTACTGTCACTGTCTCTTCTTAAAATATATTTATCTTATTGACCAGAGAGGTTTAGTTTTTTTCTTCTTCAACTTCTCCCTCCCTGCCCATGTTCTTTTCTTCCTTTTTTCTTTCCTTCCTTCCTTCCTTCTGTTTCTCTCTCTTTCTGTCCTTTATTCTTTATTCCATATTCTTCTTCCCCATCTCTGTCTTTCTTTTTCTTTTTTTCCTGTCCAGTTTCTTTTCTTGACCTATCTTTTCCATTTGCTAGATTTGTTAATTTGGCAAGGGTCTTAAAATAAATGTGTTGCACATTATGCCTTGGGGATGGAAAAAATTCTGCTTGTTCTTCCAATTGGATAATTTTCCTTCTAATAATAAATTTAAAAGGAGGAGGTTGTAGGAGACAAAATTCTTTTGGATATTTGAAGAAAATCAAACGTCAACCCATGTCAAATCACTTTGTCTCAGATAATTTTATTAATCTGGAAATCAAGAGATCAGTTAGAACCAGTCACCTGACCTGCTTCTATAGTCACTATCAGAAAACAATATCTGTAGAGATTCCATTAATTCATCCTAATCAAGTTGTCTAAAATAATCTTTAGAAGATGTTTCTTCATTATGTATGAAAAAGACTTGGATATCTAGCATATATTCAGCTTATAGATAATTCAGTCATCAGAAGTTAGAGGATTTTAAACTACCTTTTGTGAGTCCTTTGTGCTCATATGAAAGGATATTAATAAGACTCCTGCTACATTTAAAACCACTTAACTGATTGTCTTTGGTCTTAGCTTCTCATCACTGGAGATGTCTTCAAATTCAAGTATCCCTTATTAAAGAAGCTGTATAATTTAATCAGTCGTTGGCATTTAATTAATGAATTTTCATATCACCCTTTATATTAAAACTTCAACCATTTCTGATCAATTAATTTGTTCATTCCAGCAGGTAAGCATAGACATGCAAGCATAAAGAACATGCTGATAATCACAGTTTTTAATAGTTTGCTTTAATACTCAAAAAGCACTTATTCTGCCCTTCTGGAATTCATGATTGAGGAGTCCCAATTGTTAAAATTCACTTTTGAAAATCTGTTCAATGAAAGTTCAATTTAAAAATTTCAAAGGAAAGATTAGTATGTAGAACTCTCAGCTACCAGAAATTTAGAGTAATGATGCACAGATTGCATAATGCAGAGTGTATTTGCTTTCTAGTCTTGCAACATGAAGACATTAGATGTGAATTGAACACTTTGAATCAATAAGCATATTAATATCACTGTGTAGCCTGCATAGTTTTCTAAGGTATTTACATAAATGATGTGTCATACTACGGCCTCATATAAAGTGGTGAAGTCCTTTATAAGATAGTTCTAATGAAATATCAGTGCAATATTGAGCAAATAGATAGGTAACTGGTGAATTCAATTCTTGTTTATTGACACATAATTTACTAATATTTTGTGGCATGGGAGGATCAAAGTGAACTGGTGCTGGTAATCAGGGTTGCAATCCATGACTTAGTGTTAACATCTGACTAGTCAAATGATCAAAATCACTTCTCCTTTCTCACTTTTCAAAAACTCTCAGCCTTCTAACATACATATTTAGCATAACACCACTTTAAAAGGTTAGCAAATTGTTTCTGAAAGCACATCTCATCTTCACAGAAATTTGCAGTTTCTATATCAGCAAAGTTTCAAGGTAAGCTGTTTGCATTACTTAGCAATTAAAATGTGCTTTTTAGTTCATATTGATCTCCCTACAGGGTTTTAACGTCTATCATCACTATAAATCCATGTTTCTTAGCCAGTAAACAATGACTTCTTTGTTTTCTTGCTGAACTAATCGCTTTTGGGGAATGAGATTTCAGTTTGTTTTAATCTTTTCAGCCTATGGCTATTTTCCTCAGTCATTATAACTCAAACTTAAGTTTACTTTGAGTAGTTATTTATGCACATGTATTTTTTTAATCCAGTCCTTTCAGCACAATTTTTCTTCAGCCATCAGGCTTAGCTAGTACAAAACAGTGAAAAAGATGCTGCTTTCAGCACTGGTGAGTTTTCTATTACATCCCTCATTAAAATAGAATTAAAAATAGATAACATTATAGGTATGTTTGCTGGTTCAAAGTCCTATAGATATATTTTCCTGACACTTGAACTGGTAATTCTTGCAGTCTTTTCTTAGTTGCCATTGGTGATTGTGATTTTTAGCGTATGATAGTGCCTTACCATTGCTTTCCATAATTAAATTTGAACATTACAATGGAAGGCTTTGCCAGTCCCAAGGTGTAAACTGGCTCTACAGAAAGATTGTAAAGAAGTAAAAATCAACTCCCTGAACAAATGCTGCACTGTGCTATAAGATAATGATCTGCATGATAAATTGCCTTCATATTTATAATCTGCTTTTTGATCAAGTTCCAGAAACACTGAAATAAAAAGCCAACTCAAATTTCCTTTAAGCTTGGATAATGAATTGACTCAAGTTGTCACTTAGCCCCAGAAAATCTGTCACGTATGTTCAGTTTCTTTTTGTGCATGTGTGTGGTTGTGATGCTAAACAGCAGCCTAAAATCTGATGGCTACGGTATGCCTTGACTGGGAGGAGGGGAAGCCTTATGGGAATGGAGTCCTACTTCACAGAAACAAAAGGAAAGTTGTTTCTTATCTTAACAGCTGCAGGCCTGGGGTTTAAAAGCAAGCATTACAAACCCCATAAAGTGTCTCTGAGACAAAAATGTACATAAAATGTTAATCTTACTGTTTATAGTGTAGATGAAATAGTAAAGCTAATGAATCTGGAGAAGAAGGTAGGGTGATATAAAGTAGTGTGACCTGAGCACTGGATCCAGAGTGTGCTTCAGGTTTTTGTTTTTTTAATAATAAAACTAATATACTTAGGCTTCATAGCTCATAAAATTCAGTATTTTTAGGAATATTTTTATTTTTCCCAGGTAAAGGCAAAACGTTAAATACTTATATCAAAGTAATTCTGTTCTCAGCCCCTACTCATAGAGTCATACTAGAAGAGCTAAAGAAAGGAAATGCTTTGGGCTTCTTTCATCAAAATTTCCATTAAAATCTGCATTTCTCTCTTCTTTTCTCCTATTATCTTGGTTCCTTTTCTTCATATTTCCTATCTTTCCCATACTTTGTATTATTTTGTGTGTTTCTTCCATCAGATTTTTTAATCCCTGCTACCTCCTCTCCCTCTCCTAGTTTCTCTGTCACTTTTTTTTTTTTTTTTTTGGAAGCTCTATCTGCATAGATCAAATGAGTTCATTTTCTTGTAGTCTGAACTCAACTAAAACTTTTTTGTGCCACAGACTAAAATGCAATCTTCTGTACAGAGAAAATAACAATTCAAAAATAGAACAGAGACCAAGAGAGGCTTTTATGTTATTAGTTAGGAAGCTAAATAAGTTACTTAATTTCAAAAGATTGTAAATAAATGCCACTGGCTTTTAGCTCTGTGCCTACATCATCACTTTGCTGGAAAATGAAGCCACTCTTTTAGAAGATATTTATTTTCATACAGGGAGAAGGGAGGTTATACCATTGTATATATCTAATATTTTATCATATCATATTTTATCATATATCGTATTTTATCATAATTTTCATCTGGCCATACCAGCATAGAGCATCAGGATTTCTAAGAACTTTTGCTTGGAGGCCATATGGAAAGGAGGGCTGTTATTCAGCTACTGCCAGAAATGGGAGAGCAGGAAGGGATAAATGTTTTCACCCCCTCCCCCCAGCGTATGTAAGTGGCCAACACAAGCAATATTTGCAGAAGGAAAACAAAAACATATCCTTTCAGAAATAGAGATTTTCCTCTTGAAAAACTAGAGAAATGTGACATGTTTCAGCATGAAGGTCAGAGATAGAACTCTGATGTCCAAGCAGAAAACCATCCCTCATTATTTATCCACCTATCCACACACTAAAGACATTTGATATTACAACAACAAATTCTTTCCAGGAAGAATTTCAACCTGTTCAAAGAAAAATTACTAATCATGTAATTACTTACTTTAGATTCCTAAAGGTACTTTCTAGGTTCTATGCAATGAATATCTGAGAGAATATGAGTTGGTGGTTATGTTTGACTTAGTTTATTTATCTGATATATCCAAATGAACAGTCATACGTATACGTATAAAATATCTCTTAATTTCTGCTCATTTGCGCTTTCTATAAGGAATGTATAAAGAATGAATCATAAAATCATAGAATCACCAAGGTTGGAAGATACCTCCAAGTCATCCAGTCTAACCATCCAGCTATCACCAGTATTTCCCCAGGAAACCATGTCCCTCAGTACAATACAGTATTTCCCCACCAAACCATGTCCCTCAGTACAATATCTAAATGTTTCTTGAACACTTCTAGAGACGGTGACACAACCACATCACTGAGAAGCCTGTTCAAGCACTTAACTGCTCTTCACAGAAGAAATTTTTCCTAACCTCCATCCTGATTCTCCCCTGGCACAACTTGAGGCCATTCCCTCCAGTCCTATTGCTAGATACATGGGAAAAGAGGTCAACCCCCACATTGCCACAATCTCCTTTCAGGGGGTTGTAGAGAGTTATGAAGTTTCCCCTGAGCCTCCACTTCTCCACACTAAACAATCACAGTTCCCTCAGCCACTCCCCTCAAGACGTGTGCTCTAGACCCTTCAACTGCTTCTTTGCCCTTCTCATGGACACACTGCAGGGGTCTCGATGTCTTTCTTCTACTGGGGAGTCCAAAACTATACACAATACTCAAGGTGTGGCACTAGTGATGAGTACAAAGGACTGCACTGGTGAAGTCACACCCTTAAATGATTTGAATCCTCTTAAAAAGCAAAAAATAATAATACAAATAAGAATTTAATCTTTAGAATTAATGAAGTCATCTAAAGAAGTAACAGAGAAGAGTGAAGAAGAAGGGAACAGTAAAAAAGGGAATTAATGAAAGATGTGAGAAAATTACCTATAGTTTCTCTCATCGAAAGATTTTTAGTAACCCACTGTTTTGCAGCATTGAACGTGCCAACAATATTTCTGCTACAGACATAAAAATGGAGGGTAAGGTAAGTATAACTTCTTCTTTTCTTTCTTTCTTTTTTTTTTTTCCTTCTCTTTCTAATATTCCTCCAGGATTGGAGGAATATGGAGGAATCTTATGGTCTGTAAAGTCTTCCAAAGACATGAAATTTAATTTCCTGTGAAGGGAGTAATTTTTGTCTCCACTTACTATGAAGGCAAAATTAAACAGATGGGACATTTCTTAAATGAATGGTGAAAGTGAAAGGAGAGAATATAATTCTCAAGAGATCACAGTTAAAACTAGTTAGAATGGGTCTTCTACTTGGAGAAACCTGAGCAGACATGACTGACTTCAGTAGTATTTTAAATAATGAACACTGTGGAAAAAGCTCCAAATCATCATTTTCCTTTCCAGAAAAGCCCCCAGAGATTCCGAACTGTAATTTCTGCTATCTTTTAAAAATTACTTATGTTTACTGAGAAACTACCATGAGGGATAGTAACCTTTACATCTTCGAGGGTTTCTGTCTACAGAGACTTTACAGTTTTATACAATATAATAACCACTTGAAGACTTTTAGACAAAAACAATGACTTGTATCAACCTCAGCAAGGTGAAAAGGACCTGCAGATTCTAATTTTACACAGTGGAATAAAGTCCTGACTGTGAAACTTGCTGTTACTGAACCATTGGTAGTATAACAAAGCATATCCTGAAGAAAGGTTGTTCTTTTCAATCATATAGTAGATTTATTTTCCAGAGGCACAAAGAAAGTAGAGGAGCCAGCTCATGAACATGTGTAAAAGGCAAAAAATCTGAGACAACTTTACTGGTTGTTCTGCTTTTAGGCAGAATTATTTTTAGATAGATTTAATTTTCTTGTAACTGGTTTGGTGCTGTGTTTTGCATTTAGGATGAGAGTAATGTTGATAACACACCAATGTTTTGTTGTTGCAGAGCAGCACTTACACTGGGTAATGAATCTTTCAGATTCTTATGCTGTCCTGACAGTAAGGAGCTGGGGTTGCATGCACAAGGAGCTGGGAGGTGTCAGAATCAGGACCCAGAGAGGCCAAAGAGATATTTCATGGCATCACGTGGAACAATAAAACTGGGGGATGCTGCTCAGGGTGAAGCCAGTCACAAGTCAATAAGTGGTGAGCAATTGCACTCTGTACCACTTGTTTTACATACTCTTTTATTATTATTGTTATTATTTTCTCTCCCTTTTCTGTCCTATTTAACTGTCTCTACCTCAACAAGTGCATTTTACCTTTTCATTTTTTCTTTTTTTTTTTCTCTCCCACATCCCAGTTCAGGGGAGTGAGCAAATGGCAGTGGTACCTACCTGTCTGCTTGGTTAAACCACAATGTTGGCACTGTATACTGGGAAATATACATAGAAAGTAATCATGGTTTTAATTCTTGCCAGAGAAGTTCAATAAAAATTTGAATATCCTTTTCTTTTCCACTTTTTAAGCATGTCTAAAATAAACAAGTAATTGGGCAGTTTATTCCTTTGGTAAACTGAAGCAGAGAGGTAGGAAGTAATATCAGAAACAGCTTTGTAGTTAAGATTATCTATGGATATCAATCAGATTAGTCAAGAAATTTAGCAGATCCTATTTCTTATGAAAACACAATTTGAAAAAAAAAGAGCAACCCACAAGATTCAAGCCCAGAGGACTTTTTCATTAAAAATACACAAACAAACAAAAGCCTCCAAAATGAAAGATATTCCAGTTGAAGACATTCAAAAGGTAGCTCTTAGAAAATTTAGCACGGGAAAGAATAAAAAAGAAAAATGTCCAAGCAATAAAATCTTGTTCTTGCTTAAATCAACTTTAAAATCCCCTGGATATTAACACAGTTTAATCTTCACTCTTGAAAAGACAGGTAGAGAGATAATAAAAGAAGTCAATCATATGCAGCTACCATTTTAGCAACTGCCATCATGCTTTATCTGATATATAGGGAAGATTAGGTCCTTGGAGGATCAAATACTAAAAACAGTGGATACACTAGTATCAGTGCTCACCTCATGATGGTGCAGATCAATCCTTAAAGTTACTTGTCTCTCCAAGCGATTGTACTTACCTTCTGTCAACACTGCAACCTTTCCAATTATTCATCTATGATTAAGTTCATTAAGTGTCTGCACTAAAATTTCAAGCCAGTTCCATCCTGTCTTTTCCAATGGGTAGTCTGCAGATGTGATGCTATTGACCAAGCTTAGCAGATAGGAGTGTATGTTATACCTTACTTTGTGTTACTGCACGACATATTTCACGTTCAGAATCTGAACTGAAAAAATGATTCAGTTTATAACAGAAATGAAATAAACAGTTATTTTAAAAAAGGAACAGGAAAGGCACTTAATGAAAGTTTGGCTTTTTCCTTGGTTTGAAACCAAGTTAGTTCCAGGTTCAACAGGGAACAACTTGCAGGTATATTCTAAAGAATTTTGACCCTTCTGTAGAATATATCCTGTTAGTTATTAAAGGCAGAATGGTTTTGTCGCTAATTAGCCATGGAGTGACGAGAAAACACACTCATCTCTTTAGAATATTTGCATAATCTATTGGTGCATTCTCTCCCCTGGAATTTAAGTATGGTTTTCATAGAACTCAGTAAAAAACTAAAGGTCCACTGTGATCACAAGACTTTGAATATGATAGTCATAGAAACAACAATGTATCAATGAAACAGTGGTAAAAGCAACTCAAAATGATAGCATGACAGTGCAACAAAAGTTGCGTTTCTAAAGAGAGTTTTCATTGACTGTTTGCTCATATTATCATCATACTGGATATAATTTCTTTCTCTAAAAGCTGAATCTACATATTTAAACAACTGATTGCTACTACCTGCCATTTCTTCCATAAAAACAATTGAACATATGTGCATTATTATAAAGTGTTGTATCTGTTAGCAGAATGCTAAAGACATTTGGCTCAATTTGAAACTTCCAGCAGGAGAAGAAAAATAATTACTTCTATTTAAACAATAAACACATTTACAAGAATAAGATGAAAGTTTCACAAGTTTCTGGTTACAGATGGGCTAGATCACAAATGCCTTATGCTCTTTTGTATCCATAGGGAACAAAAAGACAATTCATTTTCTTCATCCACTTTATCCTATAATAAACTAAGTTAATTACAGATACAGAAGTGTCAGCCATTTAGAGACACAGGACTTGGGGATGGAGCAAAGAACTCCACAAAATATTATGCATAGTTCAAAATACTTCTAAGCTCTCAAATCTGGATAGAATTCTTTTTTGAACCCCTCTTTCCTTACCAAAGTGAAACTGGTATGGCCACTCTTTGCCTTGGTTTCTGAAGAAGCATAGATGCATAGGTAAAATGCAGAAAGCATTTAAAAATGTTAGCATGATATAGTTCAATAAAAACATTGTATCCCTTTCTGTTTTAAAGCTTAAAGTTTATCAACAATATTTGAAAACATATGTATTACACCATCCCAAGTAGATTTGCCTCTCAGTACTTGGTCTTGGTTGGAAGAAAAACCACAGATATGGTAGAAATATTTAGCAGTCTTATGTTCTTAGAAGTACATGCCAGATTTGCATACTTTGAGGCTCAAATTCACTGTACTGACTTTAACTTGAACTGATTTTAATTAGGAGTAACTCTGAGCTTTTTTCTGAGTGTGAGGTCGAACAGTGGGACAGAAACAACCTATGAAATGTTCACAGAGTTGTCTGTTGTGGATGTCAGTTATCACAATCAACATGTACTGCATTTAAATTGGCAGAGCTGTGAAGAAGCATACTAGATGATCTGATCTGACCTTATCAAGCAGACTATCAAACATAATGGCAGTGAAACCTCATCTCAGTAGTAATGGAAAAAAAAAAAAAAAACGACAAACCAACCACAAGCAATCTTGTGAAGGTATGAGTTAGCAAGATGACAAGATACCTTAGTCTCCAATACTCTCTGTGCTAATCCTGGTTTATAGATTCACTCTTAAGTGTTTAATGAAAGATAAACATTAAGCTTAATTTGTGTAAGTGTTGTAACTGACTGAAGATGATATTTTTATCACATTTAAAGTGAGTGGTTTTCTTCTTTCTTAATGTATTCATGTTCCATTCAAGAGAATGTTTAAATAAACTTTTTTTTTTTTTTTTTTTTTGTAATAAAGAAAAATTAAGCAGCAGAATCCAAACATCTGGAAATACACTATTTTTTTTAAGATAAAAATAAGTAATAAAATTAAGTCAACAGGAAAAGTAGAGAGCTGTTTTCAGTACCTATTACTGTTTAGATTTTTTTTCCCCCTGAACTCTTTGCTCAGAGGTAAGTCTCGTAGAAAAAAAACTTATTATACAAGAACATCTTCATATGGAAAAATGTTAGCAGAACCCAAGTCTTAATTTATTAATATCTGCAATTTTAATTTAAATATAAAACCTTATGACAACCTTATATATATGAAGTCTTTGTACAAGCATTATAAATTCAGAAATTAAGTAGGTTGATTTTATTCATCCTATGCACAGACGTGAATGCTACAGATAGATAAATCTGTCAATTTCTTTCTATATGATTTTCTTACTTTGAGTCATTTTGTAGAAATTTCCTACTATTGTCACCATTCACAAGCAAAGGATGTGGCCATGATATTCAATTTTTGTGACTTTTTTGGAAGAGGCTGACTTTCTCTAGAGATTACACTTTGGTGTAAGTACACATACAAGTAAAATTTGTTGCAAAATATTATAAATTCTCTTCCCTAGAAACGCCAGAAGTAGAGAAGAAAGGAGAGCTGAATGGAGAAGCATTCACTCTTCTGTTTTAAATTGCTAAATCCTACTAAGATTTAGGAATCATCAATCCCTCATTAATATCATCCAAATTAAAAATACAGATATTACGCTTAAAATTTTTGACTGGACAGGATTATATTACAGTGGTTCAATAAATACTGATGATTAAGCTTGTTTGTCTTTTGCCAAACAAAGGGTACAATGGTAGCTGTATCAATATAATAATGAAAGCATTAAAAAGTTTTTTATTATATTTAAAATCTTTACAGTTTTGAAAAGATGTTTCAATTATGAGAAATGATCCATTATGAAATATATGAAGTTTTAACTCTGCATGATATACTCAAAGATAAGTGTTCTGGGATTTTCTTAAGGAGCACATAGAATCAATTTAAATGAGTTGACCTGTATTACAACATTTTCAAATCTCACTTTTCAAATATTCCTTCATCTAGATATTTAGACAAAATGTTATAATGGCCAACATTGATGAAAGACTGTAGTTCAGTTCAGAAAACATTGGCGGGGGGGGGGGGGAAACAATATGAAAAGTAGTGAAATAAACAAATTAAAGGCCTTGTAATTTTTCTTTTTAGTATCCAATGTATAGAGATGACAGAGTGAAAAGGACTTGGAGAAGTAAAAGATAAGAGTATAACTATCTTTGTGGCTGTCAGGTGAGGTCCCAGATGACTGGAGGAAGAGTCACGTCACTCCCATTGATAAGAAAGGAAGTAATGAGGACCTGGGGAACTACAGGCTGGTGAGTCTCACTTCTGTACCCGGGAAGATCATGGAACAGGTCCTCCTAGATGACATGCTTGATCACATGAGGAATGAGCACGAGATCCGAGACAGCCAGCACAGCTGCAGCAGGGGAAGGTCATGCTTAACCAACCCGGTGGCTTTCTATTATGGAGTGATGACACTGGTGGACAAAGGGAAGGAGACCAATGTCATTTACCTGGACTTGAGCAAGGCCTTTGACATGGTCCCCCGCCACATCCTTATCTCCAAATTGGAGGGTTGTGGATTTGATGGATGGACCACCAGATGAATAAGGAATTGGTTGAAAGGCTGCAGACAAAGGGTGGTGATTAATGGTTCTATCTCCAGGTGGAGACTGGTAATGAACAGTGTCCCCCAGGGATCTGTCTTAGGACCCGTGCTCTTTAACATCTTTATCAATGACATCGGTGATGGAATTGAGTGCACCCTCAGCAAGTTTGCTGTTGACACCAAGCTGAGTGGTGCAGTTGACACAGTGGAAGGAAGGGATGCCATTCAGAAGGACCTCAACAGACTTGAAAGGTGGGCCCAGATGAATCTAATGAGGTTCAACACAGCAAAGCACAAGGCTTTGCATTTGGGCCAGAAGAATTCCAGGCATATATACAGACTGGGAGGAGTAATCCTTGAGAGTAGCCCTGCAGAGAAGCACCTGGGGGTCCTGGTGGATGCAAAATTGAACATGAGCCAACAGTGTACTCTTGCAGCTCGGAAAGCCAATAGTATCCTCAGCTCCATCAGAAGAGGGGTGCCCAGCAGGGACAGGGAGGTGATTGTCCCTCTCTACTCTGCCCTCGTGACACCCCATCTGGAGTACTGTGTCCAGATCTGTTGCCCCCAATACAAGAAAGACAGGGAGCTGTTGGAGAGGGTCCAGAGGAGGGCCACAAAGATGATCAGAGGGCTGGAGCACCTCCCCTACAAAGACAGGCTGAGGGAGCTGGGCTTGTTCAGCCAGGAGAAGAGAAGGCTGCAGGGTGACCTAATTGCAGCCTTTTAGTACCTAAAGGGAGCCTATAAACAGGGAGGGAGTCAAATCTTTGAAAGGGTAGATAATAGCAGGACAAAGGGAAATGGTTTTAAGTTGAAGGAGGGAAAATTTAGGTTGTATATCAGAGGGAAGTTCTTTGCTATGAGAGTGGTGAGGCTGCCCAGAGATGTTGTAGATGCCCCGTCCCTGGAGGTGTTCAAGGCCAAGTTGGATGGGGCCCTGGGCAGCCTAGTCTAGCATTAAATGTGGAGGTTGGTAGCCCTGCCTGTGGTGGTGGAGTTGGAGCTTCATGATCCTTGAGGTCCCTTCCAACCCGGGCCATTCTGTGATTCTGTGATTCTTTCCTGTGAAAGTAATGTCTCCTATTTCTTTCCATGGAAACTACAATAAATACAAAGAGAACAATAACACTATTTGACACAGCAGCGAATTCTTAGCTATAAAATACTGTTTTTAAACATAGTCACCAGTATTTTTGCCACTGACAAACAAGAGCCTGCATGCTGAGATCATAAAAATCTTCATGGATATCTGGAATGTGGTCCTTAGCTCTGTGCTTGGTGATGCTACAGACAACAGCATCAGTTATTTTTGGCCTTAAGTCTAACTTGAATACATTGAGCGTATACTCAGTTTTAAGATTTGCTGTAAATCCCAACTGCTATATACAGCATTACAGAACAAAGAAATAAATTGCCATACTATTCTGGTTTCTTAGATCTTTAAGACTTACAGAAAAAGTAAAAGGAATATATTTTATGTACGCCTGCTACATGCTATTCTAAAGAAGGAAAATCCTTCATGGATCAGACCTGACGTACCTTAACAGTGTCTTTATTAAAAATTTGATTCATCAGGAACAATGCCACAAGAGGGCTTTGACAGTTTACCCAGTGTATCTGGCCCACATCTGTTTCAGAGCCCACTACTGAAGAGATATTCAAATAAAACTGCTTTTGCATGTGTTGTATTTGTATGTCCAAGGAAAATAATGGGATCACTTAAAGATGAAATATCTGAAAGGTAATGAAATTATGTTTTTTCATTTCTTATCTCTAATACAGGATGTATGATTTTACTATCCTGTAGAAGAGTCAAAGACAGCAAAGACAGTCTTCTCTGACTAAAGAAGTGAGCTCTTGAGTCAAACCTCTGATTGTGGGCACAGACAAAAAGACAAAATATTAATGAGAGAAAGCCTATCATCTTCTAATAATCCTTATGTAGCAGCAAAACATTTTGCAAATATTTAGGGGGGGAAATGACAAACTAATATAAAGAATAATAAATACACTTTAATTTCACTTCACTGCTAATAAATTATTAACACCTTAACTTTTCTAGATGACGTGTCTCCTCAAGAAAGCTTCACTCATTTTCAGGACTCTGTAGACTCACTGGCAAGGACCTTCAATTGCCAACCCCTGGTATCTGAGAACCATAATTCAATTGGATAACTGTCACAGCAGAGGAGCAAAGGATACTTTAAAATATGTCATTAATTAATGAGTCCATGTAAAAGCACTCTGAAGTGACTGGAGAGAAAATTTATCTTTTTTTTTTGATGAAGCCTTTTGCTCAATGGACAGGCCAACTGGTCTCCTGTGTGGACCCTAAAGACTATTAGCTGCAACAAATCTACAACTTATAAGGTCAGAGCAAAGGCTTTATGCACATGAGTGGAAGATTGTCTTCTGCTAATCTCCACAATTTGTAACTGTCTATTTAAAACAGCTAATGTTTTAATTAACCAACAAAAAGCTAATTATAGTAGAAGTCATGCACAAAACATTAAATATGTTGGAAGTTAGATTTTAGATTATTCTGAATATTCTTCATCTCTAGTAACAGAAATCACTATTGATCACATAGATGATGATAAGAGATGAGTGACAGAACTCATAAAATAGTGTGAAATCATTTGCAGAATGATAGTGGAATAGACTTCAGCAAAAAATAAATTTGAAAGATCATTTGGCTCAGTATAAGTCAAGACATTTTTTTAAATGCTTACTTTCCTCTTCATAATTACGCAGCTTGCATAATTTCATAGGACAACTAGTACAATTACAATATTTGAATGGAAGAAATCTTCTTATCGTAGTTTTCTGTGTATAACAGATCTTTTTCATGGAAGATTTGGGGAATGATTTTCAATTACATGAGTTCACCTTCAAGGCCAATGGTCAATCTGTTAATCAGGTTAAATGGAGACACACAATTGGGTGTCTACAATGTGCTTCTTTTCCAGGACCCAACTTTTAAATGAGGGTTTAGACTAGATAGAGTCATAAAGAATATTGTTAGATAATATCATCATAGAGAAAGCTAACTGCTTGCAATTCATTCTTTGAAATTATTCAATAAATAAAGCTAACCAAAATCAAGTTTAATAATACCAAACCTGTGGACAAAGAAAATTAATGATGCTTACTAATAGATGAGTGAGGTCAACATAGATTTCTAGTCTTCTAGATATCCTATGAGAGGATAAGTATTTGCCAATATAATTGTTGCAGGCTTGACTGTGTATCAATTTTTAGTCAGCTAATTTTACAAAAACATGAAATTAAGACATAGTTTTTTGAGAGGTAACAATGCAAGTAATTGCAGTGCAAACTTGATGAAAAAAAAGTTAAATGTATAACAAAGAGAGGTTGTTGTGGTTGGGTTGCTTTTTTGTTTGTTTTGTTTTAGATGTTTTGGACATCTGTAGGCAGTGCTTCATTACTTCTGTCTTGCCCTATCACTTCTGCCTGCAAAGACAAAATAACTTCATGTTCTATAAGTGTATTTATTTATACACTTCACTGATCTATGAAATCTTAAATATGGAGATGTTAGAAAAAAATAGTAACGAGTGAAAAATGTAGCCATTACTCAGCAGCACTTTGTGGCAAACAGTTCTACTTAGTTTTAAATTTTAGTTAAATGTATAGAAATCATTAAACATTAAGTATTTCTCACAAATATTAATAAGGAACATTAAATTCTTTAGCATCTTCAAAATCTATCAGTTGCCCAACACTACTGAATGTTATATTCACCACTGAGTATTATATTATATGTTATGTTATGTACTGTTATATTATCTGAAAAGTGATAATTAATCTTAAATTAGGAGGGAAAAAGTTACACCAAAATAGTCTGTGATTTGACCAGCATCAGATTTTAAAAATTCTTAGTTTTTCCATGGAGATTAAAAAGAAAAAGAAAAAAAAATCATCTTAATATATGGCCGCTCTTACTTAAACAATATATTCAAATCCATATACATTTATTTTATTCATTTCCTTTCTGGAATTGTTGCTGCTTCATGAAATGTGCCTGTTTTCACAAAATCAGTGTTCATGTGGAATGTAGAAATTATTTTTTAGTTAACGAAATGCTATAGTTTCATTAAAGATATACTGTAGTGATGTGAGAATTATTTATCTTAAATTGTTGTAGCCAAGCCAAAAATATTGTGTTCAGCCTTACTTTTTTTTGACAATTTGATAATTTATTATAATGATTACACGAAATGTTTGATCTTCACTGTCACTAGAAATTCCCCTAATTAAAGATATGATAACTTATTTTTGTCATAAATTGAGGTCTACAAGTAAATGAAATAATTAGTGTTCCATGAATAGCTAAACATTGACTTACATTACTAGTGAACATAAAATGAAAAAGATATATATAAAAAGCCATTCAAAGGAAAGTGACTTTTTTTTCTAATACAAATACATACAGAACAAAGTTACTAATAAGATAATAAATATGACTGCAATAGTTTCACCAATTAGAACAATAATAGAATCATTCAGGTTGGAAAAAACTCTTGAGATCATCAAGTCTACCATTTGTCACGGAGTTATCTAGATAGATCTGTGCCCGTGACAGGGGGGCAGTAGGCTCGCGGGCCCCCCTGGCTTCCCGAGAAAAAAAAAAAATGGAGCAGCGGCTACGATCTAAGAAGGAGAACTTATTTTACTAAGTACGATGTTGGAATGCAAGATGACATGATATAATACAATCTAATTGGAAGTAAGGATAATAAATAAAATAAAATGAGAGAGAGCGAAAGAGCGATAGAGAGAGAGAGAGAGACAGAGAGAGACAGAGAGAGAGTGAGAGAGTTTCTGAAACTGAAAGCCCTACTTGATGAAGGCGCACGGCTTGGAAGCACACCCACTCCTCTCTCTGGCAGCAAGCAAAAGTGAAAAAGACCGCATGCAACCAAATGCCATATCTTCTGTGATGTATCTTCCTTCTCTGACCGTGAGGTCCTCTGGGATACGTAGTTCTTCTCTTTGGTCCAGGATGTTATGATGTAGAATACCAATAGCAAAGTTACAAAACCATGACACCATTATACTTTGTCCTTACGTCCCACATTCACACTTCTAAATGCCACGGGTAGCTACTGCATCATGGGCAGCCTATTCCTGTGCCCAATCTCCATTTCCATAATGAAATTCTTCTTGATATCTAATCTAAAGCGTCGCTGGTATAACTTGAGGCCTTTTCCTCACTTTCTATCACTTACTTCAGAAAAGTGAGCAGCACCCACCTTGCAACAACTTCATTTCAGGTAGTGATGGAGAGTGATGATAAGATCTCCAGATTAAATAGCTCTAGTTACACTAGCAGCTACTCATGTTTTGTTTTCTAACAGATCCCTTCAGGGTCTTCATTGCTCTTTTCTGAACACATTCTGGAATGCCATATACAGTCTGAACTGGACTGAACTGTTCATTTTCCTTTCTATGTTTCTAAACTTTTCTATGTTGTATTATTTTTACTATGATAATCAAAGATACACATTGGAGTCAGAAATCTGTTATCTGGTTATTCTAGTACTTTGTTCCATACAAATATTTCTGCAGTTTCATCTCCACATCTTTCCTTTGATGTAATTGCTTCAGTCATAAACCCCAAATCAAATTTTTTTGAATGGCAAAAGATGCTAATGTGACTGTGCTCTGATTAATTAAGTGGAAAATACTAGTACCATACCCATCGCTCTGAAGTAAATTCATATCAGGAACATAAAAGCATTTGAATATTTTCAGTCTGAGTATAAATAAAATAATAAAATAGCCTTTAGGAAAAAAAAAAAGAAATATTTTTAAAATTTCTAAACTTATTAGAATTGATGACAGTCCAAAGAGCTTTATGATTTACAAGATTTCTCTGAATAAATTTTAGAGTAACTTAAAAATATTCCACATCTCACATATTTAAAAGTAAGCTTTTGTTATATATTTATTGTAGTAGAGTTTTAGTTGCCACCTTATCCTTCTGCTATCTTTAGCATAACTCTTATGATGTACAATGAATTTAAGTTATTGGATAGAAGGACTATCAGTGCACTTGATGTACTGGTGATGGTGGTTAAACAGAGCAAAAAATGCAAATTCAAGCAAAGCCCAGTCTCCTACACAACTAGAGGAAGTAAAACGGAAAACAAAAGTAGAACATTTCATAAAGGTCCTCAGTTGATCATTGCAATTCTATAATTTGTTTTATTGATACTGTCCAATGGAGCATGTAAGTATGGCTTTTCAGGTGTTTGTGCAGCCTGAGCATTAAATTTATAAATATCCTGTAAATTTATTTGACTACAGTGCAAAGAATGCACTTAGTTCAAAATTGTAACTGAAAGGTAATAGAATCTCCTCATCTACAGGATGTTGTACACAGGCTGCATGTATTTTCCAGTGCAGTGAATAATTTTAATTGTTTTTGTCAAATTAAGATGTACTCTTTCAGTGAGTTTGCTATGTCAGATTGGCTGTAAATGGCAGTAGATGAAACAATGAAAAAAAGAAATTAGGCATATGAGAGAAGCTCTTTATAAATTCCCCTGTAACTACTTTGCCTCAGTACAGACTTTCTTGTCAATGTGAGCTTTATTAATCAACCCAGACACAGAAAAACATCCTTAATAAATGAAGAGTATGGAAGTTACCAGTTCCTCTAGAGCCCTGCAGTCTTGCTAGAATGTAAAAGGAAGAATCAAATTTAAACTTTTCATTTTAAATGATAGCAGACACACTATATTTGAACACTTAAGCGCGGTTAGGATTTATCTTATTAAAATCCCAATAGTCTTTTTGCTTACTGCTTTTTCCTTGCTCTACTTAAAATTGGTTTGGAAATGCTTTCTGAAATGAAGAGGCATTCTGAAGTTCTTGCATGTCAAGGCATCTTCTGTTCTTGTAATCAGCTGACAAGAGGAATTTCAGAGGCACTGATCAATATGGTTCTTTCAGACAACACGATGTAATGTCACAGAAGGAGAATAAAGGACACTGTTCCCATGTACTGTATATACATTACTAATCACAGCATAGAAGGGAAAGCAAATAGAATGAAGCTATCTGTCTGACCTCCTACTGCTCACTGTCTCTGGTGAGATAGATTTAATATGATGCGTGTGCATATATATATATATATTTATAAATGGTTTTCCTCTAACTTCAGAACTTGTGAATAGGAGCCAGCTGAGTCAGGTGAGACATTAACTTTTGACTTTCTCTAATCACTGGGGTTTGATAGCTAACATGATAAACATTTATCTAACATCTGCTCTTATGCTAGCACCACATGCTCTCTTTCTGTTATAGAGGGATATGGTGTCTGTCAGATTGTAAAGGAAGCCTTCCCAAGCCTTTCTGATCTGGGAAACTGAATTCCAGTCTTGAATAAGTGAATGGGTACCCACTAATACAGACCTTGTGTACATGATGGCTACTCAGACCTGTTGTTTGACCTAGGTGCTGCTAAGGTCTGTTCGTATTTAATGGATATTCTAATTTTCTCATAGTCTCTGATGAAAAGAATAGAAGGTTGATACTTTGTTCATCATCATCCTACTGAAAGGTCTTTGGAAGGCCCTTTATATGAAAGGAACAGAAGTGAGATGGGAATTTGAGTAACCTGGTATAATGGTGTCCCAGCTAATGGCAGCAGGGCTGGAACCAGATGATCTTTAATGTTCTTTCCAACACAAGCCGTTTTATAATTCTATAACTCTTTGATTTTTCAAACTCATGTACTGCTATGGTAAAAGAGAAAAATGTAGAAATGAACATCCTTGCTCTGCTATACTTTGCATGCACTGACAGGCTCCCATAAGCTCATATTGGCAATACTGCAGTTCATATGCAAATGCTAGTGTCATCTCACCGTGACGGTCACAGTGGCCAGGTACTTGAGTCATGCCTGGTAATAGCCTTAACAGGAGACTGAGTGAGAGGTAAAATGTTAAATCTTACAGCCTGTCTGTCTGCAGTAAAAACAGAAGGCTGAGTATAATCATTTAGCAGGTCAAATTGCAAGCAGGCCTGCTTGCTTATGGACCAGAGAGAGAAGCCTTGTTTTAAATCATCTGGGGGCAGTGAGGTAGGTGACATGGCACTCATGGAGCTGCTTAGCCACAATAAAGTCTCTCAGTGTTAACATTAAATCACTTGTTCTGTGTTTCGCTAGGAGGCTGACAATTGCCCTTCTGCTTGGTGGCTTGGAATCCTAATGGATTTTTGAGAGCAGTTTCTGCATGCAGACCTGATTTCAGTCTGTTGAAAAGTTGTTCTAAAATTGTTTTCCTCCATGGCAAGAGGAGAATGAGTACACCCAGCTGCATGTGTAATGTTTATCACATAGCAAGCAGATGTGAGGAGTCACAGAGGTCAGTTCTAATGCATATTTATCAGGTACCTCTGCCCTCCCTACCTTGGTCCTGTCATACCTTGCCTCCAAACCTATTCCCATACTCTAAATCTCAAAGCTGAAGGAACAAAGATAATTCTCAGTTCATCATTGTCTCCTGACATGTAGAAGTACCAGAACTCTCCAGGGTATCTCTGTTGCTGAGATGCCTTGTGCTCTATAGACACGTTTAAGTTGTATAAGCTTCTTATATGTATCAAGCACTAACGCTACTGTATAAAGTGGTTGTAAAGAAATTGAATTGAAGTTATCTTCTGCAAACATTGTGGGAGATAATGTAGTGTAAATGAGAAGTGAAAGTTCAACTTGAAGATATTATTGATAGTGTGCAAATTATTCATTAATTCCTATCTTATTCTAACAAACTCTCAGGGCTAGTTTTGTTATCAACTTTATTCAGTATCACCACATTGCCTCATTGTATTGCCATCTTACATTTCTGGCTAGGTAAAAATCTCAGAGCACAGCTGGTCTCAGATGCCAATAGTGAGAAGAAGAGATGGATCATGTCAGCAGAAAGCTGTAATGTATATCCATGCTAGGGATAAACACAAAACCCTTCTGCTTTGCCAAGTGCTCCCGCCTTCTACCTTAGGGCAACAAGAAAGTCGGGGTGGTCAAGTGTTTTATGGAGTCTAAAATAAATTGCTAGAGTGCTAAAACTCTGATGTTTTTTGTCACTTTTCAAAATCCGGATCTTGTTGGTCTTGCTGCTGGTAATTATCTTGATCTCATTGTTGATGCATCTTCAAGTCTTTCTCTTTCCAATGCTCTGATTTTTTTTCCTTGGGTCAAGAGATGCTCTTTCCTCCTTTAATTGAGATTTATTTCTTTTAGTCCTCCCACCTCAATCGTTGGTCCTGCCCCCAGTTGACTGGTGGCAGTACTCTATTAACTCAGTTTCTCACTTTCCCTTTCTTAAGAAGGGTCACTTTTAAGTCCCTTTCTCTGGAGCATGAGGTAAAAATTCCTCTCTCCATAAAAATCCAAAAGATTTCTTTGTGTGCACATCTTCTAATTCCTTTAATTTAAAAATTCCTTCTTACTATCATAGAAACAACTTTGCTGTTGTAAAAGACAGAATTAGTTGGAGAAGAAGGGATTAGGATAATGCTTAGTTTACAGTAATTTTCTTCTGTAAAGAGCAAAATCCTGTAAAAAGCAAGCATTTATTTTCTAATACACTTTATTAAGTTTTTATCAAAGAGTAATAAGGGTATTATTTAGAAGACTATAGAAGCTAGATAACGATTCTGATGCAATAGGTGTTTTCTTAATGATAGTGACAAAAAATTCATAATATAAAGCTTTCAGTAAACAAAGAAAACAGATGCAGTATGAAAGGAAGTCTTCTGTTTTACTAGAAGTAACACCCTTAAGATTACACTTAAATGAGTTTACTGTTGCACCAAATCATAAGCACAGTAATAACACAGCAAAACCACCATAAGCAGAAGATACCTTCTTGAGTTTTCAGCCAGTATATTAAACTAGATTTTCTCTCAGTCTCAAGGTTACTTATTATGAGCAAGACATTTTTTCTCAACTAGAATTTTATCTAACTGCTTTTAAATCAACAGCAAAATTCTCTTTCACTTGGGCTGTGCAAATATCATGCTTTTTTTTTCCTAATTAAATTAATTGCAAGTGCTAGTAGTAGCACAATCTGAACCACATATGTAAAGTGAATACATATGGGCTTTGCACAGATAAATTAATTGGAAAAATGATTAAGAGGGAAAATGTACTTGCCATACTTACATCACTTCTGCATTATGATAATACATAATATTACAGCAGTAGCAGAAAGCTTAAGTTACATCACCCCTGCATTATGCTAATACTTCATGCTACAGCAACATCAATCTGATGATGCATTAACGTACTCTATTGCTAAAGTAATGTACAGTAGCACTGATGATATGCTATTTTAAATCATTGTCAAAATGATATTTCTGTAATGCTACTATGTTGATGATTTGATATAATATATTGCTGAAGAAACACCATGCTGATTACATATCAGAGCAATATATCATTCTCAAGTCACCATGAGGATATTGTTGAATAATCTACTGAAAAGGAAGGAAGGAAGGAAATCTAACAGAGGGAATCTGTTACAGAACTTTTCTAGATATTCAGTAACATTTTAGCTGCTTTTTTTTAGCCATAGAATGCTTAAAGAAAACTGGAACATTATTTTAACAAAACCAAGAATGGAGAGGTCTCAGTTTAGACTTCTGATTTTAAATTTATTTATTTATTTATTTTAAGAAATTAGAGAAGCAGCGTGCAAAAGTAAATGGCTCTGAGATAGCTGTGAACTGCTTTTGTTGGTTTACATTTTAATGGTTTGACAAAGCAGAATAACAAGGGAACTGAAAACACATAAAAATATTAATATACTCTGAGGTATTTAAGGACTGACACCCAAAGACATCTAAACACATTTTCTCTTTGGAAAATATAGAGCACATGTCTTTTAGATATCCTTGATATTCAGATGGATAGCTGAGGAATGGCAAGAGACATTTCTCCTCATCCTAATATCCAATAAAACTATAATTCGTGATTTCTCACTCAGTCTCTTTCTCTCTCTCTCCCTCTGTTTGATAAAGAAAAGCAGCAGTATGACAGAACTGTTCAGAATAGTAGTAAGAACATGGGGGGGAGGATTAGCCTGTGTCTCTGACTGGCATTGGAGTGAGGGGTTTGGAAATATTTTGGAAATATTTTGTGTTCCCCTGAAGGAGTCTGACACAAATAAACAAAAAAAATACCTTTGGTGTTCCTATTTCCTGAAAGCAATCCAAGGACTTCATATTCTACAACAAAGAAAGTATAAAGACCTTGAATGCCCTTTCTTGAGATGAAATCCACAGAAGTCTCCAATTTAGGAAAGTAAAACTCCCTGGAGCATCAAACTTTGCAAGCTTTGAAATTCCTGGCTTCCCACATGTCTGCATTTTTATAAGCAGTTATCTGTCATGAACTATTTTTGTAATACCTAATGCTTTTACCATCATACTGATAAAGAAGAAAAAATAAAATCATGGTTTTTAGACGTTTTCTCCCTGTTCTTTCCCCAGAATATTCTTTGCGTATGTCCAGTGTGTAAATATCTTTAGAAAGTATGACATTTCGCTGACATAGGCAAGATGTCCCTCAAAAATTATTGTGTGCTTCTATCTCTTTGTAAAGGACAGTGTAAAAATGAGAAGAATAAAATGAAAGGAAGAAAAGGAGCTATGACTGCATTTGCTGGTACAGCTGATCACTGAAGAGACATAACCTCAAGAGCTAGTTGACCTCTGGGAGGCCACAAAGTGGAACTTCACGATAGAGTATTCAAAGAAAGAAACTTGTATCTTCTGTTTTAATGTGTTCTGTTTAAAAATTAAATCAGGCCAAGACTCACTCAGCAGACCAAAGCATCTGAGGGAGAAAAGCAGCTTTTTTTCCCCCAGGCCATTTCCTGGTTTAACGGTTTCTTGCTCCCTTCAACAGTTTTGAATATAGTGTCACGACTTAACTAAAGCTGCTCTTTTATGGCAATATGACAGCATAGAGAACTCCATTTCTAAATATTCTTTCTAAAGCTTCTATTCCTACAGCTATGGTCACTGCTGCAGTGACCTGTGACCTCAGTTAGATCTATTTTAGACTTTCTTGTTCCCTTGGTAGTCAGGATATAAGTTAAGAGAGAAGGATATTGTTTGTGATATCTTTCAACTTATTTTTAAATAGTTGATTTTCAGTCAGCCTGAGAAGAATCTTTCTCTTCCATAGGGAAGTTCAGGTGTTTGGCTTTTAGAGTAGTTGTGAAACTTCTGGGAGATTCGTCATATGGGAATATTTCTATTTAGCAAGTTATCATCAATCACCATGTGCTATGCTGCTGCAAGTGACATATTCTGTATGAGATGAGAAATTAATGTCTTCATCACTTTGGTATTAAACATCTCCAGGCACTTTCACAAAATTAGCAATATTAGTATCTAGTGGCTGACCAGACTGGAGGTTAGATAATTTTGCCTTTCCAATATAAAATTCGTTCTTGTGTTCCATCTACGTACTTTGATTTTCTGATCTGCTTTGTGCTGCTGTAATCTACTGAGCAGTTTTTGTGTTCCCCTCCAGAAATTATGGTATAACAGCAGCAGCAAATTGATACTTTAAGTAATTCCATGATGGTTTTACTTAAAATCTTTTAACTTCCAAGATATACTTAAGATAATATCAATTTTAGAGTTCAATCTCAATTTTTAAACCCTCATAGTATTCTGCTTCAAAGATTCTTGGCTTTAACATTTCACCAGTGTAACTCCAGCAAATTTCCTATTTTATCAAACTGAACATTAAAATCAGTCAAAAATTGGAATTAGAAGAAATATAAATTCAGACTCAAAAAAACTTTGCTGAAATCCTAGTTCCCTTCCATCCCTGAAGGGAAAAGGGAGAGTAACTAACAATGAATTCTTACCAGAGGGAAATAAAAGTGGGGGGGGGGGGAAGGAAAAAGAATGGGTTTATTAAAACAAAAACAAAAACAAAAAAAAAAACCACAACACTTTAATGCAAAAATGATCCCCAAAACATTTCCAGAAAAATAGCAAGTTTACAAGTTTACAAGTGTAAACATGTTATAGCATCCACTGTTTCAGTATACGTAAGTGCAAGATTTTCTAAATGTTACCTTAACATCTGGATAAGATTACAGAAGAGTGGTAACAGTTTGATTAGGTATCTTCACAGCTTCACAGCTCTAGTGAGGAGCATCTTGGCCCTGTCACATTCCTAAGAAATCACTTAAGTATTCTGAGCTAGGTTTATCCATAACATTTGGCCATATCTTGGTAGCTTGAGTGTGTCACTTCTAACATTGCCTCTCTGTCACAAGGGTCTTCTGGACAGTGTGAATTGTATCCATACTAGTACAGTCTATTATATCCTACAGCTGCTTATGAACAGCTGTCCCTTTCATGCTAATTCTCATGCAGCTAGAAATTGTTTCTAAAACCCAATTTCTGATATCTTTAATTGACCCATATCAAATCGATGCCCAGAAATATGCAAATAATTGTAGGAAGGATCAGTGCCTGGGAACATTTCTTGGCATTGTTTCAATTACTATTATATGTGCAGAGTGACAGACCAGATTTAAACCATCACTTAATGTTCTGACCTTTGGTCTCCTGAATCTTTGTAAGTTGCTTTTCATGATTTCATGATGTACACAATGGTAAGCATTTTCAAAGCCATGAGAGTTACCTATGGATGTTTCTATTTCTATATTTGCCAATGCCTAGCTGTGAATCATTGGAGGTATATGCAAGGAAAAATTGTCTAGACAATTATTCAAACTTTTTTTCTACACTTCAAAAAAAAAAAAAAAGAGCAAACAATGCATACGCAACAAATGATTATTTCCAGATGACCTCTGATAGATGAATCCAGTCAAGACATGTTTTGTGGTGTGTGCTTTGTGGAAGATACCTTAGAAATTATTGGAATTATGTGATGCTTCTAGTACCTAAAGAAAGACATAGTGACTGAGGATGAATACATCTCCTTGTTTTTATACCCTTTGCAGGTGGGGGTGGGGGAGGGAAGGAAATAGCAAACAAGTACAGAGGATGTAAAGTGGTCTGATAACTGTGTGTGAATAACCAGAAAACTTCCAACATTTTTTTTTTTTTTTTTTTTTTAGATGTAAAAAGAACTTGCATCAGAATCTTGATCTAATATGTTGTCTTCAAAACAAAATTAACTTTGATTTTCAGGGCAAGAAGCAGTATTTTAAAATTGCCTCTGAATGTGATCTGCTGTTTTTCCTGATGCTAGATTCCTGCTTCAGGAATCTACAGGAAACATTTTGTACAAAAAGATATTCTGTTTTTTCTGAGAGAAAAGAGCCAAACCTAAATCCCTTCTTCAAGAAAACAAATAAAAATGTATCCACAACAAGCAGACATCTAATATGTTTGGTTTCGTGTAGTGATTTTCATGCCAAGTTTTGTTCCTCCAGGAGACAACAAAATAATTGTTGTACATCAGCTTTCTAGTGCTGCTCAAACAGGAGTATCCCTGCAGCACACTACTGTCCAAATTATTTTGCAAACTTTTGACATATTTCTAATCCTTAAACAACTCTAATTTATCAAAGGAGAAATATTTTTGGCTCAAAGTAAAAGTAATTTAAAAAAGGTGCTTTTCATAAATGTGCAGTTCCAATTCTTTAAGAATAATTATTTTATGTTCAAATCACTATATGCTAACATTTTCTTTAATTACAGTAGCACCATGACTATTTTCTGAAATAGGTGTAACTGCTGTTACTTCAAAGTTGTCTTCTTTTATAGAGCACTGAGGGCATTTCAGGTTTATTGGGTAAATAGGTAGGATAGCCAGGCAATACGAGCTGGTTTTAATACATCATTTTTACTCTTGAAGGAGAGGACAGTTCATAGCCAAATAAATGATGCTGACTGTCAGTAACATGCCACAGACCTTACTCTCGTGACAGTGAATAATAACGTTTGTTGCAGAAAGGGTAATATTTAATGATTTTGCTTGTTATTGAAATTATCTTTAAAAAAGGGGGCTAAGTTCTATTCAGTCCAATTTTATTACTGACCTTGCATACTCTGTCACAGCTGCTCTGCCTCTCCGAGTACATGGTTCTCGGCGGCAGACCTTCAAAAATTTGTTGTAGAAGGACATCTAGTGGCACAAGGACTATGAACGCCATGGCAGCCAGAATGACTGTCAGAGCCCACGGTTCCCTGCAGAGAACGCAGAGGGATGACCAAGTACAGGGATATGAATTTTACATGCTCTCAGTGACTGCAAGGAAGAGCAGAGGTGAGTTCTATTACTAACCCCAGGCCCCACTTCAGCAAACTACACGTAGTTTAGTGTGACAGGTGACAGGGTGAGAACCCTACAAACTTTTACACCTCTCTTTGCAATCTAAATTTTTCAGAAGTATTACTATTCAGTATAGAAACAAGTTTTTTTGCTTCACAAAAAGTACTTCTTTTGTATTACTTATTGTTCACTTAGTATGTTTATCATCCACAAAATCTCTTACCACCAAAATACCTGAAAATCTTCCCAGCATTCATTAAGAAGTATGACAAAGATCTACCATGTGTTGTTTGTTCTTTTCTTCTTCTGGAGATAGAAAACACTGACTGTAAAATGTCTTCCAGGTGGGCAAACTCTGTTTGTTTGAGTCTTTGTTTTACTTTGCGTTACTAAATAATTGCACAAAGCACAGACTGATGATATATGTATCCTCATTTTGTGAAGATGAAAACATATGTGGATATGCTGCTTCAAATTAGTGTTTTATGAAATTGATGTCTCTCTCCAAGTCAATATTTACTTTTATTGTATGCAGCTGTGTGAAAGAATAGAACATTCTTTTGTGGACTTCAGTGGTTACACATTTTCTATATTTAGCTGTGGCTCACTGACAACCAGAGCTGATGCAGAGAGATCCTCTGACTTTGTTCCATTCAAGGTAGAAAATATCACAGGACATCTGATTATAATAAACCTCTTTGGCATACATTACATTAGGGGAATATATATTAATATATTAAATATGTCTTTATGTTAGAATAACAAATATTTGGACTGATTAAAAAAAAAAAGGCAATGAAATATTTGCTATAATCATGGAGAAAAAGGAATAGAGAGATGGAACACATACACATGATTTGTTATGATTGGCTCCTTTTCAAGAATATTTTCAAGTGTGGAAAACTTGAAATAAAATGATAAAAATAAAAAAGAAAATGGAAATAAATAAAAATAATGAATATAATAATATAATGAAACAATTTATCAGTTATTACCTTTTATTAATTTAATTTGGGACATTCCAATTGCAAAAATGTGATTATATAACTACAAAAATGTAATTGTCCATTATTGTACCAAGGTTCATTTTTACATTTCATTGTACATGTTTTCCAATAAGACTACTTCCACTTTTTCCTCTCAATGTCCGATTTTCAAAATGCTGGAGTGGTTAGATAAAATGCATCAGAAGTTAGTTTCAAAAGTGTGAACCTGAAAAACAGCCAGTGATAATCTACAATTCATAAAAATTCATAGCTAGCTTTTTTTCCCCGATATTTCACTATTATTGTAATTGAGGAAAAAAAATATTCCTGCCATGATAAGATTTTCACTGGTTCCTCTTTGGCTCTGGTTATGAAAAAAAATTCATCCTCTAAATGTATTAAGATATCATATATCCCAGAGCTCCATTTTTGTGTTAAAGAGCCATCTTTCTCCTTGACAATTAGTGATGTTTCTGGCATTGACAGGCAGATGACTTATTGAGATACCGAAAAAAAAATCTGACAGCTAAATTATGCTATCATTTTTTTTTTCCTCAGTAACTCAACTTATCAGAACATTAGCCAGCACTGCATTTAATCACCAAAGCAGTATTCGCCAGATGCAGCATCTGCAATGTGCTAATTTGGGATAATAAACTAGAAAATACTTCTGGAGAGATGGGAGTATTGCAAAGGACTGACATCTCACACATATGGTGAGTAGTCTGTTACCCACGGTCCCATGAAGTATCTGAAACAAAGTATAATTGGTCAAGAACTGCAAATAATTATGATCAAGAACTGTACTTCCGATAGTTAAGTTAATTACCTAACTGCATCCATTAAGTCATCTGCACATATGTAAATGACCAGAGGGTTCAAATTAGCAATGACTGAAAAAGATTCTTCTGACATTTGGAGCTGAGTATCAATGTTAACAAAAATGTTAGGGGAAAGACAGGAGAATATAGAATATAGCAAACTTAAACTTCACTTAAATAATGCTTGCATATGTGTAATGATGCCAAATTTTAACTACCATGAATGAGTGTCTGAGATTGTATGTAATGCTCAGATAACAGACAGGTGAATGTGAGCACAGTTGCAGGACGTGTAACAAGCTGTATGAAAATTTTTCCTCTGTTTGAGAGAGGAAAGGCAATGATGTACTCAAGCCCTGATTTTAAGCACAAATTTTCATAGTAAGACTGCCAGGGCTCTGAGCAAAACTAAACTATAGTTCCTGCAGCCATTTCCCTTCCCCTCCAAGGGTTGGAGCACAGGTGGTAGGTCTGGCTCTGATGGATGGCAGTGACCTGGGATGAAATACGGGATAGCCTCCACATAACTTTTCCTGTGTCATGCCACCTCCTCACTGCCCATTTCCTTTCCCATCTTGGCCTTTAAAGTGCCTTGCATAGCCATATTGAGGTCATTCTCACTGGACACGCTCTGTTCTTGCTCGGGAGCTGGAGGACCACATGCTGCATCAGGACTCTACAGCATCCCCATGTGCTGCTCTGTAAGAGACAGAGGGAAGGAAGGTGACATCAGGATGCTACTCATACTGCTGCCCTCTGCTTGAATCCTCTGAACCAAACAGCAGATTTGAGTTACTGGGAAGAAATCTCGGCAGTTTTAATCAGCATCTGCTAGGAAGAGTGAGAAATCATTTGTTTCTCTTTTCTTCTCTGCAGCCCTTGGGCAAATGGCTGAAAAGAGAAATTTTCATTGGAAATTTTCAATACATCCAAAATACAGTTTTTGAAGTCACAAGTTTCTGATCTTATTGAGTTTGAAATTATTTCTGTTTCCCTGAAGCAAATTTACTCTTTAAACCTTTACTCTTTACCTATTTTTTCCCAGGGAATGTAATCAAGAAAAAAAAAAAATACAGAACACCACAACAGAACCCAAAAGGTAAGCAATTAAGAGTCCTGCTCAGTTCTGTTCAACTGCAGTCTACTGGTATTTATCTGGGAGTCTAAAAATGAACTTTCAAAAGTACCCTCAATGCTTAGCAAAACAGAGGCCATATAACTATTGGATGGGTCATGCAGCAGACAAGTATCACACTTCATTTATGATACTATTCAGAAATCTGAGCCCAGACGTCTAACCAAGGTGACTACAGCCTTATGCTTGATAAAATACATTGAGCATCATGCCTCAGTATGAAGTATGAATAATGAAGATTTTCTTTCTGAAATCATCAGCTATGCAAATTACTTGAAGTGTGTGGAAGGTGTGAGGAAAGAGTGTTTCAAACCATTCTGAATTGGCCTGTTTTCATTCTTACAGAAGTTAGTGAGAAATTTCCAGAGTTCAATAGGAGCATTAGTAAGCTAATAATGCTTCCTTTTAAAAATCTCATCCTTAATGCTTCTAAGCAGCTTTGAATGCCTGAAGTGAAGAGTCCCTTTAGAAGTGCGAAATCACCATATTATCATTATATTGAGGCTGGTGTACTTTTCTTAAAAACTGTTTAAATGAAAACCTGCTTTCAATGGATTGAAAGAGTTAGGGCTTCCTGGGAAGAGCAGTGCAAGTAAAGTTTAATTTAAAAACCATAGGTTAATATTTCTGGTTCAAGAGAAAATGGGTTTATACACATCATTCTTTATTTTGCATGCAGAAAAGGAACCTGTAATCTGATATAATCTTCTGAACACAAACAGTTCTTTCTTTTCTTAACCAAGTAATTACTTTATGTCAGCAGTAACAGTATTTCTTCTATGAAAATCTCACGACTGGCACACACACACACACACACACACAAAAGAATAAGAATAAATGTCATGCTGCAACTTCAGAAGTGATCAAAAAGTTAATACTAATATATAATGTTGAAAACACCATTTTTATTTCTGAATACTGTCTGAAGAAAGCACAAGAAAATATTTCTTTAATCTATAATGAGCGTGAGAGAAAGAATTTAAAGAAAACTAGGAAGATGGCTGAAGTTCAAAAGAAGTGAAACCCAGAGCTATGAGATACTGCAGGTTAATATGACTGAATAATAAAACTCCTCTACATATACATATATAAAAGCTAATCTGAGGTATACAGTATTGGAATTTTTTCAAGTGCTGGCTGATAATCATGACACTACTTCCAAGATAAATTAAAAACCCCTGTTAAATTTGTGTTTGTTAATATTGTAGTCCATAACCTTAGGGCTGGATTGGAAAAAGAGAAACTGCATCATTGCAGGGCTGCTTCGTTTAGTGTGAATGGGAACGATTTTATGGTAAATGCTGTTAGAGTGCTAGGGGGTGTAATTCTCTATTAAACCATTTTCATCTGAGAACCTTTAGCTGAACTCAAAGACTGTAAGCAGAATTATACACAATTTACGTGAACACATAATTTAATCACAGGCTAAAAGACATATCATACAGTTAAGACTATCATGTCACAAAGCCAATCATGATTAAGCTTACTTCTTTCAGTGGATCTGAATCTGCAGGCCAGACCAGTTGTAAGGTTACAAATCTGTGTTGCTCCATGGTACAGACATATCCTCAACCTTGCTGAGTTGCTGTCTTCCAGTACGGATTTTTTTACACAGTAAAATAAACAAAATTAACATTTTTTTTTCTCTAAAATTCTTGAGCTATTATTATCAACCTAGCAACTCCATTTCTATCTTCGTGGGTATATTTTTCTTTTTTTCTTTTTTCTTTTTAATTATCTTGAGTGTCTTTAACTTATATATTTTCATAAGATTTATCACTCTTTATTCTGGCATTCCTATCATCCACATTTAAGGCACCTAACTCTGCAAAGATTCCCACCTTATGACCAAAAGAACCAACAATAGAGAAAAAAAACACACACCTGGCAAAACCAGCAGCTTCCTTTTTGTTCTGTTTTTTTTTTTTTTTCTTAGTTCCTCAGTCACAAGAAAAGCTAGGGGTGATGGAACCATGCTACCCAGTGACATATAATCTACAATTTGTTTACTAAATGGGATAGGTTTAGCAGGTGGATGGCAATTTCTCAGAATTATCTCAGAAATGCAAACATACACTCTGCACAGGATGCCCTCATCAGACAAGGCATACAATCTAGCTTTGATCAGCATCATAGCCTTGAGGGAATGGGACAACTGTTGTATCTGGTTGATGTATCCAAGCCCTGCATGGAAAATGACTTTAGCCGGTGGCAGTACTGAACACATCCACAGTGGGTCAAAAGGTGCTACTAACTTCATTATTTAATGCTTTCTAACCTACAGGTTCATAAACTACCAGAGATCTTGGCTACATTATCCCAAGCCAATCTTTAACTTCTCCATATCCAAAGTCAGTCAGCAGTTGTTACCTGATTTACAACCATCTCTTGTTCATCTGCACTAGATGTATGACATGGATGAAAAATTGTCAACAGATGACTGTTCATTTTTCTTTCTTTCCCCACATATACCTAAACCATTAGAGAAGGACAGATAAAGTCTGTATCTTCAGGGTAAGCCTCCTATACAATAACTAGCTGTGTTTTTTTAGTATCCCCATCAAATGACTGAGATAGAGAAGCAGATGTAGTCAAGGTCTTATTTATATTACATTTCTTATAGGCTTCTCTCCATGGCATTCTCCCTCTAATGCCACCTAAGTTTATTATGTCTGTAATTCACCTTCTTCCTCTTTACTGAATCATAATGACATGCAACTGGCATCAGGATATCTATTTTATTGTTTCAAGGAATAATTTCAAGAACTACAGAGAGAGCTTCAAGTTTTCTTCAAATTTAGGAGAATAATAGGTGCATATGACTAAGCTTGGATGACAGTGTTTAAAAAATCAGTAGCACTAAATACTGCCAAGATGAAAGCAACCACAGTGCTTAATCTGAAAACGTTAGATTTTTTCCTCAGTGTGTCATAGAAGGGGCAATTATTTGTTCTTCTTTGAGCTCACAGGCATAAATAAAAAGACATAGAGGGATGGATTGCCAGCTATCACAGCCCTACTCAATACATAAAATGGTAGCCTTAATCCGATGTGGAAAGAAGAGCAATTGAAATATTGTACCATAAAATCATATGAAGAGCCTTACCTTTATAATTGATGAAATGTCTTCATATGCCCGTATCTTGTGTGAAAGTGAGGGAAAGGACTACATCTCTGAAATCTAGTGGATAGTCTCTCACTGTATGGGTATACTGGGAAGGATAGTATAACTGCTTAGTCAATCCTTACAGCTATTATTTTTGAAATATTTATTCAACTGATGACTTCTTAACATTCTTACCACTTCTTCCTCCTAGTTCTTGCCTCTATTCACTCAGAGAGCACATATGTCTCATCTTTAATGCTTCACATCTGTCTTGCAGTCAAGTTTATCAGCCTGTTTTAGTTTCTTCCTTATCATTTCTCTTGTCTTGCATCAGTAGACCCATTTTGTATAAAGAAAGAATGGATAGAATAGCCGTGTTGAACATATGAAACAGCATACTGGGTCTAGGCAAAATTCAGTATTCTGTTTGTGAAACTCTCTATAGGTAAATGTTGAGGAAGGAATATTAACAGAATAATAATGTTATTCCCCAGTATTCTTTTACTGTCCAAATACTTTCAAGTCAAGAGATCTTTTTATGTATGATCTCTGTATGTTTCTAGTAAACCTCGGCAGGCTTTCATGTACTGTACAACTACCACATATTTCTTTACCAGTGTTAAATTTTTATATCTGCCACAATTTGCCATCAAGTTCTAAAGTTGCATGTGGACAGATATCCCCTTTATTTCTTTTGGTTTTATTTTAGTTTGTTTTATTTAAGCTGGCATTGTAAATTATTTGTATACAGGAAGATCCTTGAGAGCTAGAACAGATAATGAGACATGACTGCAGCAAGCAGGATTTAGGATTTGTGAAAGAAATGTGGGAAAAAAATTGCAGTTGTAACTTCTGGATTGTTCGAGAATATTGTTTGAAAATCTTTTGTAGCTTATCCACCCTATTACCGTGTTGAATCTGCTTATTGATGTATCTTTTAAACTGTTTTCTATGAGGGCATGAGGCATACAGTGGAGCCATCTCCTTCCTGTCTTATCTGCCAGAAGAAAAATAAATACTATAATAATTACAGTTAACCTTCTAAGCTGTATCGTGTTTATTGTCCTCTTTTTATTATTTTTGTCTTTTGCTATCAGTCAGCGTATTCTGACTAATTTACATGATACAGTGCTGTAGCTGGGAAAATGATGGTGTGAATTTTAATGAGGATTTAAAAATTATTGATAAATAATTGTTTTTCCTGTTCTTAAGATTCCCTAAGGCAAAACACACAGTGAATGAAAGCCGACTTTAACTGGTACAATAGTTAAGACAGTTTTGGGGGGGCATGCCAAAACCTTCCTCAGAAGCCTCATTTACATTCCATTGCATTTAACACTGTAGTATACAAGTTGGAGAGGCATTGGTCAAAGTCAGCCACACAAACCACAGCTGCAATGAACAAGTTTCACATTAACACCAGAGTACGTTACTGCAGTAATCTGTAAATGACAGCAATTAGTATGTCATGTTATTCATACCTGTCATTAGTCTCAATGTACAACCGCCAAAAAGCAGACATTTACATGTCACATAGGTCATCCTTTCTGAAACTAACTCCTGAAATTCACTGTAGCATGAAATTACTATGCTTAAGTGTTAACTCATGGGAATTTTAAAAACCTGATGTTGAGTTATAGTTTCTAATATAATATGTCTTGCCATCTTTTTCATGGCAACAGCAAGCTTGTTTTGCCTCATGAACAGCACTGCTACACACTCATATGCATGCAAGGGAAAGACAAATTCTATATTCCAGCACTCACTGTAGCACAAATGTTCCCAATTTGCAAATGCAGCTTTTTAAGTGTGAATGAGTTCAAGTTTATCTGTGTTCTGTGCATCTGAGCAGGGATACATGGAAATTTCTCAGCTGAGGTTATTTATTGGTTGTAAAAAAAAACCCCTTGCCTGGAAGTAGTACTTTCTCAAGCTAGTATGATACTCGTTTAGTTGCCTTTCCTGTGTTGCATTCTGTTAATGGGAAAGTCAAATGTTGCTGGTTGTAATTCAAGTCTGAAATTGTATGAAGATTAACTGTCCTGATCTACATTTTCTGGGAAAAATAAATGCAAACATTTTGGGATACATTTATCTTTCTTTAAACGGTTTTGCAGTGCTCTTTTGGTTTCTGAGTTTTAGGCAGGAAAGAAAAAGTATTTCAAGAGAGATATATCTATTTACTTAAGAGTAATTAGACTTTTTCCTCTGGTCTTGGAAGCAGCAGTAAGTGTTTCTTGCTTATTGTTGCTAAAAGATTATATAAGCTTCTCAAAGGTCTCATACAATAAATATTCGGTATCTGGTTGACCTGTATGTTGGGAAAGACAAACAAAAGATAATCCCCATCACTATTAGCTGAGTAGAACACTTCAGAATATACAAATACAGTTAGATGCATAACCACTACTTTTAGCAAGTAATGCTCATTCCTCCTGCTTTCAATTGCTATTGATGACAAAACTCTCTGCGTTATCTTTTTGACTGCTCAGAGACTTATATAGGTTGCTTATTACTTACAATATATGAGAATTTAATACGTCCAGTGGAAAATTTACATAGACCACCTACTATCCTTATTATATTACTATGATTCTATTTACAACTCGAACACTGCTTATTGTACCCTACCCTTTTAATTTTTTTTTCTCATATCAGAAGAAAGTTTGTCTGCTTAGATATTCATGATGTATTATATTACCTATGTCCTCTATACTATATAATTTCATGTGAATGCCTGAAATTAAAGTTGCAATCTTTGTATACCTCTCATAGCCATTTCCAGATAAGGGAGGCAAACATGATATTCTAGTAAGGTAATACACTGCTCATAATGTCTTTACATACGGTACTTTCAGTAGAATAAAGATAGGGTTTTGTTTGTTTTCCAGTCTCAGAATCACCTCAGAACTGCTGAGGTTGGAAGATACCTCCAACCCCCCTTATTCAGACGAGGTAGCTAAGAGCAGAGCCCAGTTAAGTTTTGACTTTCTCCAAGGAAAGAAATTCCTCCTGAGCAACTTGCTTCTGTATTCAGCCACCAAATGGAAAAACAAAAACAAAACCAGATACAGTGTTCTGTTTAAATGTAATTGTCTATATTTCAGTTTTTGTACAATGCTTCTTATGCTACCGGGTACTGTCATGGAAGAAAACAACTACATTGTACACTTCACTCATAGAAATAAGCAGGAATATATTCATTGAGATAATATAGGTATAACGTAGTGATTTAGCAACAATATAATGAGATTAGAGAGGGCTGGATTATGCACTACATAGAGAGTAGGTTTAAACACACACATACAGTAGACCCATTGAGTGACAGGGTTCAGAGTGGATCCTCTTGCTTTCTAAACTCCTTGAACTACAGAATTAAGGAGCGTAGGTCCAGCAGAACCCACACTTAGGCTCTGATCTGGACAATGTTTTTTGTCTGAAAAATTATATGTGCACAGTTAATCTAAAAGATAATCTTAATCTAACAAAGATTAAAACAAACTACTAGTCACTTAATGAGGATGTGTATTTTTTAGGCATCTTGATAGTAAGGCATAAGGGTTCCTGTACATGCATAACCTCAAGAGGAGCTCTCATCATGCAGCCTGCTACTATGCAAAACAGCTCAAGAGGCTCTTGGGCTGCTCACTATTTATAAGGTAAGATGATTGACTCTGTCATGACTTTGGTGCATGCTCAGCTGGCCTTCAGCTGTTGAGCCAGGTGTTTGCTATCAGTTCTTTCAGTCCCCCAGTTTGAGATAGATACATACTCATTAATCTCTTTTACTAAGTGTTACAAGTATTGTTACTCATTTTCTTCCAGTGCAAGTCCAGGTCAAAGGAGGAAGCTGAAAGAAAGAAGACAGAGGGGGAGCACAATATCACAGGTGCTTGTACATGCTGATAAGGTTCTTCCCTGCCCTGTGCTTTCTATTCTGCAGGTTGAACAGCTACCTCAGCTGTTCCTTGCATGATGGTCCAGTCCCTCCTTTGTCTTTATAGCTAATCAGTGGACTTTCCCCCGTACTTCCCTGTTCTGAGTAATCTCACAATGATTATCATGTTTAGATGAATGTTTTGTACTACAAAATGTAAGATTGGCTAAGTTACAGAGGTAGCTATTTGTTCATTTTGTTTTCCCACATATATATATATATATATTTGCAGAATTTCTTTTCACTAATTATTTTCACTAATATTAATAGTATATTAATATTAATATACTAAAGTATATTAAGTAAAAGTACAGAGGATAAAAAGTTTAATCCAACTATTACGCTATTTATGTGTTATGATCTACAAGAATCTATATATGTTTAAAAGTAAAAAATATTTTGTGATACAGTTTGAAAGTTTTTCTGTTCCCTGCATCATTTTTCTGACATTGGTATCGTAATAAAACTTTACTCGTACCAGTTTTTTTTTTTTTTTTCTTTCTGTTTCATCCTACTAACTTTATGGTTACTGGAGATAAGTTCAGGATGGAAAACTGGAATTTCTTGAAATAATTTGAAAGATTAACTCTGCTTCATTAGATTCATGTTCACAATAAAGCTAATGCTATTGTTCAAAGGGATAGCAGTAGATTTCTATGTCTTATCTAAAATATTTGAGGGGTTTTTTTTTTGTTCATTTGTTTATTTGTTAGATTTCTTTTTCTCTTTACCCATAGGATATTATGTTACATTTGTGATTGCGAACTTTATGTGAATGAAAATATTTTCTGAAAGTTGATATTGACCTATGACATAGTCTCACAAAATCTACAGTGATCATGTAGGCTATTTCAATTAAAACTGAAAGAATTTTTTAAGTCACTATTTAGATAATGGCTATTATAGCTGGAATATAGGAACAAAGGATGTTTGTCGTTCTGAAAACATCCTCCCCGCTCAGGAGACCAGCTCCCTCCTAGACAACAAATCTAGCTGTGGGCTCCACCAGGCAGAAAACTCTTACCAAAAAGAATACAGCTATCCAGACCTCTTGTCCTCCTGGCAGACTTCAGCCACCTGACTTCTGTTGGAAAAGTAGCAAAGTGAGCTGTATAGAATCCAGGAGGCTCCTGAAATATACTGAGGATAATCTCCTGAGTCAGGTGATAGACAGCTCACCGGGGGGATGCAATACTGGACCTCTTGCTCACTAAAACTACTGAACTGATAGTTGACATCAGGATTGGAGGCTGCCTGGGCTGTACTGACTGTGCATTTACACTCCTGAGGGATATTGGTCAGGCAAAGAGTAAACTCAGGAAGCCTAATTTTAGGGAAGCCGATTTCCAACTCTTCAGGGAATTAGCTAACAAAAGCCCTGGGAATCTGCCCTCAAGGACTAGGGAGTTGAGCAGAGCTGGCAGATCTTTAAGGAAGCTTTCCTTAGGGCACAAGACTTCTCCATTCCCAGGCAGAGGAAATTGAGAAAGGAAGGCAAGGCACTGGCATGGCTGAAGCAGGACCTGCTCGTCAAACTTAGAGGGCAAGAAGAAAATGCACAGGCAGTGGAAGTATGGACAGGTAACCTAGGAGGAATATAGGGATGCTGCTAGGCTGTGTAGGGATGAGGTCAGGAAGGCCAAGGCCCAATTGGAAGTGGACTTGGCAAGGGGTGCAAAGAAGGATAATAAAGGCTTCAACAGGTACATCAATCAGAAAAGGAAAGTCCAATAATTATTAGAAATAAATATAAATATAAATAAATATAAATTCAATTTAAAATATGGCTAATTCAATCATATTTAATCGTTTTTGAAATTTACAAGTCTTGAAGTATTATAAAATATTTGAATAATGTCAATTTCTATTATAAAATATTTGAATAATGTCAATTTCATAATCATATAGCTATTTAAGTCTTCATTTATCTAACTTGAGCTGATATATCCACCACTATTCACTTAAGACTACCTGAGAATACTGACTGTGCTTTTTATTGCAGATGTTGTACGCATAATGTGTTTTAAAATCTGCATAGAGTTTATAAGATTTCAAAATTAATTACCTGAAGCTGAATTCTTAGATCCAAGCATCTCAATGTTTATTCACACCTTTCATGCCATCATTAATGTAGTGTAGTACAGGATGCCAAACTCATAAGTTCAACTCGTGAAGAAATATTCTCAGTATAAATGAAGAAATCTCATAGTGTCCTAATTAAAGTATTACTGTTTCAAAGATGATAAATAACACACACACTAGGCCAGCTAAGCTTTGTAATTAAAAAGAATGTCACAAACTATTAACGAAGAAAAAATGTACACATAGTTGTAAAACTTTTCCATTTTTATTCTTATGTTGTAAAAATGAAACAAATGAAAGATGCATTTTTAAATTTTATACTCAAGAAAATATTCAGTAAATAAAATGTTCAAAACCAGATAAAGTGGGTTTTTTTGTTTGTTTGTTTGTTTGCTTCTTAGCTTATTTGGTTTTGATAGATTTTTTTTTAACATATCTGTTGACTTCAAAATAAGTAATTAAAGTTAACAGGATGAAAACAAAGTTGTCAAGTTAAGTACATAGAACAGCATAAACAAATTCTAGTGCTCCATTAGAACTTTGATGAAGTTGAGACTCGGGACAGATACGCACTACCTAAACCAGCCAGATGAATGTACAATTTAAAAATACATCCTTCATTTGTTTCAATAGCCAGGTGACTGTGACTTTTCCTTTAACAAATGTGCTTATTCATATTCTTTATTTAATCTGCAATAGAAATGTTCCTTCAACTGGCTGCAGGATGGTGGCTGGTCCCGATTGTTTTAGAGAGTGGGAATAAAAAGTAATAACAATTGAAAAAACAGTATAAACTAGGATGTACAAGAACCACATGGTATTGAACAGGGAAATGATTCCACTATCACACAAACCAACCTAATAGCTGTCCATTCAGTTCTAGGTGAGAAAGTTCAACATTAATATTAAATTGAAATAGCTTTTTTAGCAATAGGAATATGTCAGAGTACTCCACCTGTGAACCTTGCCAAGTTCTTCAAAAGTAAACGTAGTGGATCAATCAAGTATAAGTGATGCACTGAACCCGTCCTTTGAAGGAGCAGAATCATACTGAAAAGCAATTTCTCCAATACAATGAAAATGGAAAATTGATTTACAGCCTAAAGGTGTCAGTTCTTATAAATAGAGTCATAACAAGGATCTATAGAATCTCAGATCAAGGAACAGAGAACTGAACGAAGGAAGAAATAACACTTCAGTATAAATGAAGTATAATTGTTCAATCAATACTTTACTTAAGTATTTAGGTAAGATTTCATTACACATCAATCAAATCACTTTTTACAGACAGCATTGAACTGCATAGTAGGGAAACAGATGCTCAGAAAAGAGTTAAAAGGATTAAAAGTCACTAAAAAGCACTGAAGTTGATCATCCCGATGAAAAGTATTTAACACCCAGGAAATATTATCCTTTATCTATTCTCTTCTCTCCCCTCCACGTTACTTCTTTGTCAGCAAAGAAAGATGCCAAGGTGGGCTGGTTGCTACAAGGTGATTTTGAATTCCAGGTGCTGTTGCAACAGAGCAGGTACCTCATTCTAGGTATGAAGGAGCTGCTGATAAGAGCAAAATCTATAAAATGAATAACAGAATTCAGTCTCAAAGCACTTCATGCAAATAGATATTTGCCTACAGGATCATTCCCCAAGCATCAATATAAAAATTTTTAACTGGTTCAAGAAGCCCTCCTCCTACATGTAGGAAGGGAATAGCAGCATCACTATGTGATTTACAGCATAATAAAAAAAATGCAAATACTCAAACAAATAATGGGAATAGACATGACAGCTGTCTATAAATACCTCAGGAGTGAGATGGACAGGAAAATGCCCAGGAGGAGAAAAGCTATTTAAGCTAAAGGACAATGTTAGTAAAAGGCTATGAATAAATTTAGACTGGAAATTAGAAGATTTCTAACTATTAGAAGAGTTGAAGTGTGGAACAAACTCCCATAGGGCTTAGAGAGAAAAATATCTGATAGTTTGTAAGAAGGATCTAAAAAAGTTTGTGAAAAGAATTAGAGAATAGCAGGAGATTGAGCTAGTTTGCCCAGATCATTTCCAGTCATATGTCATATCTTAATAAGCACTATGAAGAGATGAACTGCTATTTACTGAGTGACACCAATCTCCATCTCTTTCGGTTGGCTGGAAATGGTATGTTAACTAGGAAAATATATTACATTCACTGAATAAATTTTTGCTCACAGTCTGAAACTCTGAAATGAAGAATAATTTGATCTCATGGGCCTATTTCCTAGTTATGCCAATCATGTATTTCAGAAAAGGATACATAAACAAACTGAAGATTATAACTGTGACTCTGGCTCAGTATTATTATGTGAGGGTAGTGAATCATACAATTCTTTAAGAGTTCCAAAAGAAAGTACAACCCAACCCTGTCTAAACTTCTCACTTTTTTTTTTTTTTTTTGCCAAAATTCTCTAAAAGATCAGCTGCAGAGCATGTATTAGAAATCCTAATGCAAAACTTAAGTCACTGCTGAAATGATCAGAGACCTGAATGTAGTTTTCATTCCACTTGAAGCTTCCTCATGCTGTTTTTGTATTGCATATCCTCTTTCTGTAGCTGTTGATGCAAGCATATGCAAACCTGACTCAACAACTGCATAGTGCTGTGCTAGATGTACTTCTCAAAAAGACATGCACCGATATTCAGTTTTTATAATAGACATATTAAACAGGAATTACTCATGTGAAACTACCTACGGTAATATGTAGCAAGTAACAAAAAGCAAATCAGAGGTGATTCCCATTTTGAATGTTTGATAAACAGATAGAAAATGCACTGTAGCTGATGGTATTAGTCCATCAATACATGGTGCTACTCCAAAATCAAATTAAATAGAAAAGCATTGGATGAAATTTTAACAATAATAAAATTGCTATTATGGGATTTACAAAAAAAAGAAAAAGAAAAAGAAAAAGAAAAAGAAAAAGAAAAAGAAAAAGAAAAAGAAAAAGAAAAAGAAACCTTAAAACGCCAGTAACTTATCTCATAGGAATGACCATACAGACATTATGCAATAAAAAGCATTGATATTTTAATTAATCATTGTCATCTTATCTTTTAAAAAATTAAGACATACATTGGACTTTAGTAGGATAGTCATCTGAATTTCTTAGATTATTCCTCCATGACATTAAAACTTGACTACCATTTTCTGTGAAATCAATAATGTTGTTATTAATATTAAATAGTGGGAGCTACCCAGGGATGAAAACACCTGGACCCAATTGTTCTACATGTAGCACAGACACCTAACTGTCCAAATGGCGAAAAAATGCAGACATCATTTCCCAGAGTCAAGCAGGTAATCATTATCTGAAGCAGACAAAAGGCCCTTCTTTCCTCAGTTTGACTTCCTGCAGTTTTCTATGTATTGCAGTGTTCTAAGTATTTTATCTTGTTTCTTGAATTTTTTATTAAAAACACAATTTCTTCTTATTCTGTAAAAGATGGAAGCAGAGATGGTTCTCAAATTACTGTTTCTAGAAGTCATTTCCCCTTGTTCAAGTCAGGCAATCTAACTGTTTCTTATATAGTTCAAAATCCCTGAATCATATCTCATATCTGGAAAATAAACTACAACAGCTGCATAAAGAGTACTTACGAAAGTACTCTGTTTGGTACTTATGAAAAAAATGGCAAACCTAACCAAGGACTAAAGAAGAGGAAAGAAATCCTCATTATATTGCAAAGTGATAAACACTGTTCAGCCACTCAAAGAGAACCTTTAGACCCAAAATATCAAGGCTAAGAGCTGCTGTTATGAAAGAAAAGTTGATGAAGGGAAAAATAAATATTTGTCTTGATTTGTAAAATAGGAAATATGCCCATCATGCACAGTACAGAAACACTTATCAGAATCTAGGTTCCTCCATTTTTTAAAGTTAGAAAGAAACACGCTGCTGTGTTGGTTTTTTTTCTTCACCCTATTTCCTATTTTGTTGTTGTTTTGTTTTGTTTTGTTTTGTTTTGTTTTCTACTGCATTGTAATAATGTATCAAGTGGAGAAGAGAACAGTAGAACCCGGGGCAGTCAAGATAATGTCGCCAAAGGCTTTGCCCTAGACAATGAAAACAATTCACTTTTAAAATACTATTAAGAATGAGTCTTTCTCCTTGGTGAGTATTTAACCTACAGATGGTAATTTAAAAAACAGGTTGAGATGATAACTTAAACCTACTTCAATATGTTGTCTGTTTGCTTCTTGACTGTTTTGTTCTGGTTCGTTTTTTTTCTCTGATTTGTTTTGTTTTGCCTGGTTTTCTATGACAGCAGCATAGCACTGCTGTGAGAGAGGTTCAGTTCTGCATATTACATTTCAATCCCTTGCAGGGCTCAGTTAGAGGAATGCTGAATTTCTCTGTCAGCACTGAACTTAACAAAAATAAAACATTTCTAGGATTCTGGGGATGTGCAATTAAGAATGTACTTGAAAACTCCGACTAGGAACAGTTAAAGTCCAAGAGAGCTATAGTTAACCTAATTTGTAGCAGTAAGCCAGTTGGAGAGTATAGCAAACTGGAACTTTTGCTCTTAAATTGTTTTTGTTTTATTGGGTACATCTTTGAACTCAGCATTCCAAACCTTATTTGGATGAAGACACAGTTCTTACCTTCCTCTTACAGCTTAACATTTCAGGTCATCTCTTGTCTTGTACTTTCTCAGTGCCAAACTAAACAAGCAAAGTAGAAAGCATGGTCAAATGGGTTTATATGACATTGGAGCTAGCTGTATCATTACCTCCTTAAAAGCATTGTGGATTTGGTGAACGCACAATGAGTTATTCCACATAGGCTCATACTCCTAACTGGTGTCATTGGAATAGTTTCTCAATTGGAATGGTTCACTTGTTTAAGCTCCAGGAAAGGACTGAGCACTTATTTCTCACAACACTGTTACAAGTTTACTTTCAAAATTGCTGGGAGGTGCTAGATGCTGTCTGTTCTATCTTCACCATTTCATGGTATCCTGACTATTAGATGTTACTGAAAGGATGGTTCCATACTAACCTGCTGAGTAGCTGGAGAAATCTGTTGGACAGAAAAAGTAAATATCAAAGTATTCCTTCTGCAGAGGAGATACAATGCCAATTTCATATGCCTGAGACTTCTCTGTGTCTAGGTGAGACCTGAGAAACAGAGCAGGAATTTTCCTTTGTTCAACAATTACCACCTGGTTGCATTAAAAGGAGGCCTTAGAGTTTATTAAATGGTGTTTTAAAAATGATGCAAGGTATTTATTAGACATTCTGTGAGGTGATTATTCCAAACACATGGGTGAATTCTCCATAAATGAAGATTTTTTGAGAACTTGTTAAGGAAAATAAAATCTGTTTGGTTTTTGTTTGTTTGTATGTTTAATTAAACTACATTGTGGATACGCAAAAATAAGCTACAACGTTCAGCAACTAAAGAAAATAATGATTTTAGATTTGACATAACACATTGCTAGGATAAACATCTGTGTATCTAATTTACTGTAATAAGCAATTAATGACTAAAACATAAAACATTCAATAATAAAATAAATTGAGGAATCAGAAGTGTTTGGTTTCCAAGTTACATAAGTCGCCCTGTAATGTTTGTTCTCCTTCAGGTCTGATTACAAAGATGGAATATATTGCTGCTGAGCCATAATCAGTTTAACATTTTTATTTTTAATAACAGCTTGGGTATTCATTTCAGTTTGTGGTAATGATCCCAGCACATTGTAATAATTTACAACTCACTTCCAAATGAGAAATGATTTTACTTGCATAGTTAATTTCTCAGCAATCCCTCTTAATTTCAATATAAATTTATTTTTCAAATTTATCCAATTTTTGAAGAAAATAAACAAACAAACAGCTCCCCTAGCATCCCATAATGCTCCTAAGACCTCTCTAACTATCAATTTTCAATTAATTGCCTCAAAGTGTAAACTCCATGGGTAAGTTGTTAAGCACTGACAGATTGCCCAGAGACTGCAGAGTTTCTGTCCTTAGGGTTATTCAAAACTTGGCTGGACACAGTCCTGGGCAACCCACTCCAGCAATGGAGCCATCCCTGCTTTCAACCTAGAGATGAATTCGGCAGGATCATAGAATCTTAGAATGGTTTATGTTCGAAAGGACCTTTAAGATCATCTAGTTCCAGCTCTCCTTGTCATGAGCAGGGACACCTCCCACTGCCCAAGGTTGTTCAAAGCCCCATTCAACCTGACCTTGAACTGTTCCAGGGATGGAGGAATGCACAACTGCTCCAGGCAACCTAATCCATTGCCTCACCACTCTAATATTAAAGAATTTCTGCCTAATATCTAATCTAGATCTTACGTCTCATAGTTTAAAGTCATTACACTTTATCCTATGACTACACTCTTTTATCAGGACACCTCTCTAGCTTTCTTGCAGGACCTCTTCATGGAAGGCCGTAATGAGGTCTCTCTAGAGACTTCTCTTTTCTAGGCTGAGCGTTCCGTCTCCACAGGAAACTTTTTCCAGACCTCTGATTATCCTCATGGCCCTCTTCTGGATTTGTTCTAACGAATCCATATCCTTCTTATGCTGGGAGCCCCAGAGCTGAATACAGTACTACAGGAGGTATCTCATGAGGGCAGAGTAGAGGGGGAGAATCACCTCATCTGTTTGAGTGCAACCATACAGTCAATTCCTTATCTACCAAATAGTCCATCTGTTAAATCCACAACTGTCCAATTCAGAGACAGTATCAAGACCTTCCTCTCCAATTGAATTTTTCCACAAGTCTGTGAAAACAGACACGTTATATCACACTATATAATAGCACCATTTAACATTTCATTATACAGGGAAGCAACTTTTACATTTTAGTTAAATATTTTAATAATTATAAATATATAATATATATATATATTATTATATAATAATAATATATATAATAATAATATAATATAATATAATATATTAATATTATATAATATATATAATATTATATAATAATATAATAATATTATTATTATATAATATTTATAATAATTATAAATATTTTAAATTATCTACATTGAATGGAAGCTTTATTTTTTATATTACATGTTTGTGCATATTTGTTTGCATAAGCTTGTATATATTCATGTGGACACACGATATAAATGTGAGAATATCCTTTTTTATATATCAGACTTTGTTATTTAATGTACTGAGAAATTTGAGGTGTTCTTGAGTATTTATATTCTACTTCTACTTCCTTCTAATTACATTTCAGTGTGCTTTAATTAATCTAAACTTAATCCAAAATCTAAAAGGAACTGTTACCACAGTTAAGATAGAAATGGGAGTTAGTCTACCAACAATTAACTCTGAGTAAGAATTATAGTCTACACATTAAGGATAACATGCTGTATCTTTAGAAAAATACTCAGTGGATCTGATTAACTTTTTCTTGCTTTTGACTTCTTAGAGATTCTACATAAAATTGTCAGGGAATTTCTGCTTCCAGTGATTTCAGTATAAATAGAAAATAAATCTAAGATGTATATTAAGTTACAGCTGCCAAAGTATTTAATTCAGAACTGAATATGACTCATTTGTATAGTTAATTATATTGAAAATAATGATGTTTTTGCAGTGAATTTCATGCTATCACCAGCTGCTACATATTTCAGAACAGGTTTTTAATCCAGAAGGTGATTTTACTAGGAGTGATGATAAATCAGTTTAAATCTTTATTAGAGGGTCTATTAATTGCTTTGCTGCCTTAATACATTAGAATACCATATAATGTCTAGTTTTTCATTCTTGCTTACATAAAATTCATACTAACTTCAAGTTTTTTACAACCTAAATGACTCTGGAAACTGCAGCTGGCACATGTCATATGGTGTCCTGGAGCTTGAATGCACAATCTGTTCCTAATATATGTAACATGAAATATTTCCTAAAAGATATTTTCGAACTACAAAAACAGATGTCATGTGATACAAGAAACTAAAAGAATGCCTCCATTCTCAACTATTTAAAGGCTCAAAAATATTTTGATCTAAAAGTTGTTTTCTTACTGTTCTTTGCAGTCTATGGCCTTGTTTCAGATGATTGTTATTTTTATGGACATAAAGATACTGATGTTCTATCAAGTTGCTTATGGCTCACCAAGTAATGTTGTCTGTAGTCCATCTGTTGTCCAGGTGATATCACTGGAATTCTTTTTTCTCTGGTCTTTCTGCCTCTTTTAGAACACAGTATTCAGAAACCACTGTCCGCAAATACATTTCTCATCATAGCCTAACACATACCTTTTCAGTTACTTGAAACCACAGAGAAGTTTCATGAGCTTAAGAAAAAGTTTTATGTTCACAGTGCTATATAAAAGTACTATATAAGATGGAAAATTTGTCTGGAAATTTTCTCATACCAGGAATTTTAAACCCAGGCTTATAAAAAAATGTTTATACAAAAAGAATCATTTTTAGATATTTGATCAAAAGCGTAAAATTTACCTTTTGGATATATTCTGTACATGTAAAACACATTTATACCTTTTATTTGGAACTATAAAGCTAAAAAGTTGTTGTGTGACCTTTTTTCCCCAAAATTAATGTTAATATTTTCATGTAACTGTTTATAAAAACAAAAACATTTATTATCAGTTAAAACAGACTGAGTCACATAGCTGGGACAGAGACACAAAAGCCCAAGCTAAAGAAAAGGGAAACCTTTGAGCACCCTCATGGAAGAGACAAGAAAGAGCCTCATAAAAGCTGTGTTTGCTTTTATATTTTTATATAGCAGTAACATATAACAGTAGCTAGGAGAAATCAGCATATGCCTCACTCTCCTGTGTAACTTTTATACTACTTCATTATCTCAGAAGTTTGGGACCAGCTTTATCCATTCCCTGAGTCTGCAAGCCTTCTCTGCTTCAAGCTGAGGGAGACTCAGCACTTCTCATGAAGAGAAGCAGGAGCAGGGCACAGATACAACAAGGCCAGAGCTGCCTTGTACATGTAATTTCCAGCTCTAGGCCTTCTGGGAGGAGTTTTGCAGGAATACAAATTATTTTAAGTATTAGGGATAATTATACTCTGGTTGGATTGTGAAACTACTTGCTTAGAAAAAATGTTCTAAGAGTCTCTTAATTTAAAAGAAGAGGTAATCCTGCTTGGAAATGATAAGGACCGAAGTCTTAATCAGCTCCGCCGTGGTAGAGAGTTTTGGGACAGAAAGGATTAACTCACCTGCTTCATTTCAAACCGACCAAGCCAGCAAAAGAGCTCTCTAGAGAGCCTGATCACATAATTGAAGGTCTAGCATCATTTAAGTGCTGGACTTGTGTCAGCTGTGCCACATCTGTTAGGTACCCACAGCTTAAGTTCAGGCAGGACAGACAGCTAAGTGTGCAGATTGCATTTCTTCACATTCTGCTTTCAACATCTGCCTAGGGTTTCAGCTACATTGATTCTCACTAAAAAAACAAGGTATTTCTTCTCACTGAAGATAACTGTAAGGAAATACATCAGTACTTGTATACACATCACTGCAAATAAGGAAAACTCTCATATCTCTCTTTATGCAGTCCATGTCAAACCGCAGGTAAGCTGAAAAATTTCATGTAGGACTCAAAACACTATTCTGTATTGAAGCTTCATAAAAAATTACAAAATGGGATCAAACTTATGCATCATATGCCTGTTAATATTTCCCATTCGATGTTTGAATCATGCAAACATTGCTACTGAAGAGGATATATCTTCTTCAGGAGTTTGCAAGTGAAAATATAAGCCGTTCATGAGCAGTTTTCTGCGAAAGATATATCTAACAGCCTCTAAAAAGTTCCGCTCAATCCTTATTTCCATATCTTTAAAATTTTGCAGGTATCTGAGGTTATTTCTCTGTACGTACAAGTGAAATAATTTATCCATATGGCCCAAAGCAAACAACCAAAATATATGCCTATAGTTAAATAGTTTTTCATCAGTTTTCATTAAGATTGTAATCAAACATGTATTTTGTTTATCTTATTGCTAGTAATTATATATATATTTATGTATATATTTAAAGGGTTAAACACAACATTTAATGAACATTAACAGTGGAACTCACCATGCAACTTTGTAGGCAGTCACATAAAGCACACTAAATTAAGCAAATTTCAGAAGGCTACTCTATATTCCTGTCTACTCTGAAAGCATTTCTCAAACATAGCCAGGGCAAGTTTATTATTAAGACAGAATGTACTATGTGAGAAGGAAATAATAGCAGTGAGGGTTCATTTTCAGAATATCAAGAAATTTCTTAAGTACAAACAGCTGAATACTCCTAATAAACAGACGAGAAAGGCAGAAATTCACAGTGATTCCTTTGCCTCTGGCTTGAGAGAAAATGATTTTTTTTTTACTCTGAATCCAGTTTTTGAATCCAAATCTCTGAAGCTGGTTTTTGATCAGCGAAGTGCTACATATTCATAGCACAATAGATATACATTCACTTTCCTCTGGGAAATATCAACATATTAAATGCTTAGAATTTCTTATTACAAGCTTTAATTTTTACTTCCAAGACTTTACTATGCTCCTATACAATCTCTCAAAAACTTCAGTAAGCACCCATTTGAAAAAAAAATAAACAACAAAAAACAAAACACAAACACCCAATATTCACAGCATAAAAATAAAAATATAAAAAAAGGACATTCAAAGTACAAAAGGGATATTTTCACTTACTGAGAGTGGAGAGTTGGAGAGTTCACAGTCTGAAGAATTGTGAGCTGTTTTCCTGCTATCGTTAAAAAAATAAATAAAAAGTAAATAAAAATAATTTAAAACATACAGAAGCCTAAAATTTGAATGCTGAACTAGGTAATTAGTATAAATCAATATTATTTATAAAAATAACAAAGTAAAATACATTAATATAAATAAGTTGATGGATAAATCTAGCAGTGTGTTCTTTTTACGTATAGATACTCTTTTCTGAAGGAGCTATTGCTTATTGAAAGTAAAGGATTTGGACTCGTGCTTTATACGTGAGAGATTCTCCATCAATATTCTTAAAATCTAGGAAGGAAAAACTGGAAAAATGAATGATTTTATTTATGCAGCAAATAGGAATTCTACACGAAGTTCATAACACTTTGTGTTCTCCTCTACAACCAGGTTGATTCCCATGAAAATTAGAACTCTAGAGTTCTAAGTATTTTATTATCTTTTAAAGACTTTTTATCCCTTATTTTATTGCTGCTTCTTTCTCTCTTGGGCATTCCACTTGGTTCAGCAAGATGTGAGCAAAAAAAATTAACTTTATATATACTGTTTTTATATTAATAGCCCTTTTTTTTTTTCCTGAGGTATTTATTTTTCCTTTCTTCTTGCTGATTAGTTCCATATAAAACTAAACTATTATCATCATGTTATACACATTCCAAGAACTAGACAAACAAACATGAAACAAGCAGTAAGTAGTATCATACAATTAGACCTTTACAACCGAATTCCCTGCTAATCAGATGGAAGATGAATACAGCTCAATTCAGTATTCATGAATCGTCCAAAGCAATTCCATATTTGTCACAGTTGACATTTAACATTTAGTTTCTGAAACTTCCCATTATATGAGGGCTTCTCCGAAAGTAATATCTCCTATTGTATTTGTCATGGTTTTATGATTTTTGGTTACTGGTATTCCACATCATAACATCATGTAATGCATTGGGAATTAAAGTGCTAATGCTCCAGTTCCAGACACCTGTCTGGAAGAGAAGAAGAACTACATTCCCCAGGGGGCTCTGTGGTCAGAGAGAAGATATAACCTCTGGCAAAGTCAACTGATGTCCCTTTCTTCCCTTGGCTCTTGTTCCGGCCACACGCATTGCCTCAGCACTACTGTAAGGCCTATAGCTTTCAGATATTCTTTCTCTCATTATATTTGATTTATTAGCTTCAATTCTAATTATATTGTATTACAGCGTGTTATCTTGCATTCCAATACCGTATTTAGTAAATTAGTTTGTTTCTCCTCAGATCGTTGCTGCTGTTTTTAATTATTTTGGGGTCCCCTGTTTCCCTTTTCCAGAGGCACAGATTTTGCAAAATCCCTCCGCCCCGGTAGTCACGGAACTGGGCCGAACCTGCCTGTAAACCTTTGACAGTACTATTGGCCTACAGCATCAGGGGCAGACGTTGCTGGTATAGCCATAGAGGTTGAACAGATATTCCATTACATTTTGCTGCTGTGTGACAGGTGACAGCAAAGAGGCAGTCTGACAAAATGGCATCTGACATGGAAGTGTATATGAAGCAAAGGTGTGGAACTGAATTTCTCCATGTGAAAAAAAATTGCACTAATTGACATTCATCAGTGATTACTGAATGTTTATGGAGACCAAACAGTGGATGGTAGAACAGTGAGGATGTGGATGATGCATTTCAGCAATGGTGACAATGACATGAAAGACAAGCCACATACTGAGTGGCCATGCACAACTCTCACGCCACAAAATGAAGGGAATCTCAATCCCCTCATTCAAGTGAATTGATGGATTATGACCAGGGAGCTGCGTACAGAGCTGAATATTGACTTCAGTGTGTAGAAAATGATAGTAGCAAGGTAGGAATACTGCAAAGTTTACATCAGGTAGGACATTATATTGAATGTAATTCAGAGATATTAAATTGAAAGGCTAAGAGGAACTTTTCCAGTCTTGACAATATTTTTTATCTTTAGAATTCTAAGCTATAAACACATAACAGTTTTACTTCGCCTCTCACATTCCTTTTTGCAGTCTTCAACTGCAAAGTTTAAGTAAGTAGATTACTGCTTGTCTACGTATGCATCTGAGAATGCACTTATTGTCATAAAGATTAGGCAACACATCTTCTACAGCATAAATGGAAAGTGAAAATGAGAATAGACATGTGTGAAAATTTAACAGTAAATGTAATGAATTATTAATGGATAAAAAGATTAACTGATGAAAGCCAGTATTTATGTGAATACATAAATACATCATGCGAAGAGTACAGTTTGCATTTGTCATCTCTATTACTAAAAATGTTCACCAAAATATTACAAGCTTTGGCTTGATCAATATTTTTTTACTATTATTTTTTTATTATTAATGTAATGAAAAATGGCATTACATTTTTTCCTCCTGCCTGTTCAAAACTTTTATTTCATCAGAAAATTATTGAAATTATGGCTTTTGAGATCACTTTTTGAACAACAACATCTATATGTGTGTATATATACACACACATATATATATATACACTGTAAGCATCCAATTTATCCACAAGATGGAGCTCATTTACTATATTACAATGTTAGAAGTAACATCTCAGAAACTGGTTGGCTCATTGACGTCTTCTTGTCAAGTAACAGTCAAAGCTAGGAATGGTAAAACAGTCCTATTCTTATGGATGACAGAAATGTCTGCAGAAAACTCCACTTGTATCCTACAGTGGTTAATCCAAAACCAGTCTGCATGTTCTAAATTTGAGATTTAAGCCTCAGACATTATTTTACAGTAGTAACAAGGTTTTATATATCATATTTAGATCTGGAATCATAATCTGGAATCATATGTTACATAATAGAAGAACACAGTGTTTTGCCATTCAGGGAGAGTTCTCTGCTGTGCAAATATATCTTTGTATCTTTGACCATTTAGAAATGGAGCTTGGCTGTTTATATAAAACTAAAGTCCAGCATCAGAATTACATCGTTAAAAACATGAATCACTTAAAATTTTCCTCTCCATATCGTACTTCATTAATAGTAAAAGCAAGGGTTGCTGGATTTTCCCATAGTAATTCTTTGAATGTCCTTCTGTTGGTAGGTGTCTACACTGGCTCAGCTCTCTCTGTACAGGTAGCTCACACAATAAGTTCAATCTTCTATAAAAATACCTGAGAATCATAGAATCACAAGTTGGCTGTAAATGGCCTCTGGAGGCCTTCTAGGCCATCCTCCTATACACAGTCAGAGCAAAGACAACTTCATGTAGGACTCGTTGTTAATAGTACGCTCAGCTTTCTGAAAGACAGTAAGTGCACAGTCCTGGTCAGTTAAAAATATGGGCTTTGTACTTATGGTATTTGAATATATACTTAGTGGAAACATCCATTTTTCAGCTATAAAGCAGAGTGTTGATATTCACCTATTATGTGAAATACTGAGCAAATGTAAAATCTGTGGAAGTAGGTCAAAGTGAAATGAAAAGCTTTGAAGTTTCAATTAAAGCCCACCTAGTTATGTAAGCTGCTTTGGTACATCTTCAATGGAAGGAATATCATAGACAACAAGATTTTTTATCATGACAATTGTGTCAGTTATAGGAAGTTTTGGGTCCAGAAACCAGGTATTACTAAGGAAACCTCATTCAGCATTGTAACAAACTTTAAAATGGCTGAATACATCATGATTTAAGTGAAGCATCATACATTTTCAGTTGTTGGATTACAGTTTGCCTCTGTGAGCATAGTGAGATCTGATGAGATCTGGTGTAATCTGGTTTCAGAAGTATGAGCAAGCTCATTCATCCCTTTTTTCCTTCCTTGAAACTTTTTTCTGGCTCACAAATGTTGCAGAGCTTTCTATCAGCTAGCACTCAAAGGAATAATTTAAAAAAATGTAAATAAGTAGCATTTTCAAAACACTGCTGCTCTTCTGTGTTCTTTACCAGCCATATTTCACTGAAAATTTATAGGTCTGTCACCTAGACCTTATACATATAAGAATATATTAATTCTTATTCTGAAGGAATATCTATAATCTTATCATATTTTACTTTTAGATCTGTAGCCCCTACTTCTCTACAGGCTCATTGTTCCTACTTTTTTCTTTTCTTCCCTTTGTTTTTCTCTTTCCTTTCAAACAAATGCAAGTTACAGTCCAACAGCCTTAGTTTTGTAATCATGTCTCTGATATTTTATTCCTTTACTATTTCTATCCTGCTTGCTGATTAAAACCATCTCACTTTTCTGCACTGTACTGCTTGTGCATTGACCCTATAACATCTATGTCTGTATCCACTGTTCTACTTTTCCTTTCTTTGAATGTTTCATCCAGTGATAGAACAAAATATAACAAAATATAATGGAATGAAATCAGTGCTATTTGCTGTTCTTTTGCTACAACTGAATTTCCAGTTTACAGACTCCTGAACCCTTTCATCTGATCCTTGCATCTTTGCAGCTACCCACTGTAGACCAGATCAGATTGTTGGTGTTTAAACGCTCTGGTCATTTCCTTTAAACATTCTCAGTTCTTTCATTTTTACCACTTGCAGGAACTCTCCTCTTTTCTCCAACTGCTATCATATCCTATCACTGCAAATCATCTCACCATTTTCTTTTCAGATTTCAGGTTCTATCTCCCTCTTCTTCTCTCAGCCTCCTGCACTTGTCCTTGGCTTCTTTGTTAATGATCCATTTAGTTCCCTTTCACTGTCTGTTCTGTTGTCATTTGCCCTGTTGCTTTTCTTCAGCTCTCTGACTTGCCAATATGTCTGTCCTTTATATTTCATGCTTTCATTCAGCTTCACCTTTTTTTCTGATTTCTCTCTTGCTCACTTTTCCTTGTTCGAGCTATCAGCTAATCTCTTTCATCACTGATCATTCAGGTACACCTTCTTCACTTGTGATGTCGCAGAGCAATTCCTTTTTATAGCACTGATAAGTGCCTTATGATTACACCCTTTTGGATTTTTTTTTTCATTTCCTGAGATGGAGCTGATAGGTATTTTTTGAATATGCATATCTATATAGACTTTACAAAATGGTTTCTCTCTCAATTACACAGTTCAGTGATGAGAGTGTTCCCATAGGATATATGAAATATTTTGGTTTTCTGCTTGTACTTTTGATGTAGGTCACTCTCTTTCCATTGCCTTAGCTATGCAGTTCTGGAAAAGGAGGTATTTTTCAACCCACACGTGAAGGATTTTACAGATAGCTGTTTACGGCAAGGAGCAAAGATATCAGTATCTGCCCTTGTTGTAGGCATTATACAACAAAGAAAAGGTCAGAGCACATAAATATTCTCTTTTACTCTCACATTAGTGTTCCATTACACCACTTTTTCCCTCCTGTCATCTACTTCTCACATCTATAGTGGGCTGTTTAATTTGCTAATGCTAGGGAGAACAGCTTTAAAGGGTAGATGTAGATATCTTTATAAATAAAATTTAGCGCATCATAGAATGTCTTTCTATGTGTTATATCAAAGAATACATCACAAGATCAATAGCACTTTCTCACAAAGAATGGGAAATCTGGGTAAGAATGAACTCAAGATAGAGAATAAATTAATTGAAGAACTCAATTGGCTATGGGATAAAAGGGAGACCTGATCTGTATATTGTCTTTAGATACCTAATTCTTAGTGAACATTACAGAGAAAACTAAACTAAATTCCACTAGTTGCACTAGCCATATGCCTGAAAGTTAGGAAGTTCAATGCTTAGTTCTGATTTGAGGGTTCACTTCTTAAGTTTTGTCTGAAGTTATTCTGTAGACATAATTGAAGGTGATATACAATTAATTCCACATGCAGTCAATGAAAGATAAATCTATATTACAGAAACTGAAGAATAAGAACAGAGATATATGTTTTTTTAAAGACCAAAGACCATCTCATAAAGTTTTGGAACAGACTCAAGTCTCTAAGTTGTCCAGTTAACAAGGATCAAAGTAGATACTGCTGTATCATTTAATAGATAATAGATATTGCTGTTATCATTTTAGAGTAGTCAGAAGATGTTAATTAGCTCACAGATTGTGCATTTGGTTGATATGGGGAGCCATATATAAATAAAGAGAAAGATAAATATTAATTTTTTAAAAGATTAAAAAAGAAATAAACCACACACACCTTATAATAAATTATGTCTATTTTTAAAATTAAATGTATTCAACAGAACAAGTGAACACAAAATTATTTTTAAAGTAGTTTATTAAATCTACAGTTGTCCATATGCTACTGTTCAACTTACTGTAGCAACACTCATATGTTTGATGACTACACACAGTCATCTGGATAAGTTAAAACTATGAGAAAAATAATTTATAGCTTCAAATAGCATCAGTGTGGAAAATCACTTTATTTTTAAGCATTTCTCAGTCTTCAGTTTCTTGTCTTTTCCATGTCTTTCCTCAAAGAAACAGAAGAATCAGAGAAGAATGGGGTTGGAAATCAAATAAAAATTAACTTCAAGCACAGCAAGATGGTGACCTTGAATTCCATCTGAGGAACAGAATGTTTTTGGTTCCCTGGCAAAGTTTTAGTCATGAATGGGATTAGGCAACTGTTTAATGGAAGATCAAATACTTGGTTGCAGGTGGGTAAATAGCAGTCCAATTCACAGTGTACACTGCAGAAAGCCTGTGTCAAACTCTGTGTCTTAATTCCATTTCATATTCACCAAAACAAATAAACAAAATCAATGAAACAACAACAAATGAAATCAAAACAAAAATACCTTTGAAAATACATTTTAACTCTGGCTAATAACCAGATTGAACGGTGTAAAGCTCCTTAGGATTAGAAATAGGAATGAATAGATGCAATCTCCTATTTTTTCTCATCAATATACATAGACTTTTTTGGCAAAAGTCTTGGTTGCATCTGTTACTCCACACTTGTAAAACCCAGACTTTGATGGAAAGAGGCTGTAGGAGGGGAAAGGTGTAGGAATGGAAGATGCAGAGTCACAGCATAGTCCTTACAGTAGGGTCCTCAGCTGTGCTCTGACAAACAGAGTGGTACCCAATTATTCATGATTTTCGGCAGCATGGCAATTCTCCAGCATTTTGCATTGAGTCAGCTGGTCTCTCTGAATTAACTTGATTAACAAGCACCCTCTTAGACCCTGCTAGAGCTGGGACTCCCCAAAGTTGTGGGGAGAGCTTGCTCTGCTCATTAGATTCCTAATGCTTTGCGATGTATACTTCTCAGCAGGCTGCCAATTGCTTCTGCTAAAAGTGCATGAATAAAAATAATCAGAAATCACACTGACCTTTCATTTGGTCATTCTTTCTAATGATTTTATATGCTTATAAAATGTCAAAATCATTTGTTTGGATCACAGAACAGCAAATGGCAAGGAGTAGAAAACAGAAAACACTTTTGTAACTGTGGTCGTTTCACCATGAGGCGCAGTTAAACTCCATCAGAATCATTCTGTCACCTCTTCTCAAAGAAACAAGGAGAAAATGCAAGGAAAAAAAAAAGTCTTCACAGTTAGAGATAAGGACAGGGGATCACTTACCAATTGAACAGAAAAGGGAAAAACAGAACCACTACTTCATAGTCATTATCTGCTCCTGCTCCACTGTGGGTTCCCTCCCTTGGGATGCCACCCTTTCCACACTCCCCACAGGCTGCAGATCCAGCCCAGAGTGCTCCTGCAGGGGTATCCATTCCTCCTTCAGGCCTCATCCCTTCCACACCATGGGCTCTTACATGGCTGCACGGGCAGATCTGCTCTGTGCAGTGCCCTTGGGCTTCAGGGGATGGTCTCCTCCTCCATGGCCCTCTCCTGAGATGCAGGGAGCTGCTGCTTTGTGCCTGAAGCTCCTCCTGCCCTCCTTCTGCACTGACCTTGGTGTCCACAGGGCTACTCTCTCATATCCCTCAACCCTCTCTTCTAGCTGTTGTTCCGTGGCATTACTTCACTTCCTTATATATGCTCTACTAGAGTACACCCAGTGTTGCTCACAGCTCAGTTCTGGCAGCAGTGGGCCCGTGTTGGAGCAGCTGGAGCTCTGATCTGACATGGGTCAGAGCTGGGCTTTGCTCACAGAGGCTGCCCTGCAGCATCCCCTGTATCAAAGCCTTGTCACCTAAGCCCAGTACAGTAATTTAGTTGTTCTTTCATTTTGATGTGAACTGAACTCATTGTTCACAGTAACACAAATTCACATCAGTAATGCTCATCATTAAAAAATTATAACTGAGTGTTCTGAAAGAAAAATTAGGTGAAAGTCTCCTAGTGGCGCATGTGAAACGTGCCATGAACTCCAAAAATGCAGCAGGGAGTTCCAAAGATGTAATAGTATTTGGAGAGTTTATGTAATTATTTCCTCAATATAGTAATAGCTGACACTACTGGCTATGGTAAGATATGTTTCAAATGTAAGAGCAGTCTTCAGATAATCAAAAAGCTGAAAATACAAGGCCTTTCTACTGCCTGATTTTATCAGCATGATAACTTTTTCCACTGTGATTTCATTCTTGACTTGTCTGCGTTCGGTACTACCTACTACACAGACAGAGCAGTCTTCCCTCCTAGAATAAGTCTTAAAAAAATCATTCAGTAAGTCACTGATTTACAGAATTATTATATGTTTTCTCTGCTTTAACTGTTGCCATTTGGGATTTTGCTAGAAAATTTTGCTTTGAATTGGACACTCTGAATAGATGTGCCCCCTTCAGCCATGTGGAAAAAGATAAATAGAAATCTACATAAATAAATGAGTACTGAAATAAATAGCAATAGATCTAATTGTTTCCATGATATGAAAAAATATTTTTAAAAATGATGTTATTTAGTGAATGAAGTAGGAAAATCTTTCTTGTTTTTATTGTCAGATTACATGGAAAAAAATTGTTTGTTACTTGAGAGCTCAGTGTATGGAGTGACCACAAAATAAGTACACAGAGTTCAGCAGCAATTCTTCTATAGATGCTCTGGAACAAATGGTTCCTGTTTTACAATGCTGGCCCACAATACCAGAGGCAGATGTTAGCACCATGGCAGTAGAGACTGAACCTTCCTGACATTATAGCACCACATTTTGTTGCTGTGTGATAGATAGCAGCAGAGGAACAGTCTGACAAAATGGTGTCTGACATGGAAGTGTGAATGAAGCAAAGGTGTGGAATTAAATACCTCAATGCAGAAAAAAAAAAAATGGCACCTGTTGATATTCATCAACATTTGCTGAATGCTTATGGAGACCAAACAGTGGATGTGAGCACAGTGAGGCCCTGGGTGGTGCATTTCAGCAGTGGTGACAGCAACATGTCTCTCTTCTGCTGGTGTAGATAGTTATGAATGTAGCATGCAGGCACCTGTTCACCACTGGTGAAAACATATAGCTAGTGGTGGTGACTATGCTGAAAAAAAATATATATAACTTTATAACTGAGATTTTGCTCTATGTAACAATGTTATTGTGCTCTTAGTATCTGTTGTAGTTTCCTCGGAAATAAATAGGAGGCATTACTTTTGGAGAAACCTATGTATCTTGAACACATCTTGGGAGAACTCCCCTTCTGCTGGATTGTACCTCAGAGAGAATAAATAAAGCATCTCTTCTGCATAGATGATCCTGAGTTACATGTTGCAAATTTCCCATAAAAATGCAGCTGATTTTTATTTAATTATCCTGGTTATCATCATAACTCCTGACTTTGTTTACTGTTATTGTGGTTCTACTTCCAACTGGAAAAAAAAATCATAGCTGAAGTAATATGAGGAAAGGAAGAAACTGGGGCCTGAATGTATGATGTAAATGATTGTCAACAATCAGATTCAAAGAGATAGATTTTATCCCAACATTCCTAAACATAATTTTCTCAATATATGCAGGAGAAAAATGTATTCAACTTCATCAGCAGCAGATAGCATGAGGGATGGAAATAAAATTGGAGTCTTACAGATAATGAACAAATAATAGTTATTGTAAAATGTTTTGTTATTCAAATTCTATCAATTTAATTATTTTAATGGTAGTCAAATACCCAAATACTTTCAGAAATCTGTCCAAGAAATACTATGCTGTATAATCAGGTACAGCTGACAGGAATGAATTAGCATATTTGCTTGAATAAATTTCAAGTTATTGTTGCACTGTGAATTTCTGCAGTCGGATGCTTTTAATGAACCTGAGATTTATAATACAAAGAGGACACATAAATGAAAACAAGGTTACATGTTAGAGGAGAAAAAAAGTTAACAACACATAAAATGACTACAGAGCCTGATTTAAAGTATGACCTTTCTCTCAAGCTTCCTGTCCACCCACACACCCCACAGGCAATGCTACAACACCAGACCATCAGGGTGGATAACCCAGCACAGCGGTCAGCCCGCACAAGGTGTGGGAAAATACTAAACGTAACCCAAGAGCTGGTTAGACGCTTAGTTGTCTTAGTTTTTACTTAAAGAAAAGCTGTTTAGGTTCATTATTTCAATGCATAAAAAAAAAAGAAACAAAAGAGGTGGGGGGAAGGGGCTAGTTGTAGCACTAAATGTTATGACTATAACATATAATAACATATATATTATATATATATGTTATTATATATATATTATATATGTTTATATATATATATTATATATATATATAATAACATTCAATAAAAGTGTCTTCAGGTTACTTCAGGAAATAAATAATCTTGTTTATAACCACATCCATCTAACTGATGTTTTCCCTTCCTTCTAGTTACTCTAGAATCATAGAGCGGCTTGAGTTGAAAGGGATCTCAAAGATCATCTAGCTTCAATTGATCAGCCATGGAAAGAGTTGCCAACCACTAAATCAGTCACTAGATCAATCTGCCCAGGGCCTCATCCAACTTGACCTTGAATATCTCCAGGCACAGGGAAGTCACTTATCTGAGTATAATTTTCCAGCACCTCACCATCCTCCCAGTGAAAAATGAAATCCCGACATCTGATCTAAGCCTCTCCCTCTTGTCCTATCAGCCTCTACCATGCAAACATTTGATTCTCCTCCTTCTTCAAGACCAATTTAGAGAGAAAAATAAGCATGGGATTGGTAAGTGATAAAGTGGACAGATATTTAATATTATTTTTACTCTAAACATTATTGTAACATAAGAGATATATGCAATAAAGGGTGATAAAGAAGGAAATCAGAAAGAATCCTGAAAATCCTCAATGGAGTCTGAAGGTACTGCTTGAATGAGTGAAACATGGCCTTTCCTAGATAACCTTTGGTCTTAGAGCTATTTTAGCTCTTACAGCTCACCCTACTTCCATATTACAGAATCTTACAAATTACATCAATGGAGTACTACTTACTCACTAAAGCAATGCCAACAGAAAATTTAATTTCTTCTTTATTTTAAAGGGAGATGTCCATCTCCATGTTTTTAAACTCCTCATAGTTATTTATACACACACCCAGACACATTTTTTCTTTATTTGCCATGCAAAGTTTCCTGGGGCAGAAATAAAGACATTTTGCCTATGCACTACTTAATTAAGAATGCACAGTATTGCAAATTAATGCATTAATCAACATTCTTGTCAGTTTATCTTAAGTAATTTAACATTTATGATGCAAGCCATTAGTAATAATTCCTCACTCTTGGGAAAGGGCCAGTTTAAACAACAGCCAGTGTCTGCTAGTTTCAGAAACTATTAAAAAGAAAAATAAAGATCCTTTTTCATACACTTGGTCATTCATAGGAATTCATATCATTGTTAAAAAAATATATTGAATGCATAAATACTAAAATGCAGCAAAATTTAATATATCCCTAACAATATATTTAAATATATACCTAATATTGAGCTATTTTGGATTAGACAGGAGAGTCCATAAAGTTAACAGCATTAGTGTCAAGAAAGAAAATATGCTAATACAGTTCATAACAATTACATTTTCAGAGTGATTCAAATTAGATTCAGGAATGATGAAAATGGCTATTAGATTCAGGAGAAAAGCAAGGCTGCACACGGAAGGCCACAGTAGCCAGCTGACAGAAATTACCTGTATGCATTCCATCATTTGGCACAAAAAAGTAGATTCTTGGAAGATACTGGAAGCAGTGAACATCAAAACAGTATTAAAAAAATCAAATAAAATTTCATCTTAAAATAATTGAGGCAATTGTTTACAAGCATTTCTGGTTCAAAAGATCAAAATGTTGAAAAGGAAAGATGGGATAAATCACATTATATAGTGCTGTACTTCCAACACTTTACCTATGTTTTCTGAAAACAACCAACCAACAACAACACCACCACCACGACCACACCCAAACCTATACTTTTTCATCCATTAAATTTCCTCAGAAGTACATGCTTTAGAACTACAAGCAGAAAAGATAACACATTGCAGGCCAAAAAAAAGAAAACACTTAAACACTTTTGGAGCCACAAGTAGATATACGTACATAATTATGACGATCATTATTAGATGTTTGCACTGAGAGAAATGTTATGAAAGAGGTACTGAACCTTTGACTTATTCCTTATCTGCTGGTGTGGCAGTGACCTTTAGAGAAGTTTTAAAGTCTGTGTATATGTGATCAGTAGTCTTTGATATTTTTACAGGAGATTTTAAGGTGGTTCAAAGAGACAGAAGGCAGCAATACAAAGTAACCAAGGCTACAGCTATTCCTCAGGTTAGTATTAAATATATCTGAAATACCTTTGATCTGCTTATATGGGTGGATAAGGAGGACCAAAAACTAGAATGAAGTCATTGGTTTCATTTTCAGACTTTTACTAGTGGATCAATTACTTGAAAAGGCTCTTGGAATCCTGAACATACTAGTTTGGATTAGCTTGGTGACCTATCCAAGCTGTACTGAAAAGGCCCGGGTATATCACCCAGTCTGGTGTAGGAATCTGCACTTCTGAACTACAGACTTATTAATGTGTTATGAAAGTATGGGTAACTGCTGGGATACTGTACTCACCAGTATGAGTGGAAAGTACCTAACATCTACAGGATTCCAGGGTAGGTACAGTTCAAAAGGACAGTAAGTTGATTTTATCCTCCATTGTCTTCCTTCACTTCCTGTTCTAATTTAACTTAAGCCTTTCATGTTCTTCCTTTATTCTGCTTTGCTGACTTTGCATCTTTTTTCTGTCCTACAATTATGACTTAACAACGTTCATTCTTCAACAACTATTCATCATCCAAAGTGAAAATTCAAATTTTGCTACCAAGATCAGTTAAGAAATAGATGGGCAAGTTAACATAGAACAGAACATACAGTGTACTTTATTTTTAGCCTTTATATATGCCAGTAATAATTTGCCACAAAATCAGCATTTAATCTTGCAACATGATCTAAGTTTTTTATGTCATCATAATATTGGCACACATATTTAGATATTACCCGCCAACTTTATTTTGCAGTATAAATACATTTCAGCATAAGACTGTAAATATTCTTTCCTGTTTGAGGGGTGGCAGAAATACTCAATCTTTGTGAGAACATGCTGTGGTTTGAAATAATGATCTTAGATTAAGCATGAAAAGTGGAGCCATCTTCAAAAATATGCAAAGCAACAATTCAGTTATCTCTGGGCAGTGTCAGATATGGTTGTGTGCTCAGCAGGAATTGAAGGCTCCTCCAACATACTTGTTTAGAATGATTTGTAGATAACAATGTACAAAAATATTAATTTTAAAAACAACTAGTAACTATACAGTAGGAAAATTATAATAAATGGTGTATTCAACTAATGAGTAAACATTTTTTTTAATTTCATGGTCTTGATTTTCTCTTTCCACTGTATTTCACGTTTGGGAAGCATACATTTCTTTGGCCAGTAGCTTCACACTGTCTTCTACATTTAAAATTTTGATTTATCCCATGAAGTAAAAGCCTCTAAATTGTTTTTCCATCTGCCATCTGAAGAAAGTCTTGTTACATATCAGATGGAGCCATCCAAAATCACTATTATTTTCTTCAAAAATCATCCTTCCATTTACAAAAATATACACTAAAATCTTCAGAATCTCTTTCTGATAAACATCAGGGGTATGAATTCTACTGATAAAATGTAAGGGACATTAAATGTCAGTGCAACTTATGCAGGTATCTGAAGATTAGAAGAACATATGACAATGAAACAGTCCCATTTCAGAAAGAAGTATGTCATTTCTGTTATTCATGAGGAAGCCATAAATTGATACAAATATATATCTGAACACACTGATCTACCAATATGTGCTATAGGACCAGTATGAATCTAATCTTGAGAAGAAATCAGAGCTATGAATTCACACCAGCCCAGTAGAAATTAACTGTTGCTTTTCAGGTACTTGACAATGTATCTATGCCATGCATTATATCACAGTTATTTTGTTCAAATTTGACAGGACACATCCCACAAATGGGAGACCTCTTTGCTTTGTTAACAGCAACGTAAGGGCCTGAGAGTATACATAAAAGAAAATACTACCTTTTCTTCATCGTTTCTCAGGATTGTATCCTCTAATATTTCTGGAACAGCTGTTGATACTAGCAATGCACTAGTGTGATGGCTATGAGACAGAGAAAGGGCCTGGCTCCTGGCATTGTATTATCTGTAGTTAATGTTGAAAATGGTTCTATGAATAAATGGTTGGTCTGACCCAATAAAACACATCTTTTCTTCAGATGTTCTCTTGCACAGTTGCTGCTTATATTTTTCTCTTATCTCTGCGCTCCATTTTCTGTTCTTGCTGTTATAATAGGATACAGTAGCAACTTCACAAAGACTTCTCTCATCTTGCAGCATTTTTATGACATGTAGCTTCCTAGAATGAAATGATACTGTTTAATAGGCACAGTAATAATTGCTAGACAGACATAAATATATGAAATCATTAATAATAATAATAAAAAAAACAACGCAATGAAGTACTATGAGAAAAATCAGGATCAAAACAAATTTTTGTAAGTAACAACATGCTCTTATCTCTCAGAGTATAACATTTTTCCCCCACATAGTTTTAGGTAGTTATGACAAAAAATATCAATATCAATAAAAAATATCAAATATATTAAAAATATCAACAGTCCTTTGTGCCCATGTGGAAACAATATTAATAAGTGTACTATCATAGAAATCAGTTGAAGTTAATTCCTAATGTTAGTTTGGGCTTAGTTTTGAAAACTACTAGCAAGGTTTTAAAGAAAAGATTCATAATAATCAAATTTAGAATGTAAGATTACAGACCAGGTCCTTCTCTGCAGAGCTTTTCTCCAACAGGTCATCCCCTAACCTGTACTGATGCATGTGGTTATTCCTCCCCAGGTGCAAGACACTACACTTGCTCTTGTTGAACCTCATCAGATATGATACAGCACTCAAAATAATAGAAAGTGATCTGCTAGGGTTAGCATTATTCTGATCAAGTTTTCTAAGACCAAAACTGCAGTTCCTTCAGTAAAAAATACACTGATTTCAATTACTGTATTGGAGAAAATCAGATAAAATTCAAACGCCTCACAAAACAACCAAGCAAAAAACCCAACAACAACAATCCACAGTGTGAATATGTATGTATTCTGTGTAATTCACATACATTTGTTACTCATTCTTTATGCTCATCATTAGGGTTGCTATTGTTGTTTTTATTTTGTAAAAATTAAATAATCATTAAATTATTCTCCCATCAGTGTTGGAAGTAGCTTGATGCTAATTGTTTACCACAGTCTTAATGTAAATCTAGTCAGGAACAGTATATTATCTGGAAGAGGTAATAAATTTACCATAGATGTTGGGGGAGGCAAGGAGTGGAAAACAACATGAAAAAACTACAGCAATACAAAGCGAGTTTCATTAACTTCACATTACTTAGATATACCTAATAAAAGCCCAATTAATTACTGCCTAGAGTAGCTATCTAGTTTTCCTATGAAGTCTGTGAAAGAAACCAGTTTATCTATGCTATGACCCGACTTAATGCTAATGTTCTTCTCAGGATTTTATCAAGATCTTTCTGGATGTATTTTTTAAAACAGCCTAGATGCTCGAATATATCCAGCTACCTACATTATAATTGTGAAAAGTCATAAGAATTGATTCCTATCAGATTGCTAACTAAAGTTAAATGAAGAGCAAATACCCGGTACGACAAACTAATTGTTACTTTAAAATAGGCAAGTAAACAGGAAAAATGAGATACTTGTAGAATAATTCTTAACATTTCTAACACACAGGAAGTGAAGAAACAGTCATCTCCTGGACAATTTTTGGCAATCAGTCTATTGAGAGTGCGGATCACTCTCAGTACAGCTGTTTGGATGAAACCACATTCTTACAGAGATAAGAGAGCTTTGTATTATGGTTGTAGTTCTTCCTTGCCAGCTGGGCTCTTTGTGAAGAGATAACCCCAAACATATTTAAGGTATGGTAGCCAACAGTTCTTGCAAAGAGCTTAGTCAATATGTTGGAATCCACTGAAGAATGTCTGTGACTGAATGCTAGCTTTTAGATAACTCATGTAGGTGATTTTGACAGTAAGTGACCACTGAAAGATTGATCTTCATAAATTGGTCAGAACAGCAGAAAATAAGAACGATGAAGGATAGGCTGTTGGAAAGAGCAACTCAGTCAATCAATAAGGAATAAAGAAAAAAATAATCCTTTCAAGTAAAAAGAAGTTACTTGGCTCCCTTTGTACATTATTAGTCACAGTTAAAAGGTATTAATTTTTAATAAAAGCAAAAAGAAACCCAACAGCTATCCACTGATAAAATTAACTGATAATACCATAATCAGTTGTTGAAAAAAGGCACACAAGTGCCAGTGAACTCTATTATTCTGTTTGTCTTCAACTTGTTACATTTACAGAATATCTCAAAGTTTGTTTTCCAATTTATAACAGCACAGTTATAAAATTAGATCAGTTGATACACAATTCACTGATAACTTACTTCTCTGTAAAACAGTGGTTGCAGCTCCATACATGAAACTAACACTCATCCTGATATAGCAATCCCTATATAGTACTTTGAAAAACAGGATAGATTTTAACATGTTACTCTATTTTCTAGTTAGAGGTGCATGCTAGCTTTCCAATTTTTTATGCCTGAATTCCAAGTAGAAATCCTCAATTACTATCACTTAACACAAATGTGCTTCTGTTGTAAAGCCTTACACTAACAGCCATTAATCCAGTAATATTTAATGTCTCAAAAGGATTACAATACACGGGAGGATCAGAATTAAGAGAGGATTTCTCACTTAATTATCCAACTCCGGATAATTCAGAAGGTGAAAACTATCATTCTACTCTTCACTGATTTCATTAATATGCAGATTATACTTATCCATGTCATACAATTAAACCTATATCAGGTCCATCTTTGTTTACCTCATCTTCCTACCTTCCTCCATTTCCCAGTTCTAGGCTACTACATTTTTTGCTGATATAGGGAAAGCATTGTAAAACTGTCATTTGATACATGGTACATTGTTGCCCAAGTACAAATACAAATAAGCTGCAAGGAATATAAAGTTGGTGCTTTTTTCTTTTTAAATAACGCTTAAACAACAGGCAAAGATTATAACTACTATAAAAATAATTATACCACAGAGAAGCATAACTGACCTCAATCCATTATGTATTTAGTTCCAAATGGCCTACAGAGAATTACCCACTTTCTTGACAGCTGAAATTTATTAGTTTTGTTACTGATTATACCACTTTATAGTATTAGTACAGCATAGGCAGGGCAGTACTACCATGTACATATAATGTACACAAAATCTTTATTATAAATCTGCTGATTGAATGCTAAATTTCTAGAATAAAAGTAACATTTTAGGTTTGTTTATATATTATTTCTTATTGCTTTATTAAGATTAAAAATATTAATTGTTCAAAAGCAGCTCAAGAGTGGAAAGTATGCTGCCTAGGCACATCTGAAATTCCACACTAGCAAAGGCAAAATCTTAAACAAACATCACCATAGCTCATAATATCCATTTCTCACATAAAACTGAATATAAACTGCAGCTGAACAAAATAAAACAAACAAAAAAAAAAGATGTGAGAACTGATGCAAAGTCTTCCTTGACAGGCCTCATTTCAGAGGTAGGTGGTGGAATTTACCTGCACTGGGCACGGCTGTAGTGGAATTTATTATCTTCCTCACTGCCCACATGGTGCTGTGTTTTAGACTGGTGACAGCACTGATAACACACTTTGCTTATGGATGCTTTAGGTATTGCTGAACATCAAGGCTTAATCTGTGCTCCAGCAGGTAGGGATAGTGGGAGGGTACAAGACTGACTCAAGCTGACCAAAGGGATATTCCACAGAATGGTAAAACATCAGGTTCAGCAATAAAATTAGGGAGGGGAGCTTTTATGAAGTTGTAATTGTTCAAAGACTGGGTGGGTGTGGTCCACTGCTCTTGAGTGACTCCTCTAGCATTTTTCTTTTCTTCCCTTTTTCTTATTTAACTCACTTGACCCACAAGTTTCTTTTTTCACTTTTGTCTTTCTGATGCTCTAACCTATTGTAAGGTCAATAAGAATACCGATGTTGGAAAGTATTGGATGATCAATAAGTACACAGAGAAGTTAGGCTTAATAAGATTATCACTTTGGAAAAGATAATCATAGATAAATGAAAGTGCTCACCAGTGCCGGAGGCTCACAAAAAATTCCACAAAGAGCAATCTCCAGAGAGAAAGCCTTCCTTAGTAGCAGTCAGCCCTTAAATGAGGTCAAGGAGAAGTGGAGACTTGCTCCACCCCTTCCAGTTACACAGGTGAATTGCCTTCACCTGTGCTCTCATGGCTGACTCAGTGCTTGCCTCAGATGGTTAATCAGAGGTTCAGGGCATGATTCAACAGTTTCCAATACACCTATATTGCTGGGAGGACTGCGAGAAGAGCTGAATGGAGATTTCACCACTAAGTGGATTCAAACCAATCGCATTAACTCAAGAGCGGAAAACAGCTATTCCTTTCACAGTCCTACAAGTCAAACTGGTGACGTTCACAAAGAATTCTCATTCGTATCACTGTATTTTGGCCTCAGTGAAATATGAAGCAGAAGTAAAGGTGCAACTCTAACATGCAGTACCAAAAAAAAAAAGTCTACCTAGAGATTTTTGTTCATCTGTATCCATTTTTATAGCTGAGTTTCCATCTCCTAAAATCCTCAATATTTTTCATATGTCCCCAGAAAAAAATAATTTTTATGTGGTGATTCTACTGCTAATGTAACACTGCCTATTATATTAACTAAGAAGATGAATTTTCACAGATTATTAGGTCACCTGAAAGTAACAAGTCTTGATTATTTCCATGGAAAATACAAAAGATACAAAAAACACAGCAACACTACTTGATAGAACAAATTCTCAGCTATGCATTTTCACCAGCAGTGAAAAAGAGCCTGCATGCCACCTCATAAAAATTTGCACCAGCAGAGGTGACCACTGACACCATTGCCATTGCTGAAATACATCCCATCACCTCACTGTGCTCACATCCACTGGTTGGTCTCCATAAATGTTCAGCAAGCATTGATGAATATCAGTGGATGACATTTTTTCCTCATGGTGGAATTCAGTGACACACCTTTGCTTCATACACATTTCCATGTCAGATGCAGCCTTGTCAGACTGCCCCTCAGCTGCCATCTGTCACACAGCAACAACATATAATGGAATATTGATGGGAAGGTTCAGCCTCTACTGCCATACATCCACTCCTGACACTGTGGGCAATGTAATAATTGTATCTATAAGTAATAAGGACAAGATAATTTTATTCCTTTATTCTGATTTGACTCCCGGCTTACCTCATAGTAAAACTGAAATGCTTCATTTGGCATGAAAGACTCACACTCAGTTGTGAAAACAAAGATTCAGACCCTAATATTAGATACATTAGTTATGTGAGATACAGAAATAATTTCAGCTGTGAAGAAGTAATGGCTGTTTTCTGAAAGGGACACTTGCTTATTTTTTTCTCAAAATTCCAAATTAAATATCCCCCTTTCTTATTTTAAGATAAGGAATCTCTGTTCACCGTTAAAACAGGTCCCTAAACCCAATGTGATTTACAGAGTAATAAATATTTCCATCATACCAGAAGCATATCTGAGTCTTGGAAATGAGATTTATGCTCAATGAAGGTGAGATCAGGAAATTGAACTTGTAAAATTGTATGTTCGTGCAGAACAGAAAGATGACACAGATATTGCCGGACTACTTTCTCTTTTCTTTTCCTTTCTTTTCTTTTCTTGTTCTCTTCTTTTTTCCTCTTTCCTCTCTAAATGGTTTCAACAAATTGATATCTTTGGCTGTTGAAAAAGGTTTGATGGAAACATGAGCTACATCTCAGAAAGGTCCTGACCTTTTCTAATCATTAATGAAATGACATTGCAGAAGTCAGTTGCCTTCTATGTTTTCAGTGAAGTGAAATAATCTCACCCATGTCAGACAGTGTACAGGGATAGAGACAGACTGATTTTTGGACTGGCTCAGATCAGCCGTCAAAATATTCTTCTAATTAGCCATGGCTTTCATCGTACACCATATGGCTATATCATAAAACTAAAAATAAAAAATCTAGGAGGATATCACTAAAAAACATATTTTGTGGAAGAGTGATGTAGGGCTAAAACACAATCTACATCAGGAAAAAAAAGAATAAAAAAAAGTGGCATTGTTAATATGCTTGTTTGCCTGGAATAGAGAAACTCAAATGAAGGTTAGGCTTTGGGACAGTGAAACCACAGCTGGGCAGCAATGTCAGCATCCTTATTACTTCAGTGGATACGTGATGATCTCACTGGGTGAGGAAATTCTTACAAAGATATATAAATCCATGCTTCCACAAGTAGTATCTTCACAGACAGGTATTTTATGCTTTGAGGCTCCAAAAGCACTTGGATCTGCTCCTAATGTGTAAAGCAGGATGCAGGATTTGCAGGTGAGCAGAAACTTAGGGATTTGCTCTGTTCCAGTACAGAATGAAAGGTCTGCTGCCACCTTCCCCACTGTCAAAGAGCAGGTGCTGTTTGTGCCCCCTAAGTGCTGAGGAAAGGTAAATGCCAGCATGTACTACCCTTCTGTGCTGACTGCTCCCAGCTGTGTGCATTACTTTCCTCTGTTTCAGTCTCTAGCTTTGTATTGAGTCTAAGTGGCAAGACTGTGGCTTCTGAGTGAGGTGAGGCCGGGGCTGCCCCATTGCAGTGCACAGCTGGGTCCAGCAGCCAGGCTGGGGGTACCCCAGGGAGACCCTGGGGCAGAAAGGGCAAAATGTTGGGGAAGTAATAGTGTGTGAAACAGCCCTGCAGGCAGCAAGGTCAAAGAAGAAGTGGAAGCAGGTACTGGAGCAGAGACTGCCCTGCAGCCCATGGAGAAGACCATTATGGAATGGATACCCACACCAGAACAGATATATTCTGTAGGTCTGGATGCTGTGGGAAAGACTAGAAGAGACTGACCACAGTCCCCAGGAGACAGAGGAGTCAGGAATGAAGGAGGGAAGTTGAGTCTGGGAAAATAAAAGAGTGGGTGTGCAGTTTAATTTTTCTCTTTGTTTCCCACCATTCAAATCCACTTTAACTGATTGAAAAAAATACATATACATTTCTCCCTCAGTCAAGTCTGTTTTGCCTATGATAGTGAGTCTCTGACTCAACCCATGAGATTTTTCATCTTGTTTTCTCCTCCTGTCCTGCTGAGGAGCAGGAGGAAGAAAGCAGCTGAGTGTTCTACCCTCAGCAACTCTCAACCTACCACCAAAAAGAATTCACAGCAGTTCCTTAAGTCTACCAGAGCAAAGGAGGGCACACAACATTGTGCTGATATCTGTGCTGGCAGTTGCCCAGCTCTGCTTAGCTGAGACTGGTGCAAGTTGCAAGCCACTTTTTCCACCTCTATTCCAGCTTCTAATGAGAGTGGTTAATGGAAACCTTTGGTTTTATTCTATGCTATTAGACTTTAACCCTAGAAAAACAACAGAACATTACACCATCTGCACAAGAGGCTACACTGAAGCAATTGCCAGCTAAAAGACAAATGTGGTGTCTGTTGCTTTATCACTGAGTTGTGGCTGTGTGCTCATAAAGGTTTGGGCAGCATGCCACTGGCCAGAGAGTAGACTTCAGACTTAGATAACAAATGTAGTGTATGTAATATATGTAATTCTGTTCACAAACACAATTTTGTGCATGAATAAATTGCTTGGCAGTATTTTCTGTTGAAGATTTTCCAAGTAATCTTATACGTGTTCTTGGGATCATAACCGCAGAGTAACAAGGACAGTTCTTTACTGCAGCTAAATTAAGACAGTGACTGAAAGCTCTCGTTTACCAACTACACACTCCTACCTTTTCACTTACAAGCTTGAGCCCACAAGATGAGTTGGCTGATTCACTCATCTGATAGAAAATTAATCCACTCTTCCCACCCACATGCTGAGAACTGTAGCATCTGTCAGTGAGCTGAACGAGCTTATCCCCTAGGGAAGTTTCATCAAGACAGATGATATAGGGGAAGCGGTGGGAAAAAGAGACTGGGCAGCATCTCAAAAATATATTGGATTAGGTTTGACAGGAAACTATAGCTTGGTAAATTCCTGAATAAATGCCTGGTAATTTTAAGGGCAAATGTTTGCAAATTTTATCTGTAGTACCTTCAAAATTAGTGTTGACTGGATATTGTTCTTTTCACATGCCTTTGGGCTAGAGATATTTCTGTAGGCGATAAAAAAAAAATATCAGTTGTTCCTCAGAGCAAGTAGTGAAGCCATATTTTTCTGTTCCTGCAATTATTTATTTAATTAGATACACTTTATTTAAAGATACACTTTACACTATATTTAATTAGAAACAATTTGCTTCTTTACACATCTTTCAGAACAATCATTACAATAAATGCACATATAGGGTTTTAAAATATCCAAGGGGATATATTGGTGTATGGCTGTGACAGGTTCTAAGTGTGAGCAAACTCCCCACGGGATCCACTTGTGCTGTTAAATATGTGTGTTTGCATCACTGGCTCCAGATTCCCTGCTATTACTAAACAGTAAATGCTATATAACCTGCACAGCTACAGTTCTTATTAGAAACCTGACTATAAACTTCTGAAGAACTTTTCTTTCAAAACACCACTTTAGAAGTAGATTCTACAATTAAGAAATCTTGAGGCTCTTTTATTTTTATTTTTTTACCAGATTTTCTTTGAAAGCAGTTTCTGAATCAAAAGCAGTTTAATCTTGGTAAGATTTCATTGATAACTCCAGGAAGAAGATAACTAAGAAATACATTTTAAAATATATATATTTCCAGTTCCCAAAAGCTACTGAAATACCTCTTATCTGTTAGAAACATTGATGTATACAGTTTTCTATGACATTTAGAAGTGAAGATGATTGTTTCTTCATAAAAAAATAAAATACAATGCTAATTTACCTTCTTCCCTGATGAGCGTTCACAAGGATTAGTATTGATTTGATAATGTAAAGTCAAGAGAATGGGAAAAATTGACCTTAGAAATAAGAATTATTATGAACAAAGCAGGTTTCTTTGTCTATGAAGACATCACAGATACTGCTTTATCATTGTTCATGAAAATTCAATGGTCTGAAATTGTGACGAATGTTGAATTAAAGGGGAAAAATCTATACTGTAGAGCAGCAGATTTTTGTGCTGTATATAAGGGGAAGCAGTTACTTAGCAAAATGTATCAGGAAAAAGTCATATGTCATACTATAATATATGAGATTAGGTACTTCTGTTGGTATTGTAATGATTTATGACAAGATTAGGACTGCATTAGTGGTGTGTGCCAAACAGTATAATTTTTGTAATCAGGATTTTTTTCTAAAATAAATCTGCAGCAAACTGCAGTAATAAATTACCCACCATTTTTGTTCCCATTTTTTTCTCCCATATATTTTGCTTTAAAAAAAATATTTAGGAAGATTAGGTTAATAAAACTCAGTCTCACTCACTGAACAGATTTCTAAATGTACTCTTTGCAGAATACTGCAGCACCTATATAAATCATTCAAATAAATCATAACAGCAACATTACATTATTATCACTGTTATTACTTTTATTTAATTATTTTCTTTTTTTGTTGGGGACTGGGGGGCCTGGGGGTGTAATTCTCAATTTCCTTTATCAGATAGTTCTATTCACAGTCACAGACTGATGATATGCCACCTTCTTCTTTTCTGGCATTTCCCGGAGTAGTACTAGAAACCTCATTTTATTTTGAAAAGTACACTTTTTAACCTTTGTCATCCTGCTAGCCTTTGACAGATTGTTTTAAAAGCAGATTAAAAAAAAAAAAAAAAAGTAGATTTCAGTTTTTCAAGACGTTTTCAGAATCTGCCTCCTCCATTTCTTTCTCTTCTGTCTTTCAATAATATTAGCCAGTGTTTGTGAAATTTCCCATTAGTTCTGAAAGGTAGTGAATAACATAAATAAATAAAAAACTTTGCATTCTAATCCTAAACTAATAAGTCAAGTTTAATTCTCATTAAAATGAAGATATCCTAGACCAACAGTTAAATTTTTGTTGAAATTAATGTTCTTGACAATTACTACACATGTATTTTGATATTTTAATTCTGCCAACTGTAAATAAAAGCAAATATCATTCGCCAGCAGGAATGAAGAGACAACCGCTATAGAAAACATAAACAAGACAGGGGAGGTTTAGGTTAGATATTAGGAGGAAGTTTTCCATACAGAGGGTGGTGACGCACTGGAACAGGTTGCCCAAGGAGGTTCTGGCTGGCATTGAAGGCCAGGTTGGATGTGGCTCTGGGCAGCCTGGTCTAGTGGTTGGCGACCCTGCACATAGCAGAGGGGTTGAAACTATATGATCATTGTGGTCTTTTCAACCCAGGCCATTCTATGATTCTATGATTCATTCTAAGACAATTTGCAAGTGTTTAAAATGTCAGTACATATACACACTTCAGCATTTTTTTCATATCTTTTCATGGTAGTTTATCCATTTATTTCTCACTGAAGATACTATCCTAAACATTAAAATCAGGGAGCCTGGAGAAAACTGAGAAGAGATCTCATCTCTTCTTATAAAAAGCTAAGTTCTACACAAACATAGGGAAGAACTTTACCGTGAACGTGGCAAAGCACTGGAACACTCTGCTCAGAGAGACTCTGGAGTCTGCTTCTCTGGAGATATTCAGTATGCACATGGATGCTTTCCTGTGCAACCTGCTGCAGGGAAACTGCTTTAGCAAGGGTGTTGAACTCGTTCTATGGAGGTCCCTCCTAACCCCTACAATTCTGTGATTCACAAATCTATGGCTTTGGGGGGGAACAAGCCCAGTTACCTGATGATTTTCTTTTCTTTTCTTTTTTTCTTTTCTTTTTTTTTTTTTTTTCACACAACTAGGATCATCATCTAATACGATTACGTCATCTAGTCACCACATTATCTAATACCATCTCCTTATTTCTGCAGAGATAACAAGAAACAGCCTAGGATAGAGGAAACATAGCCTTAAGTTCTGAAATGGAGAAGCAGATGAAAGCTGGAACTCACTCATCAGACACATATGCTGTACCACCTGCTCGTTTGTGCAAAAGAGAAATAGGATGAGCACCAACTTCTCTGGGAAATTAGCTTTTGTGCTTTCTTTATAAATATCCAACAAGAACAGTGGAACATGTAGTGCCAAAGCAAATAGTTGCCATTGCTTTCCTTTTCACTCCCCAATTCTGCATCTGATTGGAATATCTGAATATGGATTTTGAGTCTTGCATACACCGAGTGAATCTGCAGCCTTGTTCCCTCTCTGCACTACACCATTGCTATTCCTGTGCTTTGCTACCCAATCTTGCTGACCCTTGCCTTGTAACTTTCAGACTAGGACCTACTTTGTCACTGCAGACTTGATTGGCCACCATGGGCTGTTGCCCAAACCTGGCTTCTGTCACTGGTCCTGTTCCCATGGTCCAAGTACTGACAGACTGCACAGTGGCTGGTCAGGACGTTGGTTCTTTGTGCCTCAGTGGTTCTGGCATGTGATTTTCCTCATATAGAAGTAAGGGAGCAGCAAGGTTGGGCTGCTGTTTGTTGTGGCTTTTTGTTGTTGCTTGCTTTGCTTTTCCCTTATTGGTATTTTTTTGTTCATAATTACTATTCAGCTGCTAGCATCTCCACTCAATCTAAAAGGTCAGTTTATGGAGATTGAGTTCCTATTATTCCCAATTCAGCAACTTAGTTAAAAACTTATTAGATACTTATTGAAGAAAGCATTGCTCACTGGGATGCTGATCTGCATTTGCTCTCTTATTAAAGATCAGTGTTAGGGAAGGCTGGAAGAACATGAAGGACTTGTAATTTATCCACAGAAAAGCAGGACATAGGAACATCTACATTTTCCAGTAGTTCTGGCAAAATCTTCAAGGTCTGGCAGATGTAGAAAGAGACACAAGGTGGAAGAAAAAAGTACTCTAAATCTCAAATGCACATACTATTACTCAGGCATGAACCTGCTTCCTTACTGAAACTTTTCTGTCTTAGGGTGGAAAAAAGAATTGTCACAATAGCTGGATAAAAGAATAAAAAATGCTGAGGGAGCTGGGCTTGTTCAGCCTGGAGAAAAGAAGGCTGCAGGGTGACCTAATTGCAGCCTTTCAGTACCTAAAGGGAGCCTACAAACAGGAGGGAAGTCAACTCTTTGAAAGGGTAGATAACAGTAGAACAAGGGGAAATGGTTTTAAGTTGAAGGAAAGAAGATTTAGTTTGGATGTGAGGGGGAAGTTCTTTACTATGAGAGTGGTGAGGTGCTGGAACAGGCTGCTCAGAGAGGTTGTGGATGCCCTGTCCCTGGAGGTGTTCAAGACCAGGTTTGATGGGGCCCTGGGCAGCCTGGTCTAGTAGTTAGTGCGGAGGTTGGTGGCCCTGCCTGTGGCGGGGGGTTGGAGTTTGATGATCCTTGAGGTCCCTTCCAACCTGGACCATTCATTGAAAAATGTCTTCACTCCCAAAGCACAAATATTCTGCAGAAAAATAGTTTACATTCACTGAGGGTGAGATGAACTGAATCTCACGTCTTTCTCTAAATATTCTCAGATAAGGCATAACCACAACAGATTGAAACATCAGTTCCTCAACAAGAGTTACCACTCCTAATCAGCGCTGTTGATGACTTGCAGTGGCTTCTCCTAACCTCATTAGAACCACACAGAGACGAACCTAACCTCCTAATAATACTCTTTTTCTTTCCCCCTTCAGTTTTATCTGTAAAGAAGTGCAAGGTGAGGTTTATGATTTTGGAACTGAGCTTCTGGATGAAGCAGATGTTGACCGGTTCTTGTGGCTCTTTTGCACCCACAGTTCGAGAAGGAAACAGTTCAGAATACCTCTTTGCTGGAAATAATGATCACTGAATGTAGCCTGTCTGCACTACAGCGATATGAGAAAAACTTTTAAAAGCAGTTAATGCTTTAGGGATTAAATGCTTGCAAGCTGACTGAATTGTCCACATGACAAGTTTTCATGACAACACACAGGACAAAACAAATGAGGCTGATGGGGCACTTAAAACGTGCTGCTCCAGCTCAGAGTACTCAGGCTAGCTAACACAGCTTTCAAATGCATAATATATGCCATTTAGGCATTATAAGGCTTAAATTATAGGAGTATTCCAAACCGCAAGCAGTTTGCTCAGCTTCTTGGTTAATGCACTTTTACAGTTCTGACCGACACTTTGGAATACGTATCCCAAAGCAATGCATAATCGGAGATAGGCACTAGGTGGCGTGGAAGAGCTAGTTTGCAGGAAAATACGTTTGTGCAGTTCTTAGATTGACCAATATTCTTTTGCCACAGCTCATGTTGCAGTGAGAGTCGTTCATAATAATTGATCTGGTTCTCTAGATTTGATCAGATACAAATGTAAAAACTAAATCAAAGTAAGTGTTTATTGAGGTAATCTTCTCAACTGTTTTTTTTTCTCCCTCTTTCTGAAGTTACAAATATCTTCCCATAAGAAAAAAGACTATTTTCACTTCCCCCCCCCCCCCCCCCCCCTTTCTTTTCATTTTTGAAGTACTTCCTTAACCCAGCCTTGTACATTCTGAAATGCTGGGGTGTTCTTCCAAAGGAGTGTGTTTAATCTTAGCCTGTATTTCTGTGGATTATTTCTGTGAGGTTTTTTTTTTTTTTTTTTTTTTTTTTAATACTAGTAAATATGAGAGAGAAAGAAATCATGTACATATGCCATGTCACATGAAAGTATTTTAACTATGGTAAATATACAGATAGTTTCCAAGTTATTAAATATGCATATCTAGTCAAAATTGAGTATAGAATAGTCTATTCAGCTCTGTGTCTTTTTTTTTTTAAATTAGTATGCCTACAAGATACACAGATGTTGTAAAAAATAAAGAAATAAATATTCTGCTTGAAAAGATGACAGTAAAAATAAAGTTTCAAAAACAGTCTTTGTATATATATCATATATATACTTTTATATATTACTTACTGTCTTCAGTTTTAATCTAAAAATGATACACAACCACGTTTACAGTAAACAGCTACTATACTGCATAATAGGTACACAAAACAAAATAGAAAAAAATACTTACCTCTTCTAGATTTCTATGCCAATGACATTTTCTTTGTTTATCTGAGGGTAAAATTGACTTCAGGGTTTTCTCTTAGTTCTGTGGGCAAGTTGTCATTAGTTGATTGGTCTCAAACTCAGGAGGTTAATTTCACCTAACCAAAACATATATATCATAGAAGAAATATATAAATATATAAATCCACAACAAAAAATATTTCAGAATCATGCTTTCCTGAGATATGAAGACACCAGATTTCCAGCTGCAATGAGCTTGGGTGACTTCTTGAACAGAAAGCTGTGGCTTGGTTAGATAGGTGGGTTTCAGTTCGAAAAGGATTAAAAAAACTGTACAGTACTTTCAGGTATCTCAAGGAATCCATACATGTTAAAAAGAGAGTTGGGGTGATCCTTAATTTACATCTATCCTGTAATGAGGATGGTATTAAAGTTATCAATGTCTTCTGCATATGCTGAGAATCACAGACACCACTGCCAAAAAATGTCATTATTTGCACAAGGAGAACTAGACTTGGCCTAAGAACAGAATTTTTAAGATAGACCATAGACCTCTGTGAAGTTGCAGCAACCAGCAATGCATCCTGTTAAATGAAGCCCACTGATGGCATCATAGTTATCAGAGTACTGCTACAGGCAGTGATGCTAAGATGAAAGGTAAGTAGAAAGTTAGAAGTGATAGAATGAAAGCAAAGATAGAAGCATTGCATTAAGCAAATAAGTGAATAAACATCCTTCTCTCACCAGACCATAAAATATATACGGCAAACCATAACCATATGATTACTGAAAACTATTTTATTTGATGATGCATACTTACTCCATTTGATGTATTTATAGCTCTTTAATTCCTTCCACCTCTTAATAACATAGTTGTTAATATGCAAGGGTATATACCACAGTACTTTGTGGTAATTGGCTAATCAATCAAAAGAATTCTCATTTCTACACACACTGGTGATCTAGGGAGGTCATTTTAATATTCTGCAAATATTTTTAAGGGAACCCCAGGGAGAAATTAGGTAGAAAGTGCTACAAACAATTGCTTTTCTATAGCCATGTGCAGAGTTTATACTCTGCTGTTAAATACCGTAGGTTGATTTTGTCGAGCTTTTTGAGCTTAATGAGCATAAATCTTCTATATACTGCCATATGGTTTCTACATATGGACAGGCTGCAATTAATGCTGGAGTCTATAATTTGTCTGTTATTTATGTCATTTATCTGTAGGATCAAAAGTTAACCCATTTGTACTAAAGATCTGTATACATACATGACCATATGCATAACTACCTCTGTGGTTAACTACTGTTTGTGCAAAATAAAGTCTATATGTAATATACAATCAATAGAAGAATACATAATATCAGAGATATTTTTGTAAACTTATTTTGGTATAAAAATGTTATTGTTTTCTTCATCTTGGTCAGTACTGTGGGAAACTACCAGGAAAACACAGTATTCTTTTCACAAGTAAGTTATGATTAAAGTATAATGTATTTTCATGTGTGTAGCATATTTAAGATAGCAGACTAAAGCCAGCTCATATATATATATATATTAATTAAATGTTGTGCTCTGCTTTCATTCATTATGTGCTTTGAAAAGCTCCTAAAGATAGAAATCAAAGTTTTAGCAATATCTGCAAAATTAAGCTACCAATAATATTTGTGATCTAAGAGTGGATGCCTTTCAAGAGATTTCTAGGGCATCAGAAGTGGCAGTGTTTCCAAGTCATACTGAGCTACATACACATTGAAGTACTTCTATTTTATCTAAATGTGGACCACAGCTAGAGAGCACTACTGCAAATGAGTTAGCACTTCTATCCCCTTTTATCAATTAAAGCCATCCAGAAATTCAGTAAAATAGAACTTGAGATTATTTCATGATGAACTTCTGTTTTCTTAACACTTACGGTACCCAAATCTTATTTTATCATCTTCTTCATGGAGCTCTCCTCACATAATATACTATAAAAATCATTCTGGTCTATACAAAAATATCAAATAACAAAATGGTAGGCAGCCAACATTTCTTTCAGTTCTTTGCTTGAAACAAAGTTGAAAACAGTATTTCACACTTAACAGTAATATTCAAATGTATTAACACATAAACAGACCTATGTAAGAGAAGTTTCATGTGATAAATTATAATCTGTAAATATCTTACAGCTATGTCAGCAGGACTGTGTTTTGTTTCCATAAAGCTCTTCTTAATGTACGTAATTTTTTTGCATTTCAGGCAATGCAAAAAGAAGAAAGAAAGAAGGAAAAAAAAAAAAAGAAAAAAGAAAAAAGAAAATAGTGGGGAAAAAATGGAATGAAAAAGAGAAAAAAAGACATATTCATGCTGGCATAAGTTCACCATCATCTGTGGAGAATTATGTTTGTGTTTTTATGGGATTATTTTTTTAAAAGGAACAGTAGAGTGTGGTGCAGCAGACTGTGGGTTATCTGAATGGCAGCCAGGATAAACCCAGTGGAAAGAATAACTAAGTATTCTCTCTTATGTGCCTGCCTTTCTCCCACAGTTGGACTTTGTTCAACTTAGGACAAAAATTTGACTGTCAGTATGCTTTGTGTGGTCCTTTTTATTCAAATTCTCCATCTAGCAAAGACTGACACTTAACATACCCGCATGTCCTCATTTACAATTCTTCCTCCGTCTCGTGAGTATACATGGATACACTGGAGATTAATTTTCTCAGAAAGCCTGAAGTTTGTGTCTGAAGCCCTTTACAATACTTCAAGAGGTGCAGTATTATATGGTGTTTGTAGGTACGAACTATCTGTTTCATCATCACTATCAATTTCATCATACTAATTTTCAGGCACAAAACTGCAATCAGATTTCATACTTTTTGGTTTGTTTCCTCTGTGTATTCTACCTGCAAACTGCAGAACATAGATAACACTCTTTGAATAAAGTAAAAAGACCAAGTACCATATCAGTGTAGGTCTATATCAATAGCTTAAGCAACAAAAAAGCACATGTATTTCTCATAGTATATTCACTCTCTTTAAAACCAAATGTGTCTCATTCAAATGTAAAAGCTTACTTGTAGCATCTATTTTGTCTGATGGCTAAGAAAATTATGTGTAACTCTAAAATGAAATGCTGGGGCTGATAGCTTCCTGACAATTATTCTGGCAGGGAGAGATGCAGGTGATTAGCATTGACAATAGTTTTAAACAAACTGTGTTATAGTTTCCCTTTTAAAATTGGAGTAATAGGTAAGCAGCTAGAAGCCTAGATCTCTACCCCCAACACTACATAGCAATTACATGACTTCTTTTTTTCCTATGGAAAACCTGATGAAACATGATGCAGTAATTGCTGATACAGGGCACCTGGAGCAGGGCCTTTGGGAATGTTTGTATAACTCTCAAGGCAACTAAGTACTCCTACAAAGGTCCTCACCTCTGGGCCTGCTTAGGGATCAACAGCCAGATCATATCTTTCCCTTTCTAAATATATCTCTATACTAACAAACTAGTTTGTTAACATCATTCCCCTGACAGCCCTTCTAGAGCAACAAGAAGAAAATATGTGAAACTTTACTGAATGCCTCATAAGAGAGCAGGCACTGCTGCTTGGAGACTGTCACCTGTACAACACCATAAGGACAGACCTGGCTGTTCTAGTAAGATCTGCAAGGCCAGCTTAGCTCTTGACTGAATGTGACACTGGTTTACATTTCTCAAATCAGGATAGAAAACAGAGTTAAAACAGATTGAAGTGTAGACTGAAGCACGGGACTACTCACAACGGCTGCCATGTTAAAAAAAACAATGACAGCAACAAAGCAACTTTATTCTGTCTAGAGCGTGAGGTAAAATGCATGTCTTTTGAGCATGGAAGCTGATTCTTTTTAGTAACTGACATGCAAGGAAGTCTCACAAATTACTCACTTCCAGAGGTAGATAAAATTTTAATAAAAGGAGAATAAACCTGGACACCAGTGGGAAAATACTGGCCTACAGAATGTCTTCATTGCTTCTTTCAGTTTAATTGTGGTCCATTTCCTGCAAATAAAAACACAAATCTGCTTTCTATGGTATTTAAAACTTCCGGTAGAAATCTACCTGGAATTGGGAAATCCCTGTGTATTGGACAAAGAGGTAAGAAATTGTATCTGACCAGTTTTAGGAGAAGCTGTGAAAGGTATTAATCACAAGCCAAAGGGATAACTTACCCTGTCTTGACGGTGAGAGCTCACTGAGAAAAAAATTGTTGAAGGATACAATCTCTGAGTAGAGATATTTGTCTCCTACCTACTGGCCCTTAAATGAGGTTAGAAAGGGATGGACCCTGGGATCTCCTGCTTTCACCTGTGCTCCCAGGGCTGGTTAGAAGACTTCTGGCCCAGAAAAGATGTTAAATGAATGGGGGTTTGTTTTGTTTTACTTGCTTCTTACTGCACTCAGAAGAATGAGTATAAATGAAGATGAGATGTGAGAAGTAAAAACACTGTTTACCCTATAAATTTTGTTGGGGCATTGGGAGCTCTGTTAATTTCAGATGTGAACTTCACCATAACGCTAATGAGCTGACTTAGAACATTCTAAATATTCCATTTCAACAAGTAACTACAGAGTAAGTTAACTTTAGTTTTCATGGCTGACTGCTTTTGAGTATGAATGTTAAGTTTAACTTGGTAAAACTCTATTTTTATAATCTCTTTTAGTCAGGAACAAATATCTTCTAAGGGTGCATATGCAAGAACAGTAAATTCATAATAAGCAGTGCTCTATTCTCATATTACTTCAGTTTCTGGAAGCAGCTCGTTTCAGGCTTTGATATCTTCCCTTCTGCGGTGGAGTAAGTCTATTTCTAATAAGTTCTTTGTACTTGATGATTTTATCTTGGATAATCGTAAATGTGCCACGTGCTTCACAGAGATGTCTGATGTTTTCTGCAACCTTTGTATATGATGCTTCTCTTTCTTAGCCAATTTCAGGCATTGTTACATCCCAAAGCTGAATGTGGCAATGGTGTGACTTTTTCTTGCTACTGCCAATTAATCTGCCATCTGTTTTTTGCCTTTAGGTATTGTGTTTCCCAATTAAGTTACTATATGTATCTTGACACATAAGGTTGTTTACAGATTGCTGGTCATTACCTGCAGAAACTCAATGCCTTCTCTCTTTTTAGGTCTCATTCAAAACTAATTTATTTTTCTCTAATTATAAAGATTGCAGATAATTTTTTTCAGCTTCTGTTTCATAAACATATATCTGTGCCATAATTTAGATGTCTTTTTTTCTTTTTTCCTTTTTTTTTTTTTTTAAGTGCCATTTAATGCATTGCTCGCAATAAAGGGAAAAAAAAGAATCCTAAAATTCCCTTTATAAATCTTGCACACAGCAACAGTTCTCCAGCTTTTTAATCAAATGTTTTGAGATGTCTATAGCACAGGCTACTGTACAGAAGTACAACAAGATGCCAACTTATTATAATAAGTCAATATTCATGCACTTGGCACAGTGCATGCAAAGTAAGGAAGGATACAGTGTAACAATTAAAAAGGTATAAAATTTGAAAAAAAGAAACCAAACCTAATGAATTTGTCTGTTTACACGATTGCTAGAATCAATCTATTGTATGAGAGATGTACTGCTACACAAGAAAAACACAACTTTAATCTTTTAATTAAGGGAAGTGAACAGCAAACTTTTCAAGAGGTAGTTAATTGAAGTTTATAAGTTACTGATGATGGGTGGCAAGAGGTGAGTTAAGTGAGAAAAAAAAAAAAAAGGAACTTCAGATCTGATGCCTCTGCATGGAAAAGAGGGAAAGACAACAAAGCCATTAAATCAGTATTTTCTCCTATGCAAAGGAATGTATTAAGTACAAAAACACTGACACCTACTCCATCTGTCTTCCTTGTTAATCCACTAGCATTCTGTCATGGTTTTATGATTTTTGGTTATCGGTATTCCACATCATAACATCATGCAGTGTACTGGGAGTTAAAGAGCAAATGCTCTAGTTCTGGGTACTTGTCTGGAAAAGAACTACATTCCCCAGAATACTGTTCGAATACTGTTATTCCTAATCATGGGAACAGTTATAAGGCCTGTAGGTCAACTGACCTGAGTTTTTTTCTCCCTCTCGTCTCGTCGTGCTTGCTTTCGGATCATCTTGCTGCTGCTCCTGACTGCACGCAAGGCTTCAGTATTAGTGTAAGGCCTTTAGTTCTCAGACAATCCTTCTCGCAATTATATTTGATTTTTTTTTAACAATTATATTGAATTATATTGTATTATAGTGTGTTATCGTGCATTCCAATACTATATTTAGTAAATCCCAATACTATATATTTAGTAAATTAGTTTGTTTCTTCTCAGATCGTTGCCACTGTTTTTTTTAATTATTCTTTTTTTTGTGGGGGGTCCCCTGTTTCCCTTTTCCAGAGGTGCGGATTTTGCAAAAGAAATCCCTCCACCCCACCAGTCACGGAACCGGGCCGGACCAGCCCGTAAACAGTCGACAGTGAACATAAGCATATAATACTAAGCTTAAGATCACTGACAAATAAGTTAACTAACCTAAGACAATAATGTTTTTCACAAGAAGGTGTGATGGAAGCCCCATCCTTGGAGACACTCAAGGTCCGACTGAATGGGGCTCTGAGCAATGTGACAGTTGTAAGTTTCTCTGCTCATTGCAGGTGAGTTAAACTAGATGGCCTTTAAGAGTCCCTTCCAACTCAAATGATAATATGATTCTAAGAGAACATGAAGGTATATTTAAACATCAGTTTCAAATGTATAGCCATTTTTTGAATGAAATAATGTTTTCATATTGAAAATGTGCAAGGAAGAAGGGAAAGATAATTTCACAAGCTGCAGGATCGAACCAACCTTTTTAAAAGACAAAATGTACAGACAGAGGGAGCCCATGCTTCAGGAACAAAATCTCTGCAGAGCAATGCATCTGTTTGTAGATCCTATATAATATGTGAAAACAAACAACACACACACACAAAAAAAGTGTCCTCCCCAAAACACAGCGATCATAGATAGCTTTTATATATCAGCTGCAAAAAAATGTAGCTTGTGTTAGAAATGCAATGTCTGAAAAGAAATCTCATGCCCATTCAAAACTGTTGTAGTCATCTACTGGACAGTATTATGGCTTCAGACTTGTGGATTTCTTAGCCTGACTTCCTCATTTTCATCCTGGCTACTTGGCATTATTTTAAACATTCCTTAAGCTACCATCTTTCACAGTTTGGAGTTTACTACGTCATGCTTTATGTGCCTCCACTTGGAGTTATCACTCTGAACTAAACTTTCTGTGCATTCTGTTTCTTGATGCCATATAAATTCATTGCAACACTAATTCTTAATTTATCTTCAGCTGGTAATCATCTCTTTGGTCTCATTCTTGGGAGTCACAATGTGATTTCATTACTACTCTCTACAAATGGTCCCCATCACGAGTTTGTTTTATCAGCAGAAGACACCTGATTCCAGAGCGTGAACAAGACAATACCTTACCTTTGTTTTTAATATGAAATAATTAATTGTAAAATGTTATTATTAACATTGTTTCACTTACAAAATAAGGTGTTGTATTCCTTTTATACCAGGTATATATACAAAATTTGAAGTATCTTGATCAAAATTAATTGTAATGTTGATATGCATACAAGGCATTAGGTGATAGGCAGCTGCAGTAAACACCAATTCTAATGGTATTATGATAGCATACTGGTTGTTTGAAGGCAATTTATATAAAGAACATAGGTATTTTCTGTGCTTATGAATACTGTATTTGTTTTAACGAAAAAAAAAAAAGAAAAGAAAAAAGAAAAGAAAAAGCCAAAACACTTATTTCTGTAGTTATTAAATTCTTTTCATTATTTAATTAAATTATTCATACCTATAAACAAATACATTCTTGAATTCTGAAGACTATAGTATATAGATTATTTGGTGATGTTAAACCTTAGCTTCCACATTTAGAATATGAGTAAATGGCAGAAATGCTACTGTGAGGACTATATGCAGTATTTGATATTTTAATTTATTTTCTTTATTTAAAATTACAAATCATTATATAAATATTTTTATAAAGTCAAAATATCCATGTTCCAATGCACTATTAAGATAAATTTTTGGTAGGGATTTTTTTAAAAAACAAGTGGAATAAAAATAAATTATTTTTAATAAAAATGTGAACACTTTAAATATTATTTCACTAATAATAATAGGAGTAATAAAGGCCATATTATTCAGCTGCTCTTACATAGTTATCTTAGCATAATATTCTCTCACAGTATTTCCAAGGGAAAGAGAATAATTTTTATTCAAATCTATAATGAACCTTTTGTCTTGGACAAAACTCAACATAATAGTTTTAGTGGTGTAATATTTCTTGGGTGGGAATCCAATAATAGAGAAACCAAGCTATGCAGTTATGAAAGCTGTCTATCTGGCGAGTTGCTATTAAACAGTGCTTGAGCTTTCTCTTTACTTTGGAGGTATTTATTTTTATGGCTATGCATTTGTGGCTTGCTCTTGCTAAATATTTCTCAAATGCATCTTTTATAATAGACAACACAAATCATCATAGCTTCAGTGGCATTCTTTTCCTACGAAAGAAATAGGAGAAGCGATGAAGGACTTGCGTTGCTGCTCTTTGTTTCCACATCTTATTCTTCAGTGTCTTGTTGCTTTATAAATAATGCATTTATGTTAGTTTTTATAAAGGTATATGTACTCTCTCTATCATTACAGTATCTGGATGTGAATGCTTTTGTGCTCATAGATTCCTTTGAGATGGAAAATAAACATAATCCTTCTGCAGTGCTGTGGGGCCTAAAGGGGGTAGTCTAATATTTTGTTACAAGCAGACATACAGTTGCCTTCAAAACTATCCTGTCCAGCTTTCTATATTGTAAACAAGCAAATAAATTCAAGAACTGATTAAAGTGCCTTCCATACCATGCAAAAATCTATATGTTTATGCAGTAATTTAGGCAACAAGCAGGGCAGCCAAGTGATGTAATTCTTGAAGAAGACAACATTGCCATTGCGGTCATTCATAAAAGTAGAGCTATAATAGGGCTGACAAAGATCACCAGAGATGGGTGGCAGGCCAGGGAAATAATTTCAGACCTCTCTAACAAAGTTTAACATTGAGCTGCTCTTTCTCTTCCTATCTCTTTTAGTCTGCCAATAGCTATGTATATAGAGCACTCGTAGAATTAAAGTTTCTTAAGATTTTACTTAAGACACTCAACAACATTGTATTTATAGTAAGATTCAAATAATTGAAATATCTGCACATAAAAATCATCCAAGGCTTGGAACAGTCTTGCCGTGTTCAAAAATGCAGTCTTAAAATTCATCAGTCGCCTTTCACCTCTGAGACTACAAAATTATAACCATAGACTATAAACTTACTTATCCAAATGAGAGATAATCACTATGACACCTCTAACCCTTAATTTGTTACTATTATAACTTTCTGTTTGCAAACACAGACTTTAAGGCAAATGACCCCATTGGAAAGCTCTCATATCAGATGAGTAAGGCAAGATAAAATTAAAGCAGGTTGCAACTACAGAGGGCTTAGACGACAACACAAAATTCTATGTTGCATCATGTTTCACTGCTGCCCACCACTGAATACCAGCAAAGAATTGAAGAAGAATTCCAGAGCTGATCTTTGGTAAAAATTATCTTCACCTTGAAACTCCGAGACCTGCAGTTTTCTGCAGATGCCCAAGGGCTGTTCAGTTCCATAAACAAATGGCTAAACAAATGGAAGTCAAGAAGCTCAGAAAATTTTCTGGCCCAGGAGTCAAGATACCTCAATCTAAATTTAAATAAAGAATGTAGTGTACCCAAACACTAAGGAAAACAAGAAGTTCCTCATTTTCCCCCAAGACTACTCTCCATAACAGCTTTCAATACAGAATGATATCTCCTAAGGACAAGATCTAACTCCCTCTCTCTGGCCAGACCCAGGAAAAAGGAGAGAGAAGTCTGATATCTACTCTCAAGCTTAGCTGAACCCAAATTTACAACATTGTGCTCTAAATATTGAGATAATACGGTAAAACATGAACTCTCCAAAGTTTTTTTTCTCTTTTATATTGATATGATGAAAAATTTAAATGGCACACTATCTATTTAGACCAATTATCCCCTTAAAATAAAAAAGTATTACTAAATAGCTGATTGTTTTTTTCTCTCTGAAGTCTCAATAAATTAATCTTAGATCAAGTATGCCTTCTGTAAACAGTTGATAATATTATGATTAGATTAAAATGACTTATCTCAGAAACACCTGAGCACAAGTGGCAGGGAAAATAAGAATAGATCATAATTGTAAAAATGAAAAATCCTCTGAGGTTCCTTCTACCTTCTAGGTATAAAACAGCTAGTTCATTTCAAATCAATTGAGGGTCAGAGGAGGGCAGGTAGGAGGTATACTCGAAAACTAGAGTGTGCTCCGGTATCTCACATTGAAGTTAATTACCTTGATGTTCCATATTAACACTGGGGTGAGTCTCCTGGGTTGACAGTACATTCCTGCATTATCACATCCTCCAATCTGGGAAAGATCCTGACTCTGCATGCTGACAGGTTGGCATGGCACTCAAAAAGTGATTAAAATCCAGATCAAGTCCAGCTTGGGACCAGTCCTCATATGGTCCGGATAGGATTTCCAGCTGGGAGAGGGTGATGGTTGTTTTAACTGATGCCTTCAGTTAGTGTGCTGCTGCTGCTGCTCACCTTTCCTCTACTCCCAGGGAGCTGACGGGCGGTGCCTGGCCTCCCAGATTAAGACAAAAGGCCAGTGCCATCATGTAGGTGGAGGGCAGTCCAGTGGGATTTTGGGGAATAGGCCAGCTGTAATGGAAGAATTGCTTGTGTTTACGCACCTCAAGCTTTTGATTCCGAAGTGATGAGCATCAAGGGAATACTATGCAAATAATCAAAAATATTTTCATGTAAAAATGCCTAATGAGAAAGTTCAATCTTTGTTCTCCATCAGAAAGCTCAGCTTCCCATTATGCTAATAAATTAATCTGTCATCCTTAAAATATTTACTTATGCACCTCTATAATAACCTTAAATAATAAAATCTCTTATTTTTATTATAATTATTTTAATTCATTTTTACATTCTTAACAAGTTCTTCTTCCATTTTAATAACAATGTAAGTAGAAGTGTAAACTCTACTTATTAGCAACTGCATGCGCTCAGGTGTAAATTTTTAAATTCAATATATTCTTTTAACCCAGTATGTGTTACAGCCTATGGGCTCAAGCTTTGCATTCAGCCTGCCTGCAGAAAATTGGAAGGAACTTGGGCAAAAGACCTCTCTCAAATGGCAGAAGCTTTCTACCTGCTTTTCTGCTGACAGGCCAGATATCTTTTCTAGATTACATTACTTCTTCTTTTCCTCAGGAATTACACCTAGCTTATGATTTTATGACAGTTTCAAACTTCTACACATTTTGTGATATAAACACAGCATACAAATACATAGTTTAACCATCAAACCTAATATTTCCTCCCAAATCCCTGCTAGAGATAACAGGATCCTTGAGGGTTAATGGCATGTAAACCACCGAAAATTGACTCTGCTCTGTCCATGTGTGCAATCTGACTTCAAACAAGATGTCCTCTGCACATCATTCTCTGTTTTTTACTCTTAACTCTAGAGCAAATGTCATTTTTTTCCTCTCATCTTCTATAACAATGTGCTAAGATCTTATCCTGCTGCCACTCATCACACAGAGGATTTTAGCTAGATTAAAGGAAACTGAGAGGCATAGTCCTGAAAGAGAGTCTTGTTCTGCATTCTGATCCAAAATGGTAAAGATCCTTTATTCACTACAATGGCTTGGCAAACAAAGCATACCTGCCAACTGGAAATCTCAAGTAATAAAAAGTTAAGACACTCCAGGCTCTGAACTTCCATTTTAGCTAACTTTACTTTTTTGTTTATTGGTTATTCATAACTATATGTGCACAAAGAAATAAATCTGGGAGGTGTGATTCCAAATATACTTTTCATTTCATTACTTCACAGTCCTTCATGCTTCTCTTGTATTTTTTTGTTCAGTCTTGTTAGTGGCTGACACTCGGTTTGTTCCTTACACAGTGATATCAGTGGAGTCTTGCTCACCAACTTTCATGCAGATTAAACAGAAGGAGGAATTAAATCTCACTTAAGTGCCCATTAAATGCTGAAACAGTGGGCAGCCACTGTACACAGCAAGGTGCCACTTGGAAAGGCTAGTCAGAAGCTCAGCTGTGAGAGAAGAAATACTGAAGGAAAAAGCCCAGGCAAACATGGGATCCCCACGGTTTGAAAAGCTGCAGCTGCAGAGGGAAGCAGCAGGCCACAGGCAGGTGGTGGGAGGTGCCTGCAGCATGGACATGGGAGAAAGCCAAACAGCACATTTTTCTTTGGCCGAGATAGTTTTGCAAAAGGCAAATCTAGGAACCTTAACATGTAAGCTGCCCCTCCGTGCTTATTCCTAACATACTTGGAGAAAGATGAGATGATTACATAAACAAACTTATCCCCATGAGTCATGCAGTATGCAATTTTTCTTTCAGCAATCAACTGAAAAGACTCCATTTTCTTACTAATTGCTCAGGCTGGAAAGGCTGGTGCTTTATATTTTAGTGCTGCTTACAGTAAGGTCAGTGGAACAGCAGTGAAATTTATTACTTCAGTTTTTGTTTTTGGAGAGTTGAAAAAATGCCTCTGAGTGTCTTTTTAATAAAATAGGTTGGATTTTATCCTAAAAGTATTTCAAAATCAAAAGATGTTGAAAATATCTGTTTGTTGCAATGATTTTCAGTATTGTTGAAAACTGAGAAATTAGAACAATACCTTTAAATGTATATTTGCATTTATTTTTGCTTATATATTTATAATTATGTAATTTATAAAGAGTTTCTCATGTAGTCTCATAATTTTTATGCACATTTCATTTAAGTCTTTAAATATTTCCTGAATCCACCAGCAACTAATGTCTGCCAGACCTAATGTACCATCACTGTGAGAACATGGGATTTGATGGACATCAAATTCTGCTTACCATCTGAAGTCCTCATTCACTCACTTTAACAGATAATTTTGGGAAGCTGATATGTTCTGCTCTTTACTTGCTTCTTTCTATTTTAAGTTGTCTAACTTGGTGGAACTCCAAAAAAAAAATCCTGCCCAATGAGCCTGAAATTAGTTCTTTGTGAATGTGATCGTATACCCAGTTTGAGGAGTGAGTCCATTTGCCAAACACCTTGCTGATATACTGTGGGGAGTTTGTTAGTGAGGTAGAAATTGTTTTTGAGCTGACCAGAGCATTATTCTCCACAGTAGGTGCAGGTAGTTTGTTAATTTCCCTGAACTCTTCTGGTCTGGAGATCTATCTGTCCAAAGCTGATTCATATTTTTCTGTGATGTTATCAGATGTTCATTATTTGAATTAATCGAGCTTTTAAATTCTTTACCTTTCATGAAATTATGTGCACGCACATAATCCTTGAAGGTTTACTAGGAATTAAGTTTTCATTACCACTAAAAGTGTTTACATATAATGAAAGAAGAAGGTGAGAAAACATAGGGAATGAGTGAAAAACTGATGACAAAATGTAGATTCAGGATATTGAATCTACTCTAGTGTCCTTTGTATGTATTTAGATTTTGATGCCAAAAAATAGTGAAAAGTGACTGTGCTAGCTAGAAAAATCATTTTTTTTCAACAGCAACAACAACAAAGTAAATGAAAATCCATCTTTTTCTTAAAAAACAAAACAAAAGAAAACAAAACAAAAAACAAAAACCATTAAAATGTTTGTTAGAGAGTCTATATTTCCACCGTATTTTTCCATAACTCCTTTGGTACATCTGGTGGTGATTGGCTTATTCATATATCCTTACTGCTGCAGTGAAGTGGTTTTGATGTGTAATATCGTAAGTTATTTGTGTTGTCACATGGTCTTTCCATAGGAGCAAAGGTGTGTTTGAAAAGCTTACATGCAATCAGTTATTCCTACATACTTTCACAGAAATCTCCAGACCTAAATAAAAACTACTTTAGTCGTTTAGAAGGAATGTCCACTAACAGACTTCCCAGTTCTTGATTTACCCCTCTAAGTGCTAGTATTTCCAAGCAGATCAGCATGAGATAAAAGTTAAATAAATCTTGGTGAGGCAAAGTCACAAGCACAATGTCAAGACCAGCTCAAATGAAATACAACAGCACCAGTAACTTGTCTCTCTTATTCAGCCCTAAGTTCCTGCCCTTTTTCTGCTATTCCATTGAAAAGCTTAACCACTCATCCCTCTAGTATTTGACTATGACCATATTTTTCCCTCTCTTTTCTGAAGGGCAAGGACTGCTAAGTTGAAAGGCAAGTAAAAATACTACAGACCTCTTGTATAGCATGCTTAGCTACCATTTCTTAGTATGGTACAGGTCAAGTACCTCTGCTCACCTCACACATAGCAAGCCACAGAGAAAGTACACACACTCACAGGGAAGCCCTAAAGCAACATGGTACTCCCCTGTGGAAGGACAATTCTTTTCATTGTATCTTTGCTTAGCATAAAGGTTTTCTAGTAAATATTTAGGCCTTTCCAAAATATTAAGGCAGACTAGGTCTGACTGAACTTTTTTCAGGGAGTCCTAAGCTTATGCTATTCACCCTTTGAGCTGTTTCAGTGTAAGCTAGTTCTGAAATTGAAATTGTAGGTAATAAAGTGGAAGGTACGGTACAAGAAATGCTCCTTTCTTTAGCAGGACATGGTTTGTGTGCAGCGATGTGCAAATATAAGCATGCTAAGACAACTAAACTTATATAACCAGGCTTTAGTTTAAGTACCATTCCAGATATTCATCTATATTTTAAATACTTTAAATTTTTATTTTGTTATTCGAAAAGGGTTGCAGAGATAGATATGTAGGAAAATAAATAATAAAAAATATAAAAACCAGAATTAATTCAAAGTTTCAGGATACATATTCATAGTTCAATTATCTTGTTTATTTAGAGTATATATATTGCTTTATGATGTAGGCATCCTCTGAATTGCTGTGAAAGTATTCACAGAAAAACATAGCCTACAGTTTAAAGGTCAAAATACATGTTCAAAAACCATATCCTATGTTTATTCATAACCCTGACACTATTTCTATAAAATAATGATGTACTTTTTTTTACTATATCACTATACTTATTATTATTATTTGTATCAAAATAATTTAAGTTAGAAAGAAAGTATTCACAGTTTTGACGCACTTCATATGGAGAAGATCAGAATTAGTTTCCCAAAGTATGTACAGACTGGAAAAAGATTCACAAATTTCTTATAAATCTTGTGCAAACAATCTTGAACAATAGTTCATACTTTTAGCTTTGAAAACATTACAATTAGATTTCAAAGAAATTAATATATGTAAGTTAATTTGGCTTTATTTCATCTTGTTTACGCGTTCCAAGTGCAAGAATAAAATTAAAAATTAGTAAGAGTGGGAGACTGTGTGTTAAATTTATTCCAGTACAACTCAGTCCATGCAGTAATTGCATTTGTATAATCACCTGTTCACTCTGATATAAACACCAGACTATTTCAGACTATTTTCCATGACCTCCAAGCACTGATCTGAGTCCCACTGTGTGCTCCACACATCCTCAGAAAGTGATGAGCTGTCCTGCTCTTACACATTCATTCAGGTGTTACCTTGGCAACCACTTGATAAGATGGTGCCATAATGTCTGTCCAGCTTCTTTTGCTATAGCATGAGTTTATAGACTAGACGATTTCAAAAGATAGTTTTACCCCCAGGGCCTGTAGAATCAGTGTAGATTTCTTCCTATCTTAATGGCAAATGAGCTACTTTCCTTGCCAATAATCCGATGTTTTTATGATGCTACTTTATGCTGCAAGCATGCAAAGACTCAAAAGCCCTGTGTTCTACCAAATGTATTGTCTTTTACTAAACACTTATTTTAAACTAGGTTTTTCAAATTTCTGTGACCATGTTTTCTATTGGCATGTTTTTCTCTGTTCATCATCCTAAATTCTGCTTGCCCTTGATGTTTCACCGTGTGACAATTTCAACTATATTTTAAAATAGAGGTGTCAAGGGTATTACGTTATATTGACTTGGTATAATATTATTATGAAATAATAATTCCATAGCTCTATATTAAGTGAGTATAACATTGTGAAATAATAATTTTGTATTAATTTGTTGTACTGATGTACAGAAGACATTTCAAAGGTATTATTTTCTAACACAGTTTCTGCAACTAGGCAGCTGAAGGGAGGACAGAGACTTACTGCTTATTGCTGCTGGTCGCTCTGTGAGCTCAAACAAAAATATATGTAAGAGGAGAAAGGTAATGGATTTTGGAACACCCAGAAGCTTAATTGGACATGGTACTGTTAGACGCCAGATAGTGCTTTTAGAGATTTTTCTTTCTGTGATTGCTGATGAAGGTCCAGGTCACACTGCAGCTGTAGTAGTACAGAAGTCCATTGTTGGACACCAGGGAGAAATTCACTGAAAAACTTCTCCCAGTGATGCTGTTTCTGTTTTTACATCATATTGATGGTTTCATATGCTTCAACACAAATAGAGGTTAAAACATTGCAAACACAATGGTTCTAGAGCTAAGCAGCCCATCCAAAATCTGCCTGATCCACCAGGCACAGCCAGCACTGACCGAGAGTAATTTTCAGTGCAGATATCCAGTGGCTGATTTGCTGAGACCTCACATAACTGCTTATTCTCAGGGAAATTGGGATTATTCTGCTAAAGAAAATAGCAAAACAAGGCAAAACTCAGAAAAATAAAAGGTGGTGGGTTTTTTTTCTTTTTTTTCTTTTTTTTTCTGCATAGATACTGAGAGAAGCTATTTGCAGTGGCTATTTTCATGAACTGTTTCTCACAGTAGATGTTCTGCCATACAGTTTCTATGGAAAATTATTTGATAACATTTTTTAAAACTATTTATTTTTTGTTATGATTTCTTATGATCTGCATTAATTACTTTTTCTATTATATCTTCTCATCTTTTATGTCCCACTTCAATCATTTTCTTCTCCTATCTGATAAAAAGGGAAAAAAAAAAAAAAAAAACGCAGTTGGTATGCTGTAAACTGAGGACATGGTACCATAAAAAGCTCAGGTTGCTGTTTTTTGAGTTCCTAACCTTCTAACTTTGTATTAGCATACTTGATTTATTCTCCGGGTATCCTGATTCTTTTGTAGTCCTTCCCATTCTAATAGCAGCAATTCTCACCAGCACTGGTGATTTTATTCCTAGATGTCTCCAACAGGCAGCTGTATTCCTTATTTTACAGATTACTTTCTGATACAGGAAGAAGAGTAATAGTCTGTTTTCCCATATAGAGTGTAAAACAAAACATACTGAACAAAATAATAGAATCTCTTTGTTCATAGGCATGTGTAACTTTGCATAGGGGAAGTCGTGTAACTTAGGTTACAGAGCAGCTCCAATGGATATTATGTCACAAATGGCATAACTTTTATTTTTAATTAATACAACCCCATGTGGTAGTGATTTTAGCAAATCAGTGAGGTGTTTACTGCTCTAGTTTTTCTTTTTGGTAATTATTTTTTTTTCTTTTTGCTAGTGACATGGATAAGCTAGTTTTTAGATTTCTTTTAACAACAAATAAAACTTCAGGCACATATTTATTTTTTATTTTAAAACCTCAGTAATCACTTGACAAGTTGTAAAGTGGGAGTTGAGAACTACTGAGGCCGAAAAATACTGTTGTAAAATTAGATGTGTAAAAAGTTATGTTATGTAGTTTGTAAAGAGATAAGGGTGCTTGAGTACTTGAAATAGACTAGGTGAAGTTTCACCCACTCGTACACATTAATGCAGAGACCTAAGGGAGTACATTCTTCTCTGTGTCAAAATAAAAACTAGCTAGTTTTGGAACAAGGACTAGGGAAACTCAAGCCTAGATTAAAGGCTTCTGTAGTCTGCACAACAGACACATTAGAGCTTAAATGTTTTGACTCAAGGACATACTCCAGACATTACAAAACTTTATGCCACTTGCAGCATATCATGGCCTGTTTCTGTGCAGGTGCTGCACAGCTAGCACTGCTCAGGCTCAATGTGCAGCAGGCTTTGCTGCACTGCACAAACATGTTCAGCCTTCTCTTTCTGAGATTTCCCAGGAAATCTAAAGTCAAAATAAGAACTGATTTCCAAAGTCAAGAGTAGTGCTTTAAAAATAACAACAATAGTAATAACAACAACAATAATAATAAAGTGTTTTTGGACTATAGTTGTTCCTCCTTTCTCTAGGCATTAGTATTTTTAAGCTGTTTATTGTAAAACAGCTAGAGAAAATACGTCAGGCTCAATTTATCTATCATTACATATGCAATTGGAATTCAAAGACAAAATCAATTTCAATTAAAATGAATATAATTGTTCAAGTAGATGGACTAGTAAACTTCTGAGGTCCTTTCCAACCATACTCTACTATGATCCTATGAAATGGACAAAACTTGGCAAATCTTATAGTCTTTCGGCTATAATAGATCAAGCTGAAAACTAGATAAGAAATGTCGAAGAAACTCTGTAAGAGGTTTGTTCTCAGGAAAAAAAAAAAAGTTATTATTATCTACTGTGTATAACAAGCACATAAATTTGTATATCTCTGTAGAAAACCGAACTTTCTTAGTGTACACACAGCCATAGATTTATTTTCCAACAAGAACTACACTTAATGCTGATAATTTCCTCTTGAAATATTTTACAGTAGTTGTTACCATAACCAAATGAAATACCTAGTCAAAACATTCCAATTTCCTTGTTGGGGTTTGAACATTTATCTACGAAGGCCCACACAAACTACTGTTTTAATCGTGACAGTTTACTTCCATCATGTTGGAAACTTACCAGAGAGTATTTTAGAGAACTGTTATTGACAAGATTTAGTTGGAAAAGGAAATGAACTTTAGTTTGAAAAAGAAGACAAGAATATCTTGCTAAGAGATGGAAATGCTTTTTAAATTGCATTCATAGTCTAAGAAAGTAATAATGTAAAGAGACATCTTATTAAAATAGGCATTATATTGAAATTTTGTTTTCTTCTAGTAAAGGGAAGAAGATATTGTAAGAAAAAACCTGGGGTTTGCTGTTAGCAAGCCTAGTGAGACGTTCACTGATCGGTGGCCACTTAATCCTCTTTTGTATTTCTTGTACCTGAAATGTTTTCAGCACTTCTTCTCATGCAGAACTGTCATGGTTTTAGTTGGGATAGAATTAATTTTCTTCATAGAGGCTCATAAATTACTATGTTTTGGATTTTTGAGGAAAACGCTGCTGATGTTTTCATTGTTGCTGAACAGTGCTTACACAGAGTCAAGAATTCTTCTGCTCCTTGTGCTGCTCTGCCAGTGTGGAGCTGAGGGGGTACAAGGAGCTGAGAGGGGACACAGCCAGGGCCACTGACCCACACTAAACAAAGGGATGTCTCATACCATAAGGCATCATGCTCAGCAATAAAAGAGGAATGGGAAGACATTTGGAGAGATGGTGTTTGTCTTCCCAAGAAACCATTACACATAATGGGCCTTGCCTTGCAGGGAGTGGCTGACCACCTGCCTGGGGATGGTAAGTAGTGAATGGATTCATTTTTCTGCTTTCCTCATGTGCACAGTTTTTCCTCTACCTTGTAAAACTGCCTTTATCTCAACCCATTGGTTCTCACATTTTCACCTTTCTGATTCTGTCCCCCATCTGGTGAGAGTGAGTGAGTGGCTGTGTGGTGCCGAGCTGCTACTGGGGTTAAAACAGAATGAGAACTCAGAGCTCCTTCCTTAATAGAGTTTGATTTAGCAAACTTGTATGCTATTACATATGGAAAAAGAGATTTTAGAAAGTAGAAAAAGACCTTTGGAAAGATCACTGCTTGCAGTGCAGTCAATACATTGGAAGGAAGGAAAGCCATCCAGAGGGACCTGGACAGGCTGGAGAAATGGGCCCATGAAAACCTAATGAGGTTCAATAAGGCCAAGTGCAGGGTGCTGCACTTGGGTTGGGGAAATCTCAGGTATTTATACAAACAGAGGGAAGACCTCCTTGAGAGCAGTCCTGTGGAGAAGGACTTGGGGCTCCTAGTAGACGAGAAGCTGGACATGAGCCAGCAGTGTGCACTTGCAGCCCGGAAGGCCAACCGTGTCTGGGCTGCATTAAAAAAGGGGTGGCCAGCAGGGAGAGGGAGGGGATTGTCCCCCACTACTCAGCTCTTGTGAGGCCCCATCTGGGGTACTGCGCCCAGGCCTGGGGCCCCCAGGACAGGAAGGATGTGGAGCTCTTGGAGCAGGTCCAGAGGAGGGCCACTCCAGCCCACAGCTCAGAGGGCTGGAGCACCTCTCCTATGAGGAAAGGTTGAGGGAACTAGTTTAGCTTGGAGAAGAGAAGCTCCGGGGAGACCTCACTGTGTCCTTCCAATACTTGAAGGAAGTATATAAACAAGAGGGGGAACGGCTGTTTATGAGGGTGAATAGTGATAGCACAAAGGGGAATGGTTTGACACTGAGACAGGGGAGGTTTAGGTTGGATATTAGGAAGAAGTTTTTCACACAGAGGGTGGTGATTCACTGGAACAGGTTGCCCAAGGAGGTTGTGGATCCCTGGAGGCATTGAAGGCCAGGCTGGATGTGGCTCTGGACAGCCTGGTCTAGTGGTTGGCGACCCTGCACATAGCAGGGGGGTTGAAACTCGATGATCATTACGGTCCTTTTCAACCCAGGCCATTCTATGATTCTATGATTCTCACATTATCAAAATCATTTTTCACCTTTTTTGTAAAGACACAGATTTATTTTGCATAATTTCCAAGACAGCTTTCTTCCTTGACTAAGTAGGACAGAGTTTAGAGAGGTTCTCCTTGTTCATGGAAGAAAACTGTAACATTTTGCAATTTTCAAACTGCTTTTAGTATAATTTAAATTGTCTTTCCTCACTTGTTATTTTCAACAATCCTAGGGAATCTATAGTGTATTTGTAAATCTCTTAGTCACAAAGCTTTCAATCTGTCCAAAAACTCAGTTCAGTAGATGAAAGCTGAGATGCTTCATCACCCCATCCGTGCCACTAAGGTGGTAGAAAATCAAGAATTCTTCAGATTTTTATGAAGTCAGAATTGGTAAAACACACTGTCATATCAAAATACATTCAGTTTACTAAACTGCAAATTCTAAAATAACCTCAGTCATTTATTTGCTTTTACTTTTTATCCTTCCATGTTGGAGTTCATCTAGTTAAATAACGCTTTAACTAAGTCAAATGCATTGTTACTGAGGCTGTTATGGCTATACAGATGATTGAGGGGGAATTTAGATTCTCTACACTTCTCTACACTTCTCTACACTTATCTTTCTACATGGGATTTTCCAAAATTTGCATGCAGATGCAAAATTATGGAAAGTGAAGGCAGAGGCTGTATACATAAAATTTGCTTCTTCAGGACTGAGGACTATAAGATTGCTAACTAATCAGTATCTGGGACTACAGTTCTCATATCCTTTGGTGAACTAATACATTTCAATTTGTGAAGGGGCAGAAGTCAGCAACATACTCTCAGTGTGACAGAAGTTACAATTTCAAAGATGGTCACAAGCCAGCTAAGCACATATAATCCAAGAGTAACTTTTAACATCATTCGACCAAAAAGAGTATTAGTACAATACAATTCAATTAAAAAAAAAAAAGTATTTGGGATATGAAAACAGAATGATTTCAAATAAATTGATATAAAGTAAGTCTAAGACTTAGACGATATTGCTTACTTAAACATTGGGAAACCAGTACTCTTAGATGAAATCAAATAATAGCATCACAGTGTTACAGCAGATTTTCTTTGGTACTCTAAATCAATATGAATAAGTGAAAGAAAAAAACAACCCCTAAGTGTTATGTTTTATTAATATACTGTATATATTTTCAATGTCCATAATTTCTAGTAAAAGCTATACAAATAGCAAGGTACAGCTACCTGGTAGTTGGTCCACTAGTGGTTATTACTTAGAATCAAGTACATCCCCCTCTGTTCTGTCCTTGCCCTTTCACTTCAGCTAGCTTCTTTATTTACCTCTTATGCTTTTTATTTTTCAAGCTTTAGCAAAAAGTTGTGGAGTGTATTCTATTGTTGTACTTTTGTCAAGCAGTACCAAGCATTTTAGCCTTTTAGAGGTGACTTTTTGATGAAAGGGAAACTAGTGACATAGAGCTCTGTTCAGCTTGTTTATTCATAGAGCGTATGCCCTCAAGTAGCTTCACAGCAGGTCACAAAGACAAAAGAAACCCCCTTCTCTCAGAAATCTCAGCTCAAACTTCAAGAAGCTGCACAGCTCTGAAAATAAACCCTAATTAAAACTTCATGGAAGAGAGCAATTGCTTCCTCCTTGCGCCACAGTGCACACCAAGAAACCACATCACTCACATTTCTTCAGCCAGCATACACAGCTCACGTTTTTTTCCTTCAAAACAGAGCCTTACTTAACAGTGTCACCAGACCTCAACTAAATAACATTGCTAGAAGTATCTGAATGAAAATTCAGAAAGAAAGAGACATAATCAGAATCCTGGCACTCAGACTCATCAATAATATGCAATGAGATACTCAACAGTTTGACTACAGGACTGAAATCTTATTTTACTAAGGATGTATGTGAGAACTTTTTTTACTGCCTCGAAGTAGCCCTAGTCTTGTGCTATTATTGGCAATTACATGGCAACTTACATTACATGGCTGAGACCTCTCAGCCTTTGCTATAAGACTGTATTTACTTCCTTCACTCAGGAATACTTTGTAGATGATGTAACTTTCCATATTAACATACAAACATACACAAAATAATTTCATTCTCCATACTAATGCTTTTCTTAATCGCTTAATATTTCTCCACCTAAATACTTTTGCCAATGTAAAGGATTCTCTATGCACCCATAACGTCAAAATGTTTAGTCAGACTGTAGTTTTTCATCTTATCACAAATTCCACATTTCATATGGCCTCTTTTTTCACTCCTTTTTGAGTACTGGAGGGAGAAGATAAAGCAACCCAGCCAAGCTCATATCTGAACCAGTTCCATTTGTTGTGCTATAAAAGGTGATATCAAGTGCATGGATGTACAATCACTGCAACCCAAGTCTGACTTGGCCACACCCACCTTGGCAATGCCATGCTTGACTGCAATGGTTTAATGATAAGAAGAAAGATTAGGAAAAAATAGGGATTCTCAATACCCCTTACTTCTTCCTCACATATATTATGTCATCTCTACTAACTTTGGAATAGGAGCAATGTTATTTACAGAAAGAAAAAAAAAAAGAACAAAAATCCCCAAACCAAAACACCTCTCCTGTCTTCTGTTAAATGAAAGTATGATCTTCTAAACTGGATGTATGGAAACTGTTGAATCATGGCCTGAATCTCTGACTGATCACTTGAGGCCAGGACTGAGTCAGCTGCAGGAACACAGCTGAATGCAATTCGCCTGTGTGACCGGAAGGAGTGGAACCTGGCTCCACCTCTCCTAGAGCCCATTTAAGGGCTGACTGCCCTAGGGAAGGATCTCTTTCTGGAGTTTGCTCTTTTTTTTTTTTTTTTTTTTTTTTTTTTTTTTTTTAGCCTAGGACATGGGTGAGCTTTTTCATTTTTTTTCAATTATCCTTTTCCACTGTGATAATCCTTCTAGCTTTACAATCTGTAGATACCAGTCTAACTACACCACTCTGTATATTTGTTGATTATACACTGGCTAAAACCTCTTCATGGCTGAAGAATTACTCATTCATCTAACTGTTCTGAAAAGATAGGCCTCCACTCTAGCCCACTGAGTCAGTAAAACAAATTAGGTTGAGTTTGATGGATTCTAGATTTTTTTTTTTTCTGAAAGCACACAATTCATCTCACTCCTCTTATTAGATTTCCAGGGTGCTGTACTATTCCTGAAAATTCCCATCTATAAATAAAGAATACTAATCTTTAACACACTGCAAAACAATTAATTTCAAAACTACTTAGGGTTTTTTTATATACAAGATTTTTTTGTATTGGTTGTTTTCTTTCACACAATCACTGAATGTTCAGAACTGCAAGACTTTAACTTCTTTCCTGTGAGCACCATTGCATGCAAGACACTGTTTAATGAATTGTTTAGGGCATAGGCAAGGAAGAAAGTTACTTCACCACGTAACTATTTCAAGGACATAATTGGGCATTGTACAATGATTTATTGCTAAGACATTATTTTTAAGAAAGTAAAGCATTTAAGACATCTATTTTATTCTCAGCAGAAATAATCTCTTTTTGACCTTTTATGAGACTATTTAATGGTATAGTAGAACTGCAGCTATTCTTTGTTGGCTATTTCGCTGAAATAGAAAGATCTTTCTCTGCCTCCTCAAAGTGAAACAACCAAGATGCACTTCACCATCTGTCTATTTGTCATCACTTAAATGAGCTCATTATCATCCTGACAAACATCTGAGAATATATGGGCTGTCTGTCCACACAGCACTCATGCAGATCTGGGGGCACTGCTGAGAGACATTAGAAAGCATGCTTGAGCCTCACAGCCAGTTTGGTTCTACTCAGAATTCCTGCCAAACCTGCTATGTTCTACATCAATATTTGTCTGTGCTTCTTTGAATGAGATGGTATACATTCTAACTAAGAAGAAGGGATTTTTTATTTGTTTGTTTATTTTTTATTAGAAAGGTAGGAAGCAGCACATAAGAGAGATACTTCAGGATGCCCCATGATCAGCAAATAGGAGAAAATAAGACCATCAGAAGTGCCAGGAGTGCAAGGAAGCAACAAGTTTCAAGCTAAAAGTGTTGTTTGCAGGGATAAAAAGAATGTAGGTGATAAAATCAAATAAAAATCTAGTTTCTCTGTGTTTACCTAAAATCTGGAAACTCTGTAAGTCAAACAGTTGAAGGTAAGCCAGGGTCCCACGTATGTTGCACCATAGCAGCCATAAAGTACAACGCTCAAGTCCAAAAACTGATCGTATCTCCTCATGGCACATGTGTTATAGAAAGAACTCTTACTATAGAAGACTAGTTTTTTGTTCTTTTTTTTCTCTTTTTTAATTTATTTTTTATACTGTTTCTACAGAAGACCTCAGACCTTATGTATGCTCATTCCCAATGACCAACATCCATTTTCGCCTTTACTTGACATCCACCTGGATCTCAAGGAGTCACATCTTTGATGTACATATACAGTCACTTAACTAAGAGGAGCCTACAGCATCTTACTAACTACAACTCAAGCTGCATTGTAGAGGATCTTACATAAGCAACTCTACACACCTACATCTTTTCTCAAAATGAACGTGACTAAACTTATCTTTGTGGGTAAGCTCTTCCTTGTTTGAACAAGAATATATGTATTTATGTATATATATTCAGAAAGAGAACACTGAAATTGTATTTCTTGTGTGTTTTGTACATAAAACGTATGTACAATGTTGATTCTAGAACTGTACTATATTATTAAATTTTATAGGACTCCGTATACCATTTTTTTCTAAGCCTGGCTTTTGAAAAAAGAAGAGTTTTTCCAATAGTATCACATATAGTCTAATAAATAGCAAAAGTAGGAGAACGTAGCTGATTTCCCCTGGCTGATCTCCATCTGTTCACAGTGTAAAACAAGTGGATATATAGTTCAATTAATTTGAAGATACTGTCTGAATCAACTTAGTGTCAAGTCTTCGAATGAAGAAAAAATAAAGTTGTTAAAAAGATGTAACACTTTTCCACAGGGAGTCTGATTGAGAGTTTTCTTAAAATGATGAAACATTTCATAAAACAGATACATAGGAACATTAAAGGGAAAAAACTATTGCATTTGATTGCACAGAGGAGAAGAAAGCAACTTTATCTCTGCCATTTTAAAGTCTGAAATATGTAAATCCTGACAAATCTTTCTCCTACAAGTATCAATATACAGATTTAGTTCCCATAGAAGGCTTAGCCTTTGCCACTCTGCAAAACATTAATTGTTTTGCTTGCTATCTGTACCAGAAGCTTAGAAGTAAACTGTGAAATAAATGTGTTTTTGGTAAATTTCAAGCATCCTAAAAATTTCTCTTGCAGTGACATTGATGATATTTGATGTAGAAGTACTGGGAATCACTTCCCACATAAAAGGGTGTCTCAAAATAGCATTTTCATCTTTATATTTTATCCAAAACAAAAGGTTAATTCTTTCATGGGGAGACATTAACTTTTAAGCAATATATATATATATATATTTATATATGTAAAAATATATATATTTATATATATATTTTTTAAGGCACAAACAAAATCAATCAATCAAAGATGTTAAGCTACGAGACATTCTAAAGATTTTCCTGTGTGATAAGTAAGAAAAAATTTTACTAAGCCTTCTATAAATAAAACTACTCTCACCGTCTGCAGTGTTTTCCAAAATGCCAAGGGATTATTCCTTTTTGTAATTATGTACTGACAACTTCTGTTCAGATTTTAAATGGCTAAATCAGGGCACCTTCATTCTGCTTAAGGCATCTGCTACCACCAAAATTACTTCTCTCTTCTTTCCACGTGCCATCTTTTCTTACAGAAAGGCAGACATGCTTGCTCTCCAATAGTACTCATTTTCCAATTTTTTTTCTTCCCTGAATGAAATAAGGAGTAGAGTTTCATTTCTTCTCCTCCTTGGCTGGAGCAACAAAAGCATGTCTCCAGTTCCCATTGGTTTTAACAACCAATCTTTTATCTCTGTTGGTGACTCAGTTGCTCAGTTTTTTTAGATGGATAATTTCTCCTAAATTGAATATCTGTGTAGCAAGAGGCAGCATCCACCAGTTTTATTTGACATATAATTAAAAAATAAATATATATATATAGAAACATTCATCAACCAAATTTTGGTTTGAATCTTTTGAGTTGCAGACAGCTTTGATAGGCAAAAATCACTAACAATTTAAATCAGTGTGTCTTGACCAGCTGACTGATAGAGTGACTGAGTATAAAGTCCTAGTGGTTGACAGCATTATTCATCATTACAAAGAAAAATGCTTAAGTGTGTGTCTGAGTGTTTCAGATGTGCATTTTGTACAGAATTTTCAGTGGATCACAGGATTATTATGGATAATGGATTTTTAGTACACATTTTTCTCACTTGTACTAACATCTCTTCTTTGATTCTATTCTATAAAGAAAATGGAAAAGAAAACACTCTATTCTTCATCCTTGTAAATACAATTGTAAAGCAACACAAAAACTATCTCCAATGGGCTAAATTATCAACTGTTTAATAGTTTTCCCTTTTTTGCTTAATCCATAATTCAGAATAAATTCCAAAGGTTCAAAAAAGACTCTTCTATTGCTGCTTATTATTAGGGAAGAGCTTGTACAAAAAAACCCAAGAACTTTCTGTTCATTGTTAAATAAAAAATTCTGATGAATTGCAGGTATTTCACAAAGACTGTCTTTCTTGAGGTCTTCTCCAGGTATAACAGACTGAGAAAGGTTGAAAAGTACTTGTAATTTATACACAAACTTCAGCTATATGGTTCTATTCAACTCTTGAAAAGTGACTTTTTTGGAGATCCGGGATAGGCAGAGACAAATGGAAAGGTATTCTCATATATTTTTTTACTTTATTCCATATTTGGTATGAGTCATAGAAAATCTTTTTGCACATTCTTATAGTACATATTTATGAGTGTGAAAGGCTGAAAAAGAGGTATAGCTGCCAAGTTCAGAAGTTCAATGTATCCTATAATGGCATTTAAATCAAGTGCTTTAAATGGTTAAAACAAAAGACCAGAACAGGAAGCACTGGTTTCTTCATTATCTTCGCAAAGTCCTACACAAAAGTGATTACATTTTGGGCATTTTCAAATGCACATTCTACACTTCTAAATATATAATACATTGTATATGCATACCTTTTTATGTGTTTGTCTGATGTGAGGTAAAAGATAGACATATATGATATGCATATATTGCATCTATATATAAATACTGTATAAATAATTCTAATAATAACAAAGCAATTTCCCTATGTATTTATATCTTTATTTTCTAAAGACACAATATTCTTTTCTAATTTTGTTTGCTCATTCTCTTCCTATTCCTGCCTTCTCTTCAAATTCTAGATAGTCTTAATAACATTTTTTAGTGTCTCTTCATCATACCAAAGCTAATTTGAAATCACAGCTCCAAATGATGCTTTTCATCTGCCATCTGTAGTCTTTTATTTTCTGGGGAAATGGGGAAATTTCCCAGTCTTACCGTGTTCCTGAAAGCCCTGTGTCATCATAAGCTACAGATCTTCATTCAGATCAATGCACGAATGTGTCAACAAGTGCAAGAGTTACTTAACTTGGCATTTTAACTTAACTTATAGTCTATTAAAATCAAGTCAGCACAGGCTATAGAGCCTGGAGTGTGACGTTAATTAGTCACTACTTAAGGGTAATCTGAAGAACTGCGTAGGCTCCTTTGATTATATTCATCAGGACCTCTCAGTTTTCCTACTGGTCAAGTTCTTGATATACCAGTTGTTATTCTCCAAGATGATTTTAGTTGTTCTGTTCTCTCTGCTACCTGATTGTATTTATCCCAGGTAGCAATAAATTTTCTCAAATGGTACTGATCACCGATGTTTAGTCGCTTGAATCTAGATTTCAGGGATACTGAGAAAAGTAAGACATCCTTTAAACTTGAAAACACAGTGTGTGTATATATATAGATATATATTCATATATTATATATATTATTCCAGAAAGCTCTTTTAGTGAAGGTTATCCCACAGGAAAGTTGAGTAGGTTTCCCCAGATATCCTTACAGAAAAGATCACTGTAGTTTCTACAGAAACTGTGGAAGATAACAGCAGACCGATCCTGTGATATGAATATGTAAGATTTCATACATATTCTCTGTTCACTTTCCCTTTTCACTTTGTAACATTCATACATGTCTAGTTTACATCCTTTTAAGCTTCAGTCTACCAAAGCAAGTCTGGAAACCACATAGGTCATTTAAATTCAGGATCTCTCTGCATAATAGATAATCTGAGTAATATCTTCAGACAACCTAGTGTCTGAATCTTAACATAATTTTTCACTGAACACAGTATGGGGAAGCTTCAGTTTCATTGAAATTTGGGTGAGGATAGCTTACTGCTTAGAGTGAAAATATCCTCAAATTGCCCTGATGAAGGACAACTCACAAGAGCCCTTTCAAAAAGTTCAGGCCTTATACTCCCTGAGCCCATGTTCTGCAAGAGCATCAATCATGTATTCTTCCTCCCAATCAGAACAAAACCAAATTTAAATTGAAATTTGTTTATCTGCAGGCCTCCCTCCTATCAGTATGTATTGATTGATCTTTGTTTTTCCTCTTAGGAAACCATTAAAATTTCCATTAATTATACAGACCTCAGTAGTAAAGCTTTTATTTTGTCCTATCAGTGAAGTTTTTCTTTTCTAACTGTGGATAATCCTAGGCAGGCTCACCCAGTACTACCAAGTTTCAAAGGCATTTTGTTGCTGCATGAGATAAAGACATAGCTGTGAACTAATAATATTGATTATTTTTCTTCTATCATTCTATCTTACAGACTTTTCTTCCTTTTCTGGTTGTTACACATACAAAGCAAAATGAAATTGTTTCAATGCACAGAGTATGTAATCAAAAAGCATGCAGTAAGAGATTGAGAAACAGCAGACACATTGATATTACAGCTCATTATAATTTTTTAAAAATTCAACTCATTCAATTTATGTAGCAGATCTGTTAAAAAATATTAATTATACGTGTCTTGTAATCTTTTGTTAAAGTATGTGGAAATGTTTGCTGTATATGCTGCTGATACCAAACTCTACGCATTTAACAGCCAAATGAGATTAAAAGAGTTCAGCCATCTTTTTGGTCATTCTTCTCATGTGTTTGATTTAACTTAAATAGCTGGAGTGGGAAGAGAAGCAATAAAACCTGTGTCCAGCTAAACAAAATGCCATCAAAGTAAGCTCAGAACATTTCAAGATGAAATGTGGTTAAAGCCAAAACTCTAGTAACATGTACTTACCATTGGCTTAGTGTGATGTCATGAGTAAATCACTTTCCTATCTTTAACTTCTTTGTAATATTTCTGGAACGGAAGAACAACCTTACTTTCACAATACTGTCCAATGCACTGGACAATATTCTAAATGACAACAAAAAATTATTACAATCACAGCTGACAATCACAGAATGTAGCCAACTGCATGCAATGTGAATTGAAATATTAATATGTAGCCATATGAAAAATACATGTGCTTTTTATCTGTATTTCAAAAGTACAGATTTCCTAAGATGACAGTCATGCAGAAAAACACTTAGTGTTCAGTTCTTTAACTGGAGGAAATGCCCCCATGGTGTCTGGTACAAGACTAATATTCTGTTTTGTACATATGATTAAAGTCACCACCTTCCCAGGCGGCATTCTACAAAGCTGATGAATTTCTCTTCTGATAAAATCAGAGAAAGTTTTGCCCCAACTTAATAAGGATCAGAGAACATTTTCTTCTGTAGTTCATCACATCTACAAACACTGTATAAATGTATGAGCTTCTCCATAGTAACCTTATACATGTCCTTTGATTTGCATCAGTCATTTTGATTTTGAAGTTTCTGTCAAACATTATAAAAGTAAGATTCTCCTCTCTCTGTGAAGAGAATCTCAAAAAACTCCTACAGCTTTCCTACAGCTTCTGAGAATTCAAAGCAGCAGAGCAATTTACTTACAACCAGCAGCTATCAAGTATTTTTGCTGCTTATTATTCATTCAAGCAAAAGTATTTATTTAAACAACAGTTTTTAACACATTTTTGGATCTGAATTAAATGGAAGGTCTTATTAGGATATCAAATAGATAAAAATCTTGGGTAAACGTTCAAGCTTCCTAAACTACAAACATCGTTTCTTTGCCTCCTTTTTTCAAAGCCTCTTTTTCTCTTGTCATCTTTCAACCACAGAGCTAGACAAATCAAATTGTACAAGGCTTCCATGAAAGCAGCATGGAAACTTCTTTCCACTGCAGGAGTCAGAAAATTAGATAAATAATATTGGATATTGCTGGACAGAGCTGGCACTGAATGTTTGCTGAACACTGGGAACTTTTATTTGAACTACTCCACTTTAAAATTTCAAGTAGCCCTGTGTTTGCTATATAGTTCAAAAGGCATTTTCAAACAAAAACATACCCGAAAGAAAATATAAATATATAGGCTAAATAAGAGATTAGAATACCAATGATTACATATATGTTTGCTCACCACTTCAGGTATACATAAGGGTGTATAAAGCAAATACATATTCCAGTCCTTTGATAAACCAGTGCTCTTAAAGTATGTTTATAAAAACATGAAAGCAACATTTGGAATACAGGAATAAATACTTCACTAAAAGCAATAAGTAATACAGAAAACAGCCAATTCTGCACAGAAATGTTTATGTTAACAGCTGTGCTAAGGAGTGAAGAACAGATGAAGTGATAGCATTCAAGAGCCACAACTAAATTAGTTTAGAAATATTATGATTACCTAATTTAGAATTATTTCCCCTGTTTCCTATCAGTATATGTCCTATGTAGCAGGATTTGTTTTCTCAAGATTACCAGATCATATTTCTGAAAGCTTAATAAAAAACATTTCTGAATACTGAATGTTTGGTTAGAATTTATGCCTCTTTTGGCATAAATTTTTCATATTGATTTAAAATGTTTGACAAATCTATACTTTGAGATTTAAAGACAAGAAAAACAAAGTAAAATCACTCTGGCCTAAAACCTGAACAAAATTGAACACCTTACCTTGGAAAATGCTGTCTCCAAATCTCTCTCTACTCTGCTTCATACCCCCTACTCCTGCTGAAGTATCAAATGCTTCACCAAAGCCCTGTGCCCTTGCTCAAATGCTCTGAACAGACCACAATGGTAGTGCTGCTGCCCCAGCCAATGACATCTCAAGCATCCTCAGAGTCCTTTGTTGAGACTCCCATGCAGTCTTGAGGTCTGGCAAACTTGCTACCACAAAACAAACATTTCCTACAGAATTGCCGCTCCATTTTTACTGTCAGTTCTGGTACTCAGAAAACTCCACAGTGATTTCTTTAGTACTTCTTATCTTTCCTTCTTTCATCTTTAGTTAATCTTCCTGTTTCACAGACTACAAGTTACATCTTTAGGCTTACCTTCAGAGAAAACACCTTATCAGCTGTCTTTTCCCTAATAATATTTCCACTACTTTGGAGATGGCAAAATTCTCCTTTCTTTCCTCAGATGACATCTCTGACATGTTTGGGGGTTGGAGCTCAGTGATCTTCAAGGTCCTTCCAACCTAAGCCATTCTGTGGCTCTAAATAAATACAGTTACTCTTATCTTGAATTTAACTTATGTTGTTTCCGTTCCAGATCTCTCACAGGACTTGTGTGCCTGAAGCCTTACCTAGTTTTTCCTATTTAATATATTTCTGTCATTTCAGTTCACCTAATCTTCTCCTTAACCCTCAGCTCTGCAACCACACTCCATCAGAAATACAGCTGTGGTTCTTGGGGTACCTGTACTGCATGTAACTCACAGCCCACTGCTCTAGCTGCTGGACTGAATTTTCACAGCAGCTCTAATAGAGCTGTGTTCAATACCTGGCATGGAAAGCATTAACCAAAAGCAAAACTGGCTAATTCCATCCAGTTAGTAATGAAACAAGAAGACAGAAAAGAAAATCTTACCAGAATTTAATCAATATAAGCAATTTTCTGAAATAAGAATGTTTAAACACATACTTGCACTGAAGTAACTGAAGATACAAATTTTAATTATCTTGCTTATAGCTACTGTGTAATGCAGAGCTGAGATTTATTTTTTTTTTCCCTGCATAGGTTATATAAGGGAAAATGTTGTTCCTATAATCCAAGAAGTCCTGCTACTAATATTGCTTCCAAAGTAGCAAATGTTAGTAGTGTGGAACAGAATGCTAACATAATATTATCAAATATTCCCAATAATTTTTCAAACATCACTGCTTACAAAACAGTCTTGAAAGAACCTCTGAAATGAACATACACTTTAGAAGAATCGTTGCTTGATTGGTTGTCACTGGTTCTGTGGTTAGCGGGGCAGAGGGATCCGCAGATCTGCTCCTTTGTAAAGGGGAAACAGGGGACCCCAAATAATTAAAAACAGCAGCAACAATATGAGGAGAAACAAACTAATTTACTAAATAAGATGTCAGAATGCAAGATAACACATCATAATACAATCTAATTACAATTGAAGCTAATAAATCAAATATAATGAGAGAAAGTGTGTCTGAGAACTGACAGCCTCACCATAACGCTGAGGTGAGATGTGCAGTTGGGTCGAGCAGCAGGGAGGAGAGAACCTGATGATCAAAAAGAGAGATGTCAGGTGACCTACCAAGGCCTTATATCTGTTTCCCCTGAGCAGAAATGATAACAGAACAGTGAACAGTCTTCTGGGGAATGTAGTAGTTCTCTTCTGGGACAGGTACCTGGAACTGTAGCATTAACCCTTTAACTCCCAGTGCACTACATGATGTTATGATGTGGAATAGCAATAACAAAATATCATAAAACCATAACCATTCAAGATAGCCTTGATAGAAACTTGCTAACTTTTTTTTTGTATTATATTTGTTTTTCCTGCTGTTTGTTGCTTTTTTTTATTTTATTTTGTTTCACCTGTATACTTGGTGAACTCATTTCAGCAGTATTGCAAAGAGATCTCTTGACAGAACAAAAAAAAAAAAAAAAAAAAAAAAAAAAAAGCCACTGCAAGAAGAGTGTCTAAAATAAACTTGGGAAAATGGCAATATTAGTCTTACCATCTTACCCTCACCATACACCTGTGACAAAAGAGGCACTATGCCAAATGTTTTCTTAATTTTAATTCTCAGAATTAAAGAGAACCTAGTCCTTACTGAATAGAATACAAGGCTCCAATGCTGAAAAAGTTTAAAATAATTCCTGGGCCTGTCACATCTTGTAACCTCCAATTCTTCTCAGTCAAAACATTTTAGTCCAATTTATATGTCTTCACCATAATGAATGCATAGGTTAGAAACATGGTAGTAGGCTGTGCTATGAAACTAACAGAGAGGTATGTGATGGGGAAGCAGAACCAGAGACAGCTGTACAGGAAGAATGTTGAAATCGGAATATTGACTTAACTCCCTAATGTACAGCAAGGAGAACTTCATTGCTGAACAGATTTGCTATTAATTCTGTTGCCTGCATGGGTCATGGCTGCTAAATTAACTGTCTTTAGTGATATATTAAGTTCTCGAGTTTTGTGACAGATTTCGTTCCTCATCTGTTCTGAAGCTGACAGCAGCCATTTCCACTGCTTCTGCAAATCACACTGCAGCTACAGCGTAGTGAGTGTATGACAGTGATTGCAAGTAGTGTTATGGATGACATGCAGCAATCTCATTTATTAAAAAAAAAATAAGGATCCTCAAATGAGTTACCACACTGTAAAAGAATGCTGATAGTGACAGTTTAAATTCCTTTAGCTCTTTTTTAATGGAACTAATTCAAGGTATTCTTTTTTTTTTTTTTTTTTTTTAACATTTCGCTTATTTATACTAGAATTTGGTAATGATGGTGCTTCATTAATAAAGAAAGGAAACTATTTCCTTGGTCTTTGAATCAACTTATTAATCTTTCTCCCTCCCTCCCTTCAGTCTCCCAGCATGCTCAGATGCACCTGCCCACCATACTGCTGGTTTCCTTAACCTACCTATATCCATTTATACAGAAAAAGACTATTTTCAATGCTCTCTTAGTGAAAATGATCAGATATGAAACAGCAATCACATTTCTTGTTGCTATGTAGCTTTATAACAGCCAGAATGCTCAGCTATGAAGAAACCACAAGGGTAATTGCATATATTGCCCATGTACTTTGCAGATCTAGAAATAAAGAACCAGGTCTTTGCCATGCTTCAGGAGTGGTAATGGAAGAACAAATTGTTTTTTAAACAAAAATCAATTAAGAAGCATTATTTCTTAATGCCTACTACTATATTAGATTGCTGCAATAATTCAACTCCCGGAGGTATGAAAATAGTCTTCATTTGACTCAGATCACAGTATAGATTTTCTTTTATGTAATCATGGAGCTGGTTTGGAGACGTGAATTTTTAAAACAGAAAGATGTATGATTATACTGATCTGACAGTGTATGTTACAAATAGCATTAGTGTATACTTTTTAAAGGCACAAGAACATGAACTGAAATACATTTGCTCAGTTAAGTAATGATATACCAAAAACACAATGTAAAGACCTTTGTTTATCGCAGCACTTTACCTCAGTTCAGATGTCAACTACTTACACTAAATCTGTTGGGCCAGTTCCTTGCTTTTCTTTTTAAAATGTCAGTAGTACTAATTATAATGCAAATCTAAATGGTTATGTTTTTGTAGGCCAAGTCAAAGCTACTAATATAAGCAAGAGCAGGCTTGGGAAGAAACTAGAGACAATTTAAAAATCATTTTTTTCCTCCTTTTTAATGCTTAAATTTAGAAGGAACAGTATGAACAGAGTTCATCAGTTGGCCACCATTGGCCAATTTTCAAATATATTTTGGTTAATAAACACAGCAGGAATGACAGTTCCTTACAGAACAGTAAGGAAACATGAAATATCTTCATCTACAGTAAAATAAACAAATAAAACAAAACCAAAACACAACAACAATAAATAAAATAAAAAGTGTGTTTTTCATGACAGAACAGTCCAAATTTTACATATATTTTCAAAAGTTACTGTCCTTAGAATTATCTATCAAGGAAAAAGTCAGTTATTACCAAATATGCACTGACATAACAAGACAATTTTCCCACCATGAAAAAGGGCTGGAGAGTTGATGGGAAGGGTTTTTTTTTGTTCAATGTGTTTTGACTTCTAACCTATCTGCAGAACTCCATAAAGAGTCCCCAGGGAACCTACAACCTATGCCACGAGTGGTGATGTTTTCCATAAGCAGATTGTGAGACTGAGACATGCTCTTTGGTATCTTTGGTATCTGGAGGGCAGACTTTGAATTGTTCAGGAGACTAGCACGGAGAGTCCCCTGGGGTTCAGTCTTAGAGAGTAAAGGGGTACATGATGGCTGGTTGCTCTTCAAGAAGGAAGTCTTAAAGGTGCAGGAGCAGCCTGTCCCCCTGAGCCGCAAAATGAGCCAGCATGGAGGAAGACCAGCGTGGCTGAATAGGGAACTATTCTTGAGGCTCCAGGAGAAAAAGAGAATCTACCTCCTGTGGAAGAAGGGATGGGCAATCCGGAAAGAATACAAAGAAGTTGTTAAGATGTGCAGGGAGAAAATCAGAAAGACAAAAGCCCAGCTTGAACTCAACCTGGCTGCTGGGGTAAAAGGGAACAAGAAGCTCTTTTACAAGTATATCAACAGTAAGAGGAGGACCAGGGAGAATCTCCATTCTTTACTGGATGAGGCTGGGAATGTGACCACTGAGGATAAGGAAAAGGCAGACATTCTGAATGCCTTCTTTACATCTGTCTTTAAAAGTCAGACCAGTTATCCTCAGCTTTCTCCACTCTCTGACCTGGCAGTCTTGGCTGGGGAGCTGACTAAACCCCCCATGATTCAGGAGGAAACAGAGACCTGCTACTCCAACTGGACTGCCACAAATCCATGGGACTGGATGAGATTCACCCAAGAGTGCTGAGGGAACTGGAGGAGGTGATAGCTGAGCCACTTTCCATCGTCTATAAGTGCTCCTTGTTGACGGGTGAGGTCCCAGAAGACTGGAGGCTTGCCAATGTGACTCCCATCTACAAGAAGGGCTGCAGGGAGGATCCAGGGAACTACAGGCCTGTTAGCCTGACCTCGGTGCCGGGGAAGATTATGGAGCAGATTGTCTTGAGGGAGATCACGTGGCATGTGCGGGACAACCGAGGGATCAGGCCTAGCCAGCATGGGTTCACGAAGGGCAGGTCCTGCTTGACCAATCTGATCTCCTTCTATGATCTAGTGACCCGTCTGGTGGATGAGGGAAAGGCTTTTCATGTAGTCTACCTAGACTTCAGCAAAGCCTTTGACACTGTCTCCCACAGTATTCTCCTGCAGAAGCTGGCAGTCCGTGGCTTGGACAGGTACACTCTTGGCTGGGTAAGGAACTGGCTGGAGGGCCGAGCCCAGCAAGTGGTGGTGAATGGAGTTAAATCCAGCTGGCGACCAGTCACGAGTGGTGTTTCCCAGGGGTCGGTGCAGGGGCCTGTCCTGTTTAATATCTTTAATGATGACCTGGATGAAGGCATTGAGTGCACCCTCAGTTAAGTTTGCAGATGACACCAAGCTGGCTGGAAGTGTTGATCTGCCTGAGGGTAGCGAGGCCCTGCAGAGGGATCTGGATAGGCTGGATAGCTGGGCTGAAGCCATTGGGATGGATTCAACAAGACCAAATGCCGGGTCCTGCACTTTGGCCACAATAACCCCAGACAATGCCACAGGCTTGGGGCAGAGTGGCTGGAAGACTGTGTAGAGGAAATGGACCTGGGGGTGTTGATTGGCACTAGACTGAACATGAGCCAGCAGGGTGGCCAAGAAGGCCAATGGCATCCTGGCTTGTATCAGAAATAGTGTGGCCAGCAGGAACAGGGAAGTAATTGTCCCCCTGTACTCAGCACTGGTGAGGCTGCACCTTGAGTACTGTGTCCAGTTTTGGGCCCCTCACTGTAAGAAAGACATCAAAGCCCTGGAGCGTGTCCAGAGAAGGACAACAAAGCTGATGAGGGGTCTGGAGCACAGGCCTTATGAGGAGTGGCTGAAGGAGCTGGGATTGTTCAGTCTAGAGAAGAGGAGGCTCAGGGGAGACCTTATTGCTCTCTATAACTACCTGAAAGGAGGTTGTAGTGAGCTGGAGGTCAGCCTCTTCTCTTGTGTGACTAGTGATAGGACTAGAGGGAATGGCTTCAAGCTGCTCCAGGGAAGATTCAGGCTGGATGTTAGGAAATACTACTTCTCTGAAAGGGTGGTCAGGCACTGGAATGGGCTGCCCAGAGAGGTGGTGGAGTCACCGACCCTGGTGGTGTTCAAAGAGCATTTGGATGTTGTGTTGAGGGACATGGTTTAGCGAGAACCATTGGTGAAGGGCGAACAAATGGTTGGACTGGATGATCCTGTGGGTCTTTTCCAACCTCAGCAATTCTATGATTCTATGATTCTATGATCTGAAGGGATTTGTATTCAGTTTCAACAGTTAGTTCAAAAAATGCCATATGAAAAATAAGTGGATATCTCTTGCTGCAGACAGTGCAAATACACCAGAAAAATTAATTATGATAAATAATGTCAGTACGAATACAACTCTCAAAAAATTATATTCTGACACTGCAGACAGGATATGAATGTTGTAAACTTATCAGCTAACATGATTATAGAATCCATCAAGTTTTAATGAGGCTGCATAATGATAAATAATTCTGTAAAAATATGCAACTCATCTTTCTGCAAAGAAAATCACTTCACTTTAACCCTGAAAGCTCGGAAAACAACACTCACTTTAATGCAATTGTTTGAATTAAGAAATATACATACTCTGAATCTACTTCAGCTTCTTCAGCTTCAAATTTAGAGTGAAGAAGAAATGCTGGAGATGGTTCATCTTATTGCTACTAGGCATCAGGAATCTTTAAATGTCAGAAAATTGACCACATTCTATCTCTAATTTTACTTCTTTCAAAAATAAATACTCGATCAAGTAAATGGAAGATGGATACCAAAGACCAGGAGTTTCAAAAATAGGTACTGGCATATGGATTTTTAAATCCATGTCCAGACACACGAGTGAAAGTGATCTGATTATAAACGTAATAATGTGTGGCTTTTACTGAGGTTAGTGCTACGTTTAGAACAGTTCAGAAAAAGTAAAAATAGAAAAGGCTCTTGTAGGTTCTGTAGCTTCCATGCACATGTGTAGATGCAGTTATTAATTTGTGATATACTCTGGAATATGGATTATGTTATTTTAATAATTTGGAAAGAAAACTGAAGTAATGACAACTAAGAAAATGTTTTAATAGAATAACTAAGGTTAAAACCATAGGCCTCCAAACAAAAATTTAAGGTTATACTCCCCTTTTGGTCTTGATATCAAAAAGAAATTGTCAAGAATGTGGAATGCATATTATAATTGCAACTTGACATCTCTAGAAATTTGGTAAAATCAAGGGGTTGTTTTATTCTCTGATTCAGTCTAGCCTCCTACAGAAAACTGAAAAATAAAATAAATTGCCTCCACTGAAATTATTTGCAGTACAAAACTAAGAGACTCCATTCATTGTGTCCCCTTCAGTTCCAGAACTGTGTTATCAAAAATAGTTTTCTCTGTTGTGTATAAAATTACGAAGAAAAAGACCACCAAGAAAATACTGACCAGAATCTGCTGTCTATACAATATCTTTGGAAAGGCATACAGCAGTCAATATATGCATATATACATTACATAGCCCACACATGTAAAATTTAATTTTTCTGCCCTAGAAAAATTCTAACTGTGCACAGATTATCTGTTAATTCTGCACTGTACAGCTAGTGTATGGATGTCTTGTTAGGATAAAAAAATGCTGTTTCAGAAAATACTGCCATTATCCCAAATGATAGGACATGAAAGAACAGTGCAATCTTGATTCCTGTCTGCAAGAATTAAACTCTAATACCAGTTTAGATGCTGAAGGATTTATCATCCATTAATCAGAATGCTCTAAAATCATATCAAAGGTAGAAAAAAATAGTAGAATACTTGTTTCGTTTGGGAAATCTGTCACTACTTTGAGAACATGCAGACAATGAGCAAAGGTGACAGAGCACCTGAGATGAGTTGTGGTCTCCTTGACTGTATTTAAAAAAGAGAGAATTAGTTACTGTACGTTTGAATCTGTGTAGTTAGGCACATTTGGAGAAAAAGGAAAATCTCTATGTTTGAACTGAAGTGCAGATATCAGGATGAAATAACCCTGCCAGCTAAATAGGAATTTCTGTGTTTTCTTGAAATAGCAGAGGAAATTCTGCTGTCATTTAAATAGGTTATCACCTGAAAACAGTCTTAACAATGTTTATTATTAAAGCTTCGAAATTATACCTTAAAGATAATAACCACAGCTGGAATTTATAGTATGCTCGCTTACTGTATTATTTACTATCACTTTGGCTCTTAGACATGCTTTTGAAGTGAAAAGCAATACTGGTGAAAAACAGGGAAAACACTGTTGGCTTTAACCAGAAAGTATCTAAGAGAAAAATCCTCAGACCTTCATCAGACCCAGAATGAAATTCTTAGTAAAATTAGAGAGAGAAGGTCAACAACATCAGTTAAAAAAAAAAAAAAAAAAAAAAAAGGGAGTACTGATTTGGAAAGTAAGATATATATTTTTGGTTCTTTCATTCCTTGGTTTATGTAAAATTTTCACTTGAGACCTGAATCTGGTCTTTTCTTTTCCAGCTTGAGTCTCCAAAGCAGTGTATTACTCATATGCCTTGCTGACAAGATGGTGTTTTTCTCACTATTAACATGAAGTGGAAATGATTAATGAAATATCAGAATTTTTCATCAAATGAATTCCTGTTTTCAGACTACCCACAGCAGACTGTGCAGTGTCTGTCCTTAAACTGGAACAGTGAACTGATTTAGCTCTTTGAGTGTCTGGTTTCCACATCATACTGACCAAGAATATATGGAAATAACACTCTTTTAATGGGATACTGATATTTAGATAAAATATATCAGGTGGCACTGAATAGATTGAATTCAAAGTAAAATGAAAGTCAATATACCTGTTGTCCAATTACTGAAAAAATATGAATCATTAATCAACATTGAAATGTCAGCATTAGACAATTTTGCTCTGTTTTTGTCGTTAAAATAGCCAGAGCTTAGCTTGTTCACTTTATCCTATCAGTTCAGTAATACCATGAGATTCCATGGGAATGAAATGAATTCACAGGAAGGTAGAGTAAGGACAAACTGCAGTGACCTCCAAGCAATTACAGCTAAACACGGAGGAAAATGAATGACACATCAAAGCACCAGCTTCAAACACACTCCCAGGTGGCTTATTTCAGAATATGTGTTGCAGGAATTGTAGAATAACATTTCTGAACTTTTCTATTCAAGTAAAATTTTAAGAATCCTTATCAGGGGGAAAAGAAGTCCTCTAAAATAAATAAATAAAATGTCTGTGTTGAAGGACATCTAAAAATTCAACGTCGATTTTAAATGTGTTTGATAAAGTGGTGAATAATAGCAGAAATAGTCTCGCATGAGCTTTGTCAAGGGAAGCTCAGAAGGGAAAGAAAGACTGTGATATTAAAAATCCATATCTGTATTTGACTAACGTACATAGCTGTGACTTCAAAGAAATACGTTTCAGATAGCAAAATATTGCTTTTGCTTGACTATTCTTGAAGACATGTGAGTATCACAGTGGTAAAATTTATAGTTAGAATAAAGAGTTTGGTGTGAGATAAAATTCCAGAGATAAGGTAACATGATGCAAGACACAGTGGAGATCAGATGATTTTTGTGATATATGGAATAGTCTATGTAGAAATGATCTATGAAGGTCTCGGTTGCAGCTGAGAGGAAACCTCTGTTATGATTACAACTGGAAGATATGGGCTGAACTTGAGCTAAATTTGCAGTTTTCTTCTAAACTTGGATAAGATGAAGAACATAAAATGTTGAAGAGAACCTTGGGAGTATAGCTCTCATTTTTTAAAACTGCATTCACAGAAGTCCCTAAATGGTAGAAATGCAAGTAACCTTCTAGCTTACTGATGTCAGTTTCCTAGTCAGAAATCCTTGTTCTCATAAGAAATGACTAAGACTTAATTGTGGTGGATGGAACCACCACACCTACTCTCCTGTTCTTATTGTATATGTGATCTCCTACTTATTGCAATTTTAGGTCTGATTTTCAGAGCAGCCTGGAAGCTGAAAATCATTTTCACTTGAAAATCTAGGACATGAGCTTTACAAAAGTCTTGAGATATTTTTCAAAATTTGTGTTCAGTTTTTCCTTGTATGGTCAGAGCAGCTTTTTCTTACAATATGGTAGAAAAGTATGGACTCATTAGAAAACCATTTGACTTCAGAAGTGGATGCTGTTTTTCAACTTTTTTGAATGTTCAGAACAGAAATTATACACTGAAACAAAAAAAAAATGTTGACAGATATGAATACTGTACTTTGTGAAAACTTTGTCAGTCCAAACAAAATGGAATTTCTGTTTGAAGTTCATGCTCCCCATTAAAAATAAATCCTTAAGAAATGTTTATAATCACTTGCCAAAATCAGAATTTCTATATAAAGGCTAATCTCAAACTCTCAACTTTCCTTAAATTTTGGCATTTTCATACAATAAATTATACTGTTATACTTTACCACAGGAAATTCACAATTATTCCTGGTAAGAAAGTATGAAAAATTTAAATGAAAAATATCCTAGCATCACATATTTTAGCATTATTTATTAAGTAATTTCAATTGTTCTCATTAATATATTTTTTTAAATATATAATCTATGTACTTAGCTTGTAGTTAAACACTCACATTAGTTATTTTTATTTTTTAAAAAATAAGAGTTATTTTAAGGGGTATCTCTTTTCTCTAATTAAATACTCTCTGAGGACCGTAATGTCTTTCTGAGTCTAAATGTTTCTATTATAACCTTGTTATACTCATGGAAAATGTTGAGCTCAATTTAGTAGCTGCCTTTAACTTAAACATTTGTCATTATTAGTGTGTATTTAATTAAAATCTCGATAACCAAGCCAAAAAACATCAAAAAGAAGACAAATTCATTTTAACATTTCAGACATACCAAAACAAACTAGGTCTGTCTCACAGAGCTGTGGGCCACTCTTTTACCATCATGCCAATCTAAATCAGTATTAACTTTGCTTAATGACTAGAAAGTACTTTCCAGAACAACTGGGAAAAAACAGTAAGGAAGTACTTACGAAGGTATAATTTGGTTTGATTTCCTGTTTCACATAGAATGGACAGTATTTCAAGTACAGATAAAAGTCCACCTATAGGTATAAACAAGATTAACGTCAAAGCAATTTAGGACATGTTCATTTAAGTAAATAAGTGTGAGGCAAATTAAAAGTCATTTTAAGTTTTGTAGGAAAATCCTGACACTGTTAATGGGCTTAAGAACTCTGGGACTGATTAACTAATTATTTTATCCATTAATAGTCGGCAATTTTGAAGTCAAGGAAAAGCAGAGAGGCCTTCATGTTGTAAGTGATCACAAACCAAATACTCCTGAAACAGGACATGGGGATATGAAGCTGGGGAAATATTTTACTCTTTTGCAATTGACAGAATTAAGTCTGCACTGAAATGCTGTTAGCATGTGGTGTTTTTTTTTTTTTGTTTGTTTGTTTTGTTTTGTTTTGTTTTGATTTTTGTTTTCAGGCTGTTCTTTCTCTGCTCACTTCTCAAGGAACAGTGTTCTTCGGTATGTTTTAGGCTACCTAGGTGTATAAAGGTGAAACAGTATCCTTGAGATCAGAGGTGTAATCTGCATCCCTCTCTGCCAGCGCATGAAGACCTCTTCTTTCATTCTGTGTGCTAAAGCCTCTCTCTTGCAAAATCTGATTGCAATTTTTGGTACATCTCACGTCCTCTGGAACACAAAAAGTACACAACAATTGGTGGTAGCAAACTGATTTCAATTCAAGTCAATTCACTCTCGAGTTTTTGAAAAGACGTATCCATGATACTCTAGATTCCCTGCTTAAGTTCATTGATTTTTCATGTCAAACACTTAGCAGATAATATCTTTGGAAAAAAGACTACAAGAACTGTACTTTCTCAGTATTTGAACTTGAAATGCATGGCACAATATGTGATTAATGTCAAACAGGTGGGCTTTCAGAAGAACATTGCCAAAGACATAATTTTCTAAAAGAGGAACTCAAGGGATATCTGCCATATTTTTTAGGTTTTTTCTTTTTTTAGTTGGCACGGTAGACCTGCCACATTTTGTCAGCAACTTACTGTTTATATGCTATCATTAATAACAAGAGACATTTGACTCTACATGCAATTATGGATTCCGTCCCACCATGATTAAAAATATAAAATAACAAACAGAATTTCATGTATTCATTTATTTCCTTGACGATCTAACACTACAACATCTTTTGGATAAAAGGACACTAAATAAAATACAGTCATATAATAAAGAGTGCACTAAATTGTACAAAGGCATACCAAAAAATTTTTTTCCTGAATGATATTTACAGTTTCAAATGCTGTTTCAAATAGAAATTGAGACTTATCAAAAGTCTCAGAACACTACACTGACTTTCCCAAATGCTGATATGTTTTGAAAACTGTATTTTTTTAAGTCACAGGCACTGTTATCAACACTACATATGAATATTCTAGCACTCAAGTTCATGAATGTAAAAAGGTAGATAACTACAGTCTATAAGATGAAGTAGTAAAAATGCAGTATTACTGATAAAAGCATACTGTGACATTCAGGAGGAGGAATCCATTCATAGAAAAATAGAAGAAACACTGATTTATCTTATATGCTATCTAATCATTCTTCATTCATTCTTAGGTAACATGCAATTAATCTGGATCTCATATCCAACTAAGAGCAGCCAGCAATAGTTTTTCAGGTAGAGGAAGGAAGGAAGGGAGGAAGGGAGGAAGGGAGGAAGGGAGGAAGGGAGGAAGGAAGGAAACAGATAAAAACATTCTAAGAGGAGAAGCAATGGTGGTGAAAAGGAGGGTCAAATGACAAGACAAGGGGTAATAAATATGGTAAATCCTATGAGTCAGTCATCACATAGGTTCCCATCAGGCAGCCCTGAAATTTCTCACTAGTGCACCAGTGGGGGAATAAATCAAAATTGTTGTTCTGGCTTTACAATAAAATTTATTGTGTTTGTATTGTCAGGAGCTCTGGGGTGGAATAAGGGTGGGAGCTTTCTCAGTGCAAGGGAGCACCAAATGGACAGTTCAAGAACCACAGTTACACCAAGGTGGTGCTCATTCCAAGCCCAATAGCATTAGTAACATATAATAGATTTTGTGTAGGTATCATAACAAAAGTCTACTGAAATCTGAAGCACACAGTTTTCAGATCCCTTTCAGAGTTGCTCACTTTAATTCAGGTAATTTCTGTACTCTTGAGAGATAAGTAGATAAGTAGTTTTCTAAAGCTTTATTACTATTATTACTACTATTATTATCATGCTAATCTAATTATGCTAAGTCTTAGATAACTTAGATAACATCGTTTCTTTATAAAATATCAATGAATTAATAAGAGTGGGCACTATTTTTATTTGGTTTGGCATAGTACCATCAATGCCACAAAAATTTGTTACTAGGGAAACAATCTATTTGAGCAAAAAGGAAGTAATGTGAGACAGACAGAAGTTACAATATAATTTCAAGATACTGAATTCTCATATATCAGAGAAAATGCACAATGGACTAGAACATTGGGATTGGAATTTTTACTTTTTAATAAAAAGTGTAAGTGTAATCTGGAGCATGTATATCTTGGAATAAAAGATTTCAGACCTGAATGGTAAATAATTATCTCAAAAAATATGAGGTGTGCTCCAAAAATAATGTCTCCAATTCTATTATGCTGGCCCACAACATCAGAGGCAGGTGTTGGTGGTATGGCAGTAGAGGTTGAACATTCTCACCAATATTTCATTACCTTTTGTTGCTGTGTGACAGATGGCAGCAGAGGGGCATTCTGACAAAATGATGTCTGATGTGAAAGTGAGTATGAAGCAAAGGGTTGTAATTTGAATCCTTCCATGTGGAAAAATTTGCATTCACTGACATTCATCAACATTTGCTGAATGTTTATGGAGACCAAACAATGGGTGTGAGCACAGCGAGGCAGTGGATGGTGTATTTCAGCAGTGGCCACGGTGACATGAAAGAGAGACACATTATAGATGGCCATGTACAGCTGTCATACCATGCAGTGAAGAATATCTTGATCAGTTCATCCACACAAATCAGGGATTACAACCAGGAAACTGTATACAAAGCTGAATGTCAGCTTTAATGCATTGGAAACCATGGTGCCAGATGGAAAAAATGTATTTGACCAAAAAAAAAAAAAAAAAGGGAATCGACATAAGTATTATAAACTTAAAAGAAAGAAAATGGTTTAAGATGAGAAGTCAAGAGCCATATAGAATGAAAAAAAATACTTAGCATTGTACAAAATAATTGTAAAGTCCCAAGGAACATCTTGGGACTGATTGCATTTAGCATTTCCTTAATGAACTCGGTACAAGTAGGAAAATGCTTGTAAAATCAGATGAGGAGAAAAAATTATAAGATGCAATCAATGTAGACAAGAAGCTTTATTTAACACCATAACATTTGGATAACCTTGAAGACAGAATAACAGAAAGTAAAATTTGTCAGTACATGTGGAAGTTGGAGAGCAGTGGGACTCAACACAAATCGTCATGAGCCAATCACAAATTGTCATGAACCAAAGACCAGCATGGGTTCTGAAGAGAAGTGAGCTCTATTTCTAGGCTTTGTCTACAGCTGTATAGAAATGAGCTGTGTGATTCAGTAGATAAGTATATTGCTTTGTCAAGCTCTTGAACTCAATAATTTTTCATTTCAAATAAATATCATGGTTTGATGACAAAGAATCCCTTCACTGGGTTTATGTTACCCAATTGTTTTAATTAAACAAAATGTAGCCCTGATTCTGATTAATCACACACAACAGGAGATTCCAATATACTTTTCCTGTCCATTCATTACTTCCCATTTTTCGATTTCTTTTCTTGCTTATACGATCTCTAAAGCAAACTAGCATTATCTTTTTATATTAAAGCTTTTTCAGCTTTTCCATTTTCATCATCTTTTCTAGTTCCTCAATACTCGGGTTATCTTTCAACCTTGATATTACTATCAGATGATAAAATCTAAATCACATTTCATTAGCTCCTGTTTACATTCACTTCCATGTTGCTCTGCCAAACTTTTATTTCTCTACTTGATGGAAAGTCTATTACACGTCTGCAAAGAAAGAAAACAGATAATATAAAACTTTTTTATTAGATAGAGTTGCTGTGTTTTGACAAGATTTAGCTGAGTAAAAAGCAAATATGAGAAATAATTTTTGTTCTTTTTTTTTCTTTGTCAGTTGAGTGTGATTATGCTGAATAAGGTATCAGATATATTTATATCTAATGATAATGTAAAACAAATCAATGTAAAAGTAATTAACCAAATGAATTAAATACACAAATTGAGTTAGATTTATTGTCAACAAAGAATACAATCATATATATGCATTTTTGGAGTCCAGCTGTGACATGCCATGGGGTCGCTGGATCCAGTTGTAAATGGCTGTGTCCTGCACTGGGCAGACTCAGCTTTGCCTCACACAGGGGCCCTGCTGTCCCCCTGCCACCACCTGGGCACCTGCACCCCATGCACTTGAAATGGCATTTTTTAAAGTGAAATTTCACTTGATAATACAGTGGATTTGGTTTAGATTATTAAGGAAGCTATGTCTTCCTTAACCTTAATAGGAATAGATTACATTTCAGTTCTTTTCTATAATCTGTGGATTCTAGTTAATGACTTAAAGATATCTAGGGAGTTCATTAGTGCTTTGTGACAAATCTTTATATTTTAAGCATCCATCTTCCTTTTAATGGCAGCTGTTGAGATATTCAGGTCCTAATTTTTAATGCTTCCTTAGATGCAGTTCAATACTGAAAATGACTGAAAATAGAAGGTCGTTGATGAAAAATTACTTATTAGGGTGACAACTTTGCAACAGGTTTTTAGAGGGAAACAAAGTACTGGCATGCATTACAAAGTGTGCAGACATGCTGAGACACTTATGTATGTTACAGCTTCTCATGGCTGGCCCTGCTGGGCACAGGGGTTCAATTTAGAAGCAGAGGTTAAACTGAAACTCAAATATCTTTCAGTTTCTCATGCATCCATCATTTGTGCCCATCCTCCAGACTTCATCCCAATAGCCCTGATAGTATAGTCTGATAGTAATTCTTAGAGGGCACCTGCTTAGGCCAATAACATTTGAAATCCCATATATTTTAGGTGGGAGCTTAGAGCTTCCCCATGCAAAACTCATATAACTTGTCCTCCTCTCTCTGAAAGAAAATATAACAATTTAGCTAAATCAATTCCTAAACTGATTTGAACTAGTGAAAACGCTGGTGTAGATGTTCTTAAATTAGCTTAAGGGCATCTAATCCTGATGTATCTAATTTGTTTTGATCTAAAATTAAATTCTTTTAAATTGGCTCAAAGTCTAGCCTTGCCTCAAGTCTAGCTGTCCAAATTGAATTTCATGCTGCAGTCAATGGACTTCAAAAAGTTAGGACCTATAATGACAGAGCTGTTTTAGAAATTACTGCAGAAGACCTATGAAATATGTAAAAAAATATGAACTGTTCAAAAATAAAAGTTTTCAATAGCCACAAATAACAATACATTCTGAAGATACATTCAGAAGACATAGAATATGTTTTTTAAAATTCTGAGTGAACAAGGATGGTGATATACAAGACAACAATTCTTTTAGACAGTAAAGGTAAAATCTGAATATATGTCATGCATTTTATCTGTCCTTTTTCTATTTCCAGCTTAACTTTGCCTGCTGACTATTGCTATGCCAGTCATGTTTGGCAAAAAACCAAGCATGACAACATGCATGGTCATCTGTAAGAAAATGTTCCAGTTCGTCCACATTTCTGTTCTCCATTACATGCAAGACAGAAGAATCTGTGACTCTCATGGCTGCTAAAACAGAAAAACTGCAGGTGAGATAACGGGAATATAAAATTTTCAAATTCCCTTTACCTAGAGCCAGTGACAATTTTTTTTTTCACATATAGAAGTATATAGCCTTTGTACCCTATTGCTGTGCATCTCTACTTCCAGCTGCCTCAAAATTGTTATTACATTCAGTTAAACCATGAATGCATACAGCCTACTTTCAAGACTCCTTCAATAATGTAGGTTGGCACTAGAGTAGGAAGAAATACCTTAAATGAGATAGGGGTTAAGCAAAAAATAGGAATTAATAGCCTGAAATATTGAAGTTTCTTCCTATTATCAATTTCAGCTTCACAAAATTTTCTATTTAATCTCCAGTTAACACCAACCAAATTGCTACTGAAAGCAATGCTACTGCTCTCTTTCATTTTAGGTGCAGCATTGTTCCTGCTAGATTTGGATTGAGATGGAGGCACAAAACCTCTTTCCCTGGCACAATCTCCTTTGCTTACAGTCCCAGCAGCTTTGTTTCATTTTTCCGCGTCAGTGGAATTCAAAATATAAAAAAATAATTCTCCTATTGGTTACTCTGAAAGGCCTGTGTTAATCAAGGTGCCTTTTGACTGTATAGAGATACAGTCTCAAACAATATTAGTTGCTATGGAAGCAGAAGAAGGTGCTTTATGCAGACATGCAGAAGGATGAATGGAGAAGGAGTGTGTGCAGTGGACAAATACAAGCAGATTAGCATAAAGGCAGATTGGCCCTCTGTGTAAAGTTAGTTCCTGTAAATACATTGTAGCAAATCACATGTATACATAGAGTTTGCATTTAGCCAAGTTCCATTTCTTTAACCATAAGAAAATGTATGATCATTACGAGTCTCATTAGCATTGATTTTCATAGACCCCACGCAGAATTAATATGTGTCCTTGATATAGGAAATTACCCACAGTTGATACAAATGGCTAGCTGGAATAATTCCATGTATATTTAGCAGATTTGCATTATCTTTTGTGGCAGAGGCAGACATAAGACCCAGATTTCCTGAATGTTTACAACAACATTGTTAAAAAATAATGCAGGGAAACATTAACACAGAAATGAGAGTGCCAACTTTGTTTAAAATTCTAAGGTCAAAAACAGACATTTGCAGACCAAGTCAGCCCAAGAAAGATTAAATGACGTTATATTTCCTTCAGTAAAACACAAAAGGTCTGTAATTACTTTCAACTCACCAAGGCAGCTTTTGTTTCTTCCAACCTTCTAGCACAGTTTACTCCATAGACTCTCTCTCTCTCTCTCTCTCTCTCTTTTCTTTTTTTTTTCCTGGAGTGAAAAAGATATATGGGCATATATATGTTAGTATATGCATGCTAATTCTTACAAAATTCTCAGCTGCATTTTAACAAAGTTCTGGCATGAATAGTTACCTGTTAAATTTTCAAGGCATAACAGTTATTAGTGTTAAATACAACAACAAAAAATGAGAAAGCAAGTAAATAAAGAATATAAATAACATCAAAATTGTAGAGTATCATCCATAATGAAGATTCTAATTAAGAATGATTTAACTTACATTTCATACTATTTGCATTTATTACAGCTATATTTAATATATCATAGAAGTTATATTCACATTTAGTATTTTGTCATATTTTGTACTTCAAACTCTTAGAAAACATTTTAAAAAGAGAGGGACAGAGAAAACCCATTAATTTTCTGTTCTGAAAATCTATTTTTAAATGTTTTTTCAGTATTCTGACCTCTGTAAATAGAGTGGTAATTTAACTTCCACACTTAAAACATGTATCAAAAGAACCCATTTTTGAGAAATATTAAGCTTCAGGACGTTAAAACTTTGTTATCAGAGCTCTCCCAAATAGGATGTCTAAATTCTTGGGTACAGTGAGAAACAGGCCACTCAATTGGACCAGTGAAAATATATGTTCCTCATAGTATCTAGTGCCTCCAGTCAGAGGAGTAATTTAATTAATTCTTGTGTATGTTTTTTTTTTTTTTTAAGTTTGTACTGTCCAAATAAATTTTAAATAAATTGTAAAATAAATTGTGTAAAGGAATATTCAAAATAAAGCTCTATGACTATTTATTGTAAATGGTGTCTTCCACTAGTAGTTTCATTACAGTTTTATGCTCACTTTTGGAGTTTCAATTTTTTAAAGTGCAGGACAGAGATTCTATCAGTAGCTGAAATGGTTGCAAATTGGCTAGTCCGTTACCTCAAAAGAATAATTAAAATTCGAATCTACTATTGAAGTCTAGTTGTTATCCAGATTCTCTGATATAAGAATTCTATTGTATAACGAGGAGCCCTGCTTGAACATATTCTAGATATATATATGAGAAACTCTAAGGATATTTTCTTTCTGTTCTCAAGCTGAATTCAAAAGAAGTCTATTGATGCAAACCAGATTAAATATTTCAGTATTTTAGCAAGCAGCTTTAATGTCCTCTGACTATTTCAATACGTGTAATAGCATACATTATGTGTAAAGAACAGGATTCAGATAAATAAATTAGGTGTTAGATTAAAATGTTTTAAAAATAAATGTTGCATGTTTGTAGATGAAGCCTCAATACATTTAAAATGGAAAGACATTTACTGGGTTATAGCAATGCTGAATCAAGTAAATGAGTGACATGAGGGTAATATTACTAAGGTTGTTTAGGAGTTTATATAAAGTAATTGTCTGGGTGTACTTAATTTGAAAATATTCTAATATAATTCCCAGTGCGAATGAAACAAGTTTGTTGTTGTTGTTGTTGTTTTTTAAATTAAAAATCCAACATATTCTTTTTTCTAAGTCATACTATCATAAAATCAATGTAAGTACTATTATACGGCTTATTATATTGAAAAATCAGTGATGTGTAAATTCAATACTAACTTTAAATGATAAAATAGAGAAACTAATTTCATTTTATTACATGGTGTTATGTATCTTCAGCATAGTCCTGTGATAGATTTGCATAATGACTGCTTTAAACAAAAGCAACCTTTTTTCATTCCTAATGAAAATGGTAATTTTATCAGCTAAATCTCCTTTGACTTATTTTTCTTTTAGGGACTAAAGTTAATATCCTGATTAGTCAACAATTGAAAAGTCTTGAGAATATATTAATATGGATAAATGACTGTGTATTACTCTGAAGACTTAACAAAGACTTAGGCAAACATTCAGGTGGGTGTATTTAGGAAGGAAGGCAATGGCCTGATAATAATTATAAGAGCTAAGCATCTGATTCCCCTTGCATAAAACTGAAAATCAATTTTATTTTCTGCTTTCAACTTGAAGTGATACTTGAAATACTCAACACATTTGCTGACAAAATTGCTTTTTCTGAATATATGGGCCCAGTTTCAGAGAAAGTTTCAGCCAGTCCCACTACATAGGAACTCCAAGGCATCATTTCAAGAACTTGCTTAAGTTTCACAAAAGGTTAAATTCATTTTTCAGATTTAGTATATCAAAAAAATATATAGGATAATTATATATATATATATTCTCTGGAGATATTTAAAACCCATCTGGATACTTTCCTATGTAACCCATTGTTGGGAACTCCCTTTAGCAGGGCCATTATCTGAAGAGGCAAAGTTGACAGGTGAGTGAATTTTGCTTTGCTGATATGCTTCCAGGGGACTGTTTTTGTCATAGGTGCTGCACTGGGATTACACAGCAAGGATCTAGTACTGCTTTAGTACTTTACGTTTTTTTTAGGCTGCAGAGGTGGCCACTGCTGCCCCGTGTCAGATCAAAGCTCCAGACTCAGCTGCTTCAAAAGGGACCCACTGCTGCCAAAGCTGAGCTGTGAGCGATGCTGGGTGTGCTCTGGGAGAGGAAATTTCAGAAAGGGAACAACTGCTACACAACAGCAGCTGGGAGAAAGGGGTGAGGGATGTAAGAGAACATCTTCACAAACTTTCCTTTGCATGTCAATTTAGGAGTTTTACTTCTGTTTGGTATTATTTTGTTTCACAGTCTTTGAGTAAATATCATTAGCTATAAACGTTATTACATAGTCCATTATTTTTTCACATCACCAGCCAAATGATATTTATCCTTGATTACTACAAAGATGCCTTGTAAATCCAGAATTCATAGGCAAGTCACATTTTCAGTTTATGGTAGGTCAATGCTAATTTAAGTCCAGATGCTACAAATTTTGTCATGCACTAGTGATATCATAGTAGTTGTAGTACTTAACAAAAGAGCTAGTGACCCATATACAATTGTTTATGATCACTGATATTTTGACAAGATGAGAACCAAATTTCCAATGCAACTCCATAAATGCTTGAAAAAGTTAGACTCTTTTCACCCATGAAATAGAAGTGGATTAACATCTGTCTCTGTCAAAGAAGGAAAAAAAAGAAAAAGAAAGGTAAATGTTCCTTGGTGGCCTTTCAAGACTTAATCAAACACCGTCACGACTGACAGATCATACCACACACACACACGCACAAAAATAAAAATAAATAAATAAATAAATAATCAGCTGTGATGATCAAAAATTAATGGTTTATTGAGAAAAGTTTACTTTCTTTGGTCTGTTTTCTTATTATGGCTTCATTTGAAGTAAAGCCACCCAGATCTTCACAGCAAAGCATCTGTGTCAAGACTTGACAAAAAATCTGTTTGTAATGAGTCTCTAGAGTTAGAGTTTCCTATAAAAGAGGTCATTCTAAACTGACCTAACAAACCATCCACCTGTCTATCCTATCACATATTGGCTCCAACTAAACAAAGCAAAACAAAGAATCCCTAAAGGACTCTACTCTTTCCTCTTCTGTTAGCTCTGAAGGAAATAAAAGAGAATTATTTTCTGCCATTTAGATAAAAGTGATACAGCAGACATTTCATTTCATTGTTGTTTTTCTCACAAAAGATGACAGACAGCAAAGGAATCCTTTTGCTCCTTAGGTGATTAAAAAAAAAAATAATAAGAATATTGAGAGTATTGTAGATGAGAATCTCTATCTTGCTTTTTCCTAAATAAACCAACACATTGAAGTGTTTTAACAAGTGATCTAAACAAACGGAAACAAAATCTTGTTTCTGCTCTTGAGATTTGTGAGCATGCTTACATATTAGCTCTTTTTTAATAGCTGATAACCAAACTATTGAGAATAAAGATTAAGCAGGGGAGTCAATTCCTCCCTCTAAATAAATAAATAAATAAATAAATATCCCAATTTTGTGGGATTGAAATGTACTAGTATTTATACATGTATACATGCACACACATATAACTACATGTAGGTATAGATTCCTTTTCAGAAAAAGCTTTATTACTGTGAAAGGTTCTAAAATGCAGTTTGCAGTCTTCAATACCTCTAAGAGTCTGAGTTTCTGATTAAACATAATTACCTATTTAAACCATAACCCCTGCTATGAGCTCAACTTAATAAAGTCAACCATACTGTTTAAACAGTGAGCAGTACAAAGTAAGTATTGCTTTTAACAAAGCACATTGCAGCAGATGGAATTTTTTACCTTGTGCAAGAGATGGTCCAAATTCATTATCCATCCATCATAACGACTATACATGGGAATTATTCTGTTTTGTTGTTTTGGCATTACTATGCCAATGATGCTATCTCAAAAACATATCTGTACCATTCCAGTGCACAAAAACTACCTTAAATGAAAAATCTGGGATACTTGTAGGGTAGGGGAATTCCCATAAACATTTTGCCAGCCTGTCTTTTCTCAAGAGAGTCTTTTTTTTTTTTTTTTAATAGATATTAAAATAGTTCAACTGAAGTTTTTGTGCTTTTTTGTTTTGTTTTGTTTTGTTTTTCCCCCATACACATGCTTTTTTTTTCAGATCTTAAGCTTTCTCCTGCTTTATTGCTGTCAGGAGA